>NC_039282.1:2272500-2585000 GCF_003368295.1 Carassius auratus
AGCGGGAGCTCAGTCCTCATGTATCCGCAGAGAGCAGCCTCTCCTGGGATAGACCTTCTGATATGTGCCGCTGGCTCTGATGTGTATTTAGTGGTTAAACATAAAATATAATTCAGCTGCGGGGTAAATCTAACAGGTTTTCTTTGGTCTGTATTAAATTTATCTATATGTTAAAATGAAAATAAAAAAGGCAAATTTATATAATATTTCGTTTCATTGTAATGGCTGCATATACGCATATCTCTGAACTAAGTACATTTCTGCTGCTGTTATTATGCTTAAATGAAAACCAAAGGAGGCAGTGGTATTTGATATCCTATTTCGTTTTATTGTAAATATACAGTCGGGAAAATTGCAGTAGCCAAGACAAGCTGACTGAAGTTATCAAGTATAATATATATATATATATATATATATATATATATATATATATAGTTACGCTGCTGTTTATAGATTTACTGGACTTGCGTAGTTGCAGACATCACACTCCCCAGTCGAATGCACAAAGTCTGAACTAACTACCGATGATGCACTTCCAAAATCAGCTTATTTTTTTTTTTTCAGTGGTACTTTGTATTGAGAAACGAGCGCGGACCTACGTCACCAGTCATTTGCCTAATCTTCCCGGTACTTTACACCGTGGTGGAAACGCAGAAAGCAACAGGTCTGGGGGGGAAAAAGTTCCTGGGAAAAAAAGTTCCTGGTAAAAATGTTCCGGGTAATTTCGGTGGAAACGCGGCAATATAAAGCCTGAAGAGTAGCGGCCCTAGTACTGAGCCTTGAGGTACTCCATACTGCACTTGTGATCGATATGATACATCTTCATTCACTGCTACAAACTGATGGCGGTCATATAAGTACAATTTAAACCATGCTAATGCACTTCCACTGATGCCAACAAAGTGTTCAAGTCTATGCAAAAGAATGTTGTGGTCAATTGTGTCAAACGCAGCACTAAGATCCAATGAAACTAATAGAGAGATACACCCACGATCAGATGATAAGAGCAGATCATTTGTAACTCTAAGGAGAGCAGTCTCAGTACTATGATACGGTCTAAATCCTGACTGGAAATCCTCACATATACCATAAAACATTTAACATAAAACAAGATGGCGGACAGGGAGTTCAGATTTCCTACTACTGTTGTTGGCACGACCCAAGGAATATTTTGAGGCCAGTTTCATTACAACAGCCCAAGGCATTCAAAAGTTATTAGCATTTTTGAAAATTTCATAATTAAAGGTTAATGAATGGTTTATTACTCTTGGTCAATAGGTGGCCCTGTTACCAAATTGATTTGCCGTGGTCAGTGTGAGGTGACAATAGCACATACAAAGTTTGGTGTAAATATGTCAAACCTTTGCAGAGATAAGGCCCTCAGATGCAGTTTGGCATCTTTCCAGCAAATTTGTTCATGTTGTATCTTGTTGTATCTTTTTGCCAGCTTGGTCTGAAGATGATCCAAGCAAAATTTGGTGAAAATTGAACCAACGATCTAGGAGGAGCTTTTTACGTGCTATTCTGAAACATTATGACTAATCAACTTGAATTCCATAACCCTTTGCCAGCATGGTCAGAAGATGATTTGGTTCAATTTTCGTTACAGTTTGTTCAATGGTCTAGGAAGAGTTCGAAAAAGTAGTTTTTACAAACAATTATAAATAGTGAAAAAAACTATACCTTGATTTTTTAATTGTGGTGTCCTTTCGACTTGGCATGAGCCAAGGAATCAGAGAAAAATTATTGAAACAACTGATTCAAATACAATACATGTGCATCTCAATAAATTAGAGGATTGTGGAAAAGTTAATTTATTTCAGTAATTTAACTCAAATTGAGAAACTTATGTATTAAATAAATTCAGTGCATACAGGCTGAAGTAGTTTAAGTCATTTCTTCTTTTAAGTGTGATGATTCTGGTTCACATTTAACAAAGAAAAAAAAACACCAATTCAACAAATTAGATTACTTCATAAGACCAATAAAATATATAAGTGAATTGTTGGCCTTATGGAAAGTATGTTCATTTACTGTACATCTACTCAGGGTGCAATCTGTGAAAAAAAAAGGGGGGGAGATATTTTGAAACATTTTAAATCATAAAAAATAAATCATGAGAACTAGATCACATCATGCGCTAATTAGCATATTTATGACGTTAAAAGCAACAGAATTCCTTTTTTTATTTTACTGAAAGTGCTGCTCCTCTCTGCGCTCACTGAACACAGCAGAAGCAGAGAGAGAGGCTCGCGCTGGGAAAGAGAGACCTCGCGCTCGTGCGGCAGCACCAGAGAGTCTCAGAGAATAAATAATGATTGTCCAAAAAGTCGCTAGATGTGTCGCTAATTGCTTTTTTGGAAAAAAGTCGCCAAGTTAGCAACTCCACTGCCCAGCGGACCGGCTTCAACTGTCTCGCAAGTGTTGATAGGCTATTACTCGTGAGGTGTAACCAATCAGATAACGCTGTGAGCGGGACATTGAACAAGTTTGCAGAGTGGTGAATACAGAGAGGATGAGCCAGCCAAAGTAGCGGATTTTAAAATACAACTGACTTTAATCAAACCACGGATCCGTGATAAGTTTTGTGATCTGTCTCGCCACTAGTGTAGTAGCACTGATCACTTTGAGGGGGGGATAAATTTATCCCCACCGGGGATAAAAATAATTAAGCATATGCAGGGATACATTGACCAGAAAGGGGGAAATCCCTTCACACCATATCTCCACACTGATAAAAATAAATGTTGTAGCAACAATTTTCACTTAGAAATTGCTAGTAATTTCACAGTTAAGTAACGTCAAGTAACACATTGAATTAAATTTGAAATTTGAAAAGAAAGACTGGAACGGTATTTTCTTGTAATTTCACTGGATATTCAGTGTAATCCAGTATAGTTTAAAACATCAAAAACTCATTTTTGTTTACAGTGCACTGCTGAAAAGAAATATTACTCATAAATATTGTGAATGGCATTATATGTTGACTTTTTTTTAAAGAGTTTTTATTGCACATGCTTCTCTACGATGAAGATTGATGTGTGGCTTTTAATACTTTTCATTGTTTTGCACAATTACATTTGAAGACGTTACATTTTCCTTTAAAATACAGTGGAACATAAACAATAACAAATAGGTAAATATTTTATTTCTTATCTGATTATGATCCACATGCCATTGGCAGGTTTCATAAGATTCTTATTTGTAATTGCCTGTTTAAGGCTTCGGTCTCTTTAAACCATTTCTCAGTTCCGTTTGTATGTGAAATCAGTCTGTATTTGATGATGCACATGTACAAAGATGTTCATTTGTACTGTCTGTGAGCGTCTGAACCAGTGAAGCTACAGCGGGGGTCTGATTCTGACTGCTGGCAGCCAGCGGGGGTTCGGGTGCTCATTATTATAATAAATATCAGCTACATGGATTTCTCGCGTGTGTGTGTGTGTGTGTGTGTGTGTGAAGTGATGTGTGTTGGTGTCTCAGGGATGTCCCTCAGCTATCAGTGGACGATCATCTGAAGCCTCTGTCTCCGTTCGGTCTGTGTAACCACTGTCTGTCCAGACTGGGAGTGCAGATAACACTCATCACCTCAAACTCAAACATCACGAGCTGCAGTGTTGATTTGCAAATATCCAATCTCTGTTTTCATTATTTAAAAAAGAAACAAATCACAGTGTCACCTGCAGTCATCACTGCAGTATTACAGGTGCTGGTCATATAATTAGAATATAATCAAAAAGTTTATTTATTTCACTAATTCCATTCAAAAAGTGAAACCAGTATATTATATTCATTCATTACACACAGACTGATATATTTCAGATGTTTATTTATTTTAATTAGAATATAACTTAAGACCAATCCAAAGAAAGGATTTTTAGAAATCTTGGCCAACTAAAATGTATGAGCATGTAAAGTATGATCATGTACAGCACTCAATACTTAGTTGTGGCTCTTTTGCCTGAATTACTGCAGCAATGCGGCGTGGCATGGAGTGGATCAGTCTGTGGCACTGCTCAGGTGTTATGAGAGACCAGGTGTCTCTGATAGTGGCCTTCAGCTCTTCTGCATTCTTGGGTCTGGCATATCACATCTTCCTCTTCACAATACCCCATAGATTCTCTCTGGGGTTAAGGTCTGGTGAGTTTGCTGGCCAATTAAGAACAGGGATACCATGGTCCTTAAACCAGGTACTTGAAGCTTTGGCACTGTGTGCAGGTGCAGAGTCCTGTTGGAAAATGAAATCTGCATCTCCATGAAGTTGGTCAGCAGCAGGAAGCATGAAGTGATCTAAAACTTCCTGGTATACGGCTGTGTTGACAAAAAAGTTATTTGACCCGTGTTATGATCTTTTATTTAGACTATTTGAATAATATGCTTATAGATGGTGGTGTTGGTGCAGTGGATAAGACACATGCCTTTGGTGTGAGAGACCCGGGTTTGAATCCACTGTGAGACACCAATGTGTCCCTGAGCAAGACACTTAACCCCTAGTTGCTCCAGAGGTGTGCGAGCTCTGACATATATATACAGCAATTGTAAGTTGCTTTGGATAAAAGCGTCAGCTAAATGAATAAATGTAGATAATAGGCCCTTGTGTTCAGTAAACAAACAATTGTCCTGATATTTATTAGGTTAACATGACTATTTATGTTGTGATATTAAGTTATTTTAAGTTGGGTGGACTTTAGTCCCCTTTTGTTAAGTTTACTCAAAAAAGCACTTGCGATAAGTCACCTTATTTTTTTAAGTTGACGCAATTTTTTTTTACAGTGTTCTGATGTTTTAGTTTGATTAAAAGTCTTGAGAATATGGGATCCTTGTGTTGAATGCACCAAACCAATGGATGTTTTTTTATTATTTATTTATTTGGTAAGCCTTGTTGTTTTAGAATGAGCACTGTCTTTTTTCTCTCTCTCTCTCTCTCTTTAAGTTAAGTATCCATCTCCCCAGCTGGGGGATGATAAAAAAAAACCCTGGCTAAAACCAGCCTGTGCATTGAAGAGACATCATTTGTTCAGGAATCAATTCTCACTAGTTGCTTATTACTATCCATATTACTAACATGGCCATTAACTCATAAAGCACATATTAATGCCTTATTCTGCATGACCATATTCTAGATCCCTTAATCCTAAACCCCATTCCTAAAATTAACAACTACCTTAACTAACTATTAATAAGCAGCAGATTGGGAGGCAAAAGATAATAGTTCATAATATTATACCTTAAAATAAAGTAGGACCAAAATAGGTTGTCAAGCTAACAGGCTATTCACGGGGTTTTCGGATAAATGTATTCTGTAAAACAGTCAAAAACAGGAAAGATATGCAGGGGTCTTGGTCAATGAAAAAAAAAAAAAAAAAAAAAACATATAAAAAACCATGCCGTCATTCATACAGCTGCTCATAATGTGCTGTTCACATCATTCAGTTACAGGAGAAAGCCAGCAGCTGAGATACAAGCCCAGTGACGACTAGCCCCGCTGTGCGCGCGCGTGATTGATGCTGATGCTGGGCGCGGACGCGCTCCTCTGATTGGCTGAGAGGAAGCAGCCCAGAACGCGCCGCGACGCGACGCTCTTCACGCGCTGTCCTGCAGACGCTCGCGAGGTGAAGCGGTGATGTCATGCGTGTGACTGTCGGACAGGACTGAGGACGCTCCGGGCATCTCTCAGGTAAACCGCCGCCGTTTCTGATCCACTATAGACGCGAAGGTGCAGTGATCAGTTCGGCTCGTTACTGTCCCCGGTGCCGCCGGGATCCGCAGCGGTTCCGATCCATTACGTCACACGTCAAAGGCTGATTCGGATCCCTTCTCTGTGTATGAATACAGTGATGTTGGTTAATTGCCGGTGATGCACGGAGACGCTTTGAGGTGAAGCAGAACTTTCCGGTCGGTGTTCGGTCCAGTGCATGCTTCAGTCCCGAACCCGAGTCTGTGTTTGGTTGCTGAAAGCTGCTTTCCATCAGAACATGTTGATTTTCAAGCTCAGAAAAATCTGAATATTAGGCTATGAGAGAGGCTTTATTTTACAATTCATGTGATATTGAATTTCCGGACATGATTTGTGACTTTCCATCTCTCATACGTTCTTTCTAAACGTCAAATAAACATAACTGATTTTAAATTTGAACTATTATAATAATTTGATATAGTATTTTAAAATGCACAAGAGTGTTGAATGTTTAGTGTAAATTAGCCTGTTCCATTCAGTTTGCTTTGCACTTGTCATAAATTATATATATTTGATTGGTCACAATTTGTAATATAATTTGTAGTTAATTATGTGGAAAGTTAGTGGAAAATAGCATGCTTAATGTGTGACACCGCTAATCATTGTTTATGAATGATGAACAAGAGTGTGATGATGTGTTTCCAGATTTAGGAAAGGTTTTAGAATTATATATATATATACCCTCTTATATTTCCATAAGTGTTAAAACACAGGCTTTTTATGAGCTTTTGCCTCAGTTAACAGCAGTATTTTATATTAATTAACAGGAGCTCATATCTAGTGCGTCTGGTCAGAATCTTCATCTTCTGTCTCTCTCTCGTTTTCTCTCTCTCTCTCTCTCATTCCCTCTCCCTCTATCTCTTGTTCTCTCCCTCTCTCTCTCTCTCTCTTTCTCTCTCCCTCTATCTCTTGCTCTCTCTCTCTCTCTCTCTCTCTTCCTCTCTCTCTCATTCCCTCTCCCTCTATCTCTTGTTCTCTCTCTCTCTCTCTCTCTCTCTCTCTCTCGATGAGATCCCATCTATCTGCTGTGTGTGCCTCTAACGCCCCTCTATCTGCACTACATCACTGTCCCGGACCGTTTATTCCTAACAGTGTGGGGTAAAAGGCTCACATTGCTGCCTTTATGTTTGCACACAATCTTCTTTCACACAAATCATGTTGCTGTATATTCTTTACCAATTATCATACACTTTGAGTCTCCTTTAGTCTGTTTTTGAGTCTCCTTTAGTCTTTAGTTCTGTTCTGTTAATAATCTGAACAAATAGTCAGTCAGTCCAACTCTTCCTTCATTATCTCAATCAATAACTGACATTTTAAGACTGCCACAGAATGCATTGATATTTTAAATTGTTCTCTGATGTCACCAGAGTGTGTATGTGAAGTGTTGTCTCAAAATACCACACAGATAATTATTTATAGCTTCTTGAAATTAACACTTTTAGGATAGGAGCCATAACATTCTGTTTATGTCTATGTCCCCTTTAAATGAAAATGAGCTGGTGTTCCCGCCTCTCGTCCAGCGTTGCCAATCCACAGTTTTTCCATAGAACTGGACTACTTTAACACTGTTGCTGCGGGCTGCTTTTCATGTCCGTGGGAGGGTTTTCTTTGTGAAAACCTGACAATCCTTGCTCCCTTCTCAAGCTCAAGCTCAAGCTCACGAGCATACCACCGGTGTAACGGTAACCGTAAAACTGACCTCACACATTGCTTACAAATGCAATTTTTTAAGTACCGCTTCCCTATTAAAGATCATTATGGTAGCACGTGAAGGCAGCTTTAGTGCAAACAGACAGAGACAATGGTATCTTTAGCAACATTAGCCTTACAAAGAGCCAAAATCTGATGCATGATGCGTACTTTGTCTGGAGTCTGGACGTTTGCACACAAATCGTTGGTATCGATCCCTCTTTCGGAAGCAATCTCTGCACAACTCCAGCGTTGAACTGACCCTGGTGTGTGAGGCAGTCCGGTGTAAAATGTTAGCACAAAGTATAGGACTTTCCCCTTTTTTTCATTTTTTTTTTTTTCAGGACGTTGCCTTTGAAAATGAAAGTTAACCACCGTGTCCTCAGTGGTCTATGGAGACTTCTATGTTGGTTGGGGCATCCCAACACATGACACTTTTAATGGCTCTTTGGTGCTACAGCAAGAGAACAGTAATGACGGACCGCTGCTCCTCACTCATGCTAATAGGGCAGAGAGCTTCACAAATGGGCGGGGCTTTCACCGATGTCGTCATAGTCTGGAAATGCTTGGGTACAGAGACTGTTTATGATTTTTGGGAATTATAAAGCAATGAGTGGGTGTACTTGTACCATCATAGGCTGGTTGTTTTCACACACTGCGGCCACACAACTGTGTTTTTTGCATTCTATGGCACCTTTAAATGTTGTTAATTTCCTAATGCTGTGATGAGTCTAAATGTCCAAATGCAGCGTGTGAATAATGGATCTAAATGTACTCAAACATACTGAGTTGGAGTCAGATCTTTAGCCTACAGACACACAGCTCTCCTCACGCTGTGTTACACGTTTGGCCAGGCTTATACAGTCTCTTGCATCTCACCCATATTCTCCTTGTGCACTGCTGGGCTGTTGCCAAGTCTGATTTTACAGTTCTTCTTTACAGTACAGAGATCTGATTGCATGCTGATCTGGTGGAGGAATAAAACCGTCCTGGAGCAAGAGGAACTGCTCTTCACAAGTGACATTCAGATTAGACAGTTCTTGGATGTTGGACAAAGTTGTATTGGAAGAAACATTTGGTTCATGCAACTTTCAATGCATTGATGATAAATACTTTCAAAAAGTATTATTATTATTATTCAAGCATACTTTATCTCACAGATATATGCATGAAAAGGTAATAATAACATGGCATAATGCTATACAGCAGTTATCTGAAGCATTTTCATGTGCAAACTTCATACCAATACACAGAAAAAAAATATCCAAAATATGTTTCATGTGGCGACATGAAATTAAGTTAAAGTCAAATGTATGATTTAATATGACTGAATCTGGCAGACTAAATCGGAAAGACCAATAAAAGTCATTTTAAGCTTCTTTATACTGTTACAAATGGTTTTTACAGTGTATGTACTGTAAAATTCACTGAAGCTTTTACTGTTTCTGGGTTTACTGTGATCTGAGGCATAGTGTGAATCATCAGTTTAACACTGAAAGAGAACGAGGTAAGAAGGCATATGCAAATCTTGAAGGAATAATTCACCTAAAGAACACTGTCAGTGATTACTTATCCAAACCTGTAAGACCCTTGTTCATCTCGGGAACACAAATTAAGATATTTCTGATGAAATCTGAGAGCTTTCTGACCCTCCCATAGACAGCTACACAACTGAAACGTTCCCAGTCCAGAAAGATAATAAAGACTATTTTAATGTTCTTACTACCTTGAGCCTTGAGCCTTTCAGTTCCCTTGAGGTGAGAAATTACTGAACGCAGTTTTATTTTGGGTGAAACTTCCTTTTGATATCAGTATTTCATAATGTTTTATAAGAAATGTTAAATGAGCGAAAGCTATATCCAGTGATGCAAACAACACAGGCACACACACACACACACACACACTCATACATATATATATATATATATATATATATATATATATATATATATATATATATATATATATATATATATATATATATATATATATATGAGAGAGAGAGAGAGAGAGACCCAGACGAGCCTCTTCCCTTGATGTCCTGCTTAATTATAGATATTGAGTTAATTTGCTATCTGCATGTATAATGCGCAGCTCGGGTGACCTGCCTTCTAATTGGAGCTGTTTCTGCTCTTGACTGCTCTCTGGTGAATCTGTGCATGTGACACCGGCTTGGCTCCAGGGATGTTTAGCTTTCATCTCAGAGATGTTTACAGTCACACATCAGACGGACGCCTTTCTGTCTAACAACTAAATGACGTGTGCATGACTAGCCGTCGATGCATTAGCCATTCTGTGTGCATGTTAGTGGGGTTTATTCATTCACACATCACTTCTCCTAGTGTGCTATCGTCTTCAGTGTATGAGTGAATCACTGATTCCTCAAATCATGTGTGTTGCTGAGCAGAGCAGAGCTGACCTGCTGTTAACTGATCACATGCATTCTTTTACATTTTTAATCAACCTATGTATATTTGATGCATATTTTGCTTTGCATATTACAGAGCGGCAGGAAATTATTTTAATCTTAATAATTCAGCTTGACCCAGTGCGTATCTGCTCATCTGGTGAGTTTTCAGGACCAGCGGCACTCAGATTTCCTTCCGTTCGAGCCGGATCAGTTTTTCTCTCTGCTCTAGATGCTTGTGAATCTAGAATAATTACCTCTGTGATTGTTGTTGGAGTAAATTGATTTCCAATTTTCCAATTAATGACGATGCCTGCAGATAAAGCTCTTTTCCCTTATTCACTGTTTCTCCTGCATGTACAGGGTCACTGATAACATGCTTTCACAAATAAAAACAGCTGCTCTCTGATAAGACCTGTTGGAAACCTGTCAGTCTGTACAAATGACCTTCATTGCTGAATCAAATATGGTCTGCTTGATTAAAGAAAATGTATATTGAACACATATTGAAGTGGTCAGAGTAGGAATTAAATTAGTAGATAAAAATAGCTGACACTATAAATCTTTAGCAATGAACGCACAGACTACATGTTAACTAGCATGAGATGTTTGAGAATCACTGCAGTGCTTATTTCTTGTTTCTGATCTGTTCCACATGTAAAGGGTGAGTTTATCTCTACATGACAATTCTGTCATCATTCACTCACCTTTATGTGCTTTAAACCTGAATGATCTGAAAGCAGATGTTCAGCAGGATGTTCATGCTGCTCTTCTTCATACAATGCGATCAGATATTTAATAAGATAAATGCACTCAATAAAAAAGCTAAATAACCATTTTCATACATTCAGAAGAAAGATAGAAAGTCATATGGGTTTGAAACAACATGAAGGTGTGTAAATGATTTGTAAATGACATAAGGGCTGATTTAGATTAGGACAAGACTCCGGTAAAAAAAAAAAATCCCATCAGGAATCACCTCATACAGTGCAAATACGTCCATTTTATTACTTTTAGTCATAAGGGCATAACTGGGCTAATGATTATTGATTGCTTTTGTTTTCCAGGCGGAAAGACGCGTCTCATCGCCACCAGAAGCTAAAGCTGGAAAGGTGAAGAAAAACATACATTTAAACTTACATACAGTACACATGACATTATTATTACTAAATTCCAGTATATAACTGCATATTATCGAGGGAAAGCTCACCCTGGAAGACTGTTTGTACCCTGCACTCATGAACATTGTACATGTTCTCATCAAACTGAAGTCATTTCACATCCTGGTACTGAACTTATTTGGAAGTCAACACACTGTGGTTTTCCCTCTAGATCTGAGGCTTTTCCTAAATGATCAAGCGCACCGTGTTCAGTTCTTGTGTGGCATGCTGTCTGTTGTCATAGAAACGGCCATCAGCAGAGACGGAGGCCGTCCACAGCATCACACACAGAAGAGAACAAGCCAGAACTTTAAACATGCCTGTGTCTTAATGATGTGATGCTGAGAAATGCACATGAATATCGTGAGACTTGACATCTCACTGGTGTCATTATTACCATGTACAGTATATTTGCATTAATGCATCTGTTCTATTAACGTGAGTTTTGCACAGGCAAAACATGTCAACCTCTAGCTCGTGTTAAAGGGGTCATATGATGCTTTTTTAAAGATCATTATTTTGTGTATTTGGTGTAAAAGAATATGTTGACATGCATAATGTTCAAAAAAACACATTATCTTTCAAATACTGTAGATTATTGTAGGTCCTCTATGTCCTGTCTCTCTCAAATGCATCGTTTTCTACAAAGCCCCTCCTTCTGACAAGCACAGTCTGCTCTGATTGGCCAACTGACCCAGTGCATTGTGATTGGTCGATCACCGCAAGCACTCGTCAGAAATGTAATGCCCCTTTCCATAAGCGCGAGCTTCATCTTTCAAAATAAATGTTAAGACATTTAATAATGTCCTTAGTTTTACCATCCGTTCAAGCTGAAAGAGGAACAGACTAGGTACACGTGCTATGCGCAAAACTTTGCATTTGAATATTCAACAGCAAATGCTTAAACTAATAACAAAGCATGCATACTGTAGCTGATTCAGAAGCACCAGATTGTCGTAGCAAAGTCAGAATGACCTCCTCTTCTAGGTTCACGAAACGCTCGTCCATAAAATGCGTTGCTGTTCTGTTGTAAGTAATCTAAAAGATTCCTATGCATCTACTTTCAGAATAACAAATAAAGTGCTTTTGCTGTCATTATCCGGGTTCCTCCTTTTTCTGTCCCCCTCTAGTGGTCATCCTACACACTCTTTCTCTACACCATCACTTTAATTTCATTAGTTCCAGCTGTTCCCACTTACACTTATCTCACCCAATAATCTCACCTGTTTCCCCTTTTCCCTGACTCTTCCTGCTATTTCTACCTCCGCTTCCTCTGCCCCTTTTGTCAGTTTATTCCTAGCTATCAACGCCGAAGACGCATCTCCTACCTGCTGAGTCAAGTCCTGTCTTGTCTTTTCCTGTGCGGTTTGTCTGGAAGCCTTTCTCCTTCATGCTCCTTACTCTGCTCTACTAACTCAGACGCTGTGATCCTGAACGGACGCGGTATCCAGCCTACGGTACTCACTCTCTCTGCGGGCTTCACCTCTCGCCGTATTCTCTATTGGGATCTTCAACTGCACATGGCGCGGCTGCTTTTTGTTATTGCTCAGGGTTTACAAGCGAAGAATTCTGGTTTGACTGATACCTCTGTTTCCGGAGTGGATTTATGTTTCTCGTTGATTCTATGACTGTTTCTCATTTTCATTAAAAAGAATCCCGCCCTTTGGTCCTTTATCTCCCACCTCACATTGCTTTCTCCTAGATACACACACATCTCCCTGACACGACTGCTTCAACACTAACTGTGTTACTGAACCCAGCCTTCTTTCTTTGCGTGAACATTTTCCGGCATTATGCAAATATTTCCACACAGTGATGTAGACATGTGGGGCGTGTTAAAACAAGGTGTTTTAGGGGGCGTTACAGAGTCTTAACTTCGATAAAGAATATCTCTTTGGATTTGAAACTTTAGTCTTTGCAACTTTAAAGATCGTCTTCATGCACCAAGAGCTTGTAACACTCCAAAGAGAAAGGAAAACTTTAAATCGCAGTATATGACCTCTTTAAAGCCTCAAGGATGTTTTAACTCCAATGCAGTTTGTGTTTGTTGGCTTTCAGTTGATGATAGAGTTTAGTGACAGGCCACTCATTACTCTAGTGTGAATGCAGCTCGTATTGTAGGGTGAAGAATATGAGAGCTAAACAAACACATTGGTCTCAACGCTGTGATTAACTATCTGAAAATAACTAAATTAATTCTCTAAATTACAAGCAAATATCTCTGGGGGAAGTCGTGGCCTAATGGTTAGAGGGTTGGACTCCCAATCAAAGGGTTGTGGGTTCTAGTCTCGGGCCGGACGGAATTGTGGGTGGGGGGAGTGCATGAACAGTTCTCTCTCCACCTTCAATACCACGACTTAGGTGTCCTTGAGCAAGGCACTGAACCCCCAACTCCTCCCCGGGCGCCGCAGCATAAATGATGAACACTGCTCCGGGTGTGTGCTCACAGTGTGTGTGTGTGTGTGTGTTCACTGCTCTGTGTGTGTGCATTTCAGATGGGTTAAATGCAGAGCACAAATTCTGAGTATGGGTCACCATACTTGGCTGAATGTCACTTCACTTCACTTCTCATTGAAGCATCTACATCACTCTCTTAAGCTTGCTATATCGGGACATTTTTTATAAATGTATTTTTAATTGTTATTCTAAAAGATAAATTATAACCGCTTTAAATGTGTTTCTTTATTCACTTTTCAACAACTGTCTTTCAAATGCCAGAATTTCTCAGTTTCATCCATCCAAACCTTTGATTAACCCTCTATTAAAAATGTACAAAATGCTTTTAAAATTGGTAAATTCAGCTTAGGACTTTACACATTATTGCTTAAGTTCATCATTGTTTTTAGGCGTACAGTTTTTGTAACATATAACATAGTTGCCAGCATTAGCTCAATGACTACCATCAAGCTAAGGATCAAGCTAACAAATTGAGTTTTCCATATGTCCTTATTTTTATGTTTTTAAATGCAAAGTTACAGGGAAAGTTCACCTAATGAACCTAAATACAAATTTAACTTTTGGCTCCATTTTCTCACCCTCTTGTCGTTATTTTATATTTATACATTGTATAGTTTCCCCCCCTTACAATGGAAGTCAGTGGCTACCACCAAATCTTTGGTCATCAATATTCTTCAAATTATCTTATGTTCAACAGAAGAAAGAAATTCATGTAGATTTGGAATAAGTAGTGGGGGAGTAAATGATGACAGAATTTTCATTTTTTGGGAATGAATTAACACTTTAATTGACAATTAATTATAGTGTTGTATTAGTAGAAGTCCAAGACTTATCCAACAAGTGTCACTGTCATTACACACAATACCAAATATCTGCTTGAAGGCCATGATCTTTATTCATCGAAGTGTGATAATGTTTTTGAACACAAAAACAGCTTTGAAGAAGCTTAATTTGTGAAAATGTTGAGTCAATGAAAGTCTCTGACGTGAACTGAAGAATCATTGAATTGAGTTTGTGAGCAGTTTGAAATCTCATTCAAATTACATGTTGCACAAACATATATCTAAACCTTTAAAGCTTCACCTTGTACTCTTAATCTCCCAGAATCCACAGATCTTGGATTCGTCCTGGAGTGTGAGCGAGCACAGTGGACAGAAGCTTTCAAACAGAAGACCCTTCAGGACAAGATGGATCCGCTCGAGCACCATGCCGCTGAGGTAGGAGCGTCTCTGTTACACTCCTGCGGATCACTCTTAGATCTGTGCTGGCCTTATGCCCAGCTCTGTAATTACTGCTTAATTAGGTGAAGATTGTTGATTGATTAATAAAGATGAGATTGTCTTGTTGAGTTTGGCTCTTGAGTGTGAAGTGAAGTGTTCACAGACAACAGCGGCCTACCGCAAATCTCTGTGCAAATGCTGCTTTTCATGGTTTATATGATGAATTTCTTTGGCTCATAAAAATTGAAGAGTCGAGTTGTGCTCTATCAGTGGTATTATAACATTATTTTAGCACAACAAACCATTGAAATGGTCGGTTTTGGTCTGTTATCAGTCATCAACAAATTATTATTTACTGGCACCTTCCCTAACCACCTTAAACATGTTGTGACATTGTATCTTAAAACCTGACCTTGAGTCTACCTCTCTGTCTAATTACCTTTTATCCTTGAAAAAGCTGTAATGATTTTTAGTTAAAATCGTATTTGACTATTTGGATAAAAGCGTCAGCTAAATGAATAAATGTAAATGTAATGTAAATGACTGAGAAATCTCTGCATAAAAATTTCAATGTCTGATTTCAATGCCTTGCACAGTACTGAATCTGCTCTTTTAGGAGTCTCAAATGATATATTTACAAAAACCAACTTAAAAAGGCTTTAGTTTCATTAGATCTAAGTGCTGTGTTTGATTTGTTCAGCGATGAGGTTCAATTGACACATTCACAGATATCAGTGGGTCTTTATGATAGTAATTAATATTAGTTCTGTTCTTATTTGACTAACAGGTGAATAATATTAATTGTGGAGTCCCGCAGGGCTCAGTCCTCGGACCGTTGTTGTTTTCCCTGTATATGCTCCCTCTGGTGTCCATGCTTAATAAGTAGGGAGTATCTTTTCACTTATACACTGTTGATGACATACACACTACTTCAGTGTTCCTTGACCACTTTTTGATCAGTGTTTTACTATTGTACTATTCTGTTGTTTTCTTTATTTTTTTCATACAAAAAAGTGTTTTATTTATCATTAATTAATTAATTAATTTGTATTTCTAGTAGTTTTTTTCTGTTTTTCTCATTTTATTCATTTATTTATTAATTGTTGATTTGATCAACCTTGCTAGTTTTAAAAAAATTGTTTAATAAATAAATTTTGTATTCGGTGATGTACAGAAGTAGTTATGCACACAAGAGCTTTATAAGGGCAAAAACTTGAAACTTTTCTTGAGATAAACACATTTATATTAGTTAAGCGTGCTGTGAGTGGAATAATTGAATCTGGACAGCTAAATGAATGAAGTGAAAATTATTCTTCTCAGTGCCAGGCCACATCACCACCTCTGGCCTGCAATGCATTCATTTACAATAATTCACAGGTTGTCACCTTACTCATTTCAGGGGAATTATGCAGCATATTACTGCAAAACTATAGCTGATATGTATTGATTTCTTATTTTCAGTTTGCCTTTCAAGGTCTTGGCATGCTTTTGCAGTGCAGTGCTTTTAAACATAGATAACTCTAGTTTGAGAGCAGATGTGAGACAGTAACAACAGCAGATATGATTCAGTGCACATATTGAACGTGTCTTTGGCCTGACACACTCATTTCAGGTTTGGAGTCTCTATCTGTGATTTCAACAATGTAAAAAACAAAAAAAGAAAACACTCATAAAAATATAAAATCAGATAAACTCCCATATGGAAATGTAATATACACTCAACTAAAGGATTATTAGGAACACCATGCTAATACTGTGTTTGACCCCCTTTCGTCTTCAGAACTGCCTTAATTCTACATGGTATTGATTCAACAAGGTGCTGAAAGAATTCTTTAGAAATCTTGGCCCATATTGATAGGATAGCATTTTGGAGTTGATGGAGATTTGTGGGATGCACATCCAGGGCATGAAGCTCCCATTCCAGCACATCCCAAAGATGCTCTATTGGGTTGAGATCTGGCGACTGTGGGGGACATTTTGGTACAGTGAACTCATTGTCATGTTCAAGAAACCAATTTGAAATTATACGAGCTTTGTGACTTGGTGCATTATCCTGCTGGAAGTAGCCATCAGAGGATGGGTACATGGTGGTCATAAAGGGATGGACATGGTTAGAAACAATGCTCAGGTAGGCCGTGGCATTTAAACAATGCCCAATTGGCACCAAGGGGCCTAAAGTGTGAAAAGGAAACATCCCCCACACCATTACACCAACACCAGCAGCCTGCACAGTGGTAACAAGGCATGATGGATCCATGTTCTCATTCTGTTTACGCCAAATTCTGACTCTACCATCTGAATGTCTCAACAGAAATCCCGACTCATCAGACCAGGCAACATTTTCCCAGTCTTCAATTGTCCAATTTTGGTGAAATCGTGCAAATCGTAGCCTCTTTTTCCTATTTGTAGTGGAGATGAGTGGTACATGGTGGGGTCTTCTGCTGTTGTAGCCCATCCGCCTCAAGGTTGTGTGTGTTGTGGCTTCACAAATGCTTTGCTGCATACCTCGTTTGTAACGAGTGGTTATTTCAGTCAAAGTTGCTCTTCTATCAGCTTGAATCAGTCATCCCATTCTCCTCTAGCATTCACAAGGCTTTTTCGCCCACAGGACTGCCGCATACTGGATGTTTTTCCCTTTTCACACCATTCTTTGTAAACCCTAGAAATGGTTGTGCATGAAAATCCCAGTAACTGAGCAGATTGTGAAATACTCAGACCAGCCCGTCTGGCACCAACAACCATGCCATGCTCAAAATTGCTTAAATCACCTTTCTTTCTCATTCTGACATTCAGTTTGGAGTTCAGGAGGTTGTCTTGACCAGGACCACACCCCTAAATGCATTGAAGCAACTGCCTTGTGATTGGTTGATTAGATAATTGCATTAATGAGAAATTGAACAGGTGTTCCTAATAATCCTTTAGGTGAGTGTATGACATATATTGCCGTATATCAAGATTCAATATTTTTATTTGTCACATACACAATTATATAGAGCATATATAACCAGAAGTGAAATGTGAGTCAGGTCCGCTCCATGGACAGTGCAATTATTAAATAATACGACACAGAGGAAAATATACATAAATATAGATATGAAATAATTAAATAAAAGTAAACAATAGAAATAAAAGAATAAAATCTCAAATAAAATGTATACTGTAGAACTAAATATAGAATAGAAAATAAAATGTCCATGAAAGTATACTGTAGTCTTAAATACACAGGAATGTACAAGAGGGGAATGTGCAAATAGGTTGTGATACTGTCAATTTGTCAATATGAGGTAGAGAATGGTGAAAATCTTACTGATTAAGTGATTATTAAGTGGAGACAAGTATTGTTCTTAAGAGGCTGGTTTTGAGTTTAGGAGCTTGATGGCCTGGGGGAACAGTGCCATTTTTGTCATCAGACTACGGAAGCGCTTACCAGATGGCAGCAAAGTGAAAAGATGGTTACTAGGGTGGTTGGAGTCCTTGATGATTTTAACGGCCCTGCTTTTCCAGCGTTTGAGGTAGATGTCCTGCAGAGAGGGGAGAGCAGACTCAGCTAAGCGCACAACTCTCTGCAGGGCTTTGCAGTCGTGACTTGAGCTGTTCCCACACCACACTTTTTATGGTCCCTGAATATAAATTTTTCAAGATTGCTGGTGAAACCCTGAATTTTCTCAGGTAACGCAGATGGTACAGTCTTTGTCTGGCTTTATTAACCTGTGTTTGAATGTGAGTAGTCCAAGTCAGGTCCTCTGAGATGTTTACACCAAGGTACTTGAAGCTGCTCACCCTCTCTACAGGGGTCCCGCTGATCATAAGAGGAGTATAGGGCTGCTGCTGTCTCTTCCTGAAGTCCACTATCAGTTCTTTAGTTTTGCTCACATTCAGAGAGAAACAGTTGTCCTGGCACCATGATGTTAATTTCTCTACCTCATCCAAGTATGGGGATTCATTATTGTTGGAAATAGGGCTGTCGCGATATACCAGTATTTACGATAGCCGTGATATTCAAATAAACAATTATCGATATCATGTTAATTTAGTGTATGGGTATATACCAGTATTAGTGATAACCACAATATTTAAAATGAACAGTTTTCTTATGATGACACCACATGTATTTACTTGGTAACAGTACCTGGTTGAGTGGCCAGGTGGCAGTATTGTGCCTTAACTCTGACACCTTTCACACAAGAAGAAGACTCTGAGGAGAGCTGTGTTCATCAGAGTAAGTTGTTATTATTATACTAGTCATAGACTGGGACATATTATATAACCTATTAACAGCGGTTTTCTGTGTTCATATACTTAAGTAAAGGGCGATTATTTTAATAAGTACCGCGTTTTCTTTACTCGTCTTATTTTTGTATTTGCAATCAATACGGCCTGTGCGTAGTAACACATCATTTCTTTATTTGTTCAAATCTATGAACAGTTTCACGATTAAAATGGATCTTGAAAAACTGAGCGACCACATTGCTACATTAAACTCTGTAAAATGTTAAGTTGGTCACTGTGCCATGCACTTAATGCCTCATCTGCAGTCATTCTTCAATAAGGTTCATTAGTTAACATTAGTTAATTACATTAGTTAACATATATAAATAACATAAATAATAATGGACAATATTTCCACAGCATTTATTAATCTTAGTTCATGTTAATTTCAGCATTTACTAATGCATTGTTAAAATCACAAGTTGTGTTTGTAAACATTAATGTACTATGAACATTGAATAACTCGGTTTTTATTAACATGAACAAAGATTAATAAATTGTGTAATAAATGTATCATTCATTGTTCATTCATGTTCGTTAATACGTTAATGTTAACAAATGGCATCTTATTGTAAAGTGTTACCATTAATATTTATTCATCATACTGTTGAACTTGACAGTATTTTCTCTCTTGTTATTTCATAAGAGCTTTAAAGAAGATAGAGAAAGCCAGAGTCTTGTGCCCTGCGTTTATCAGAATCAATATTATGCTCGTTGGGTGAAAAAGAAAAACTCAATAAACAAAGTAAAAAATAATTTGACTGATATCTTCCCCACCCCAAGGTTTCTATATATATCACAATATATCGACATTGTGAATTCTTATGGCCACAATAACCGTGATATGAAAAATCTAATATCGTGACAGCCCTAGTTGGAAATGAGGCCCAGAACCACAGTATCATCAGAAAATTTGATAATAGATGTGGAGCTGTGGGGAGACACGCAGTTATGTGTGTAGAGAGAGTAGAGCAGGGGACTCAGGACACAGCCCTGTGGGGCTCCTACATTCAGGGTGATGGAGTTGGAGGTGTACTTGCCTAGTTTCACCACTTCAGGTCTGCCAGTGAGGAAGTCAAAGTATATTGACTTTTTTATTTCATATAATATCAACATGTATTGACGGGTACAAAAATGAATAACACATGCCTAAACATACATATTTGTATAGGCTAGATATATCTGTTAATGTATCAACAATACTAATAGGTTAGGGTATGTATGCTTTTACTTCATATAATCATGTTGCAACATTTCATTGATAAAAAAATATCTTTAAAAAGTCGTCACATTTATTTACATAGCATTTAATACAATACAGAAGCAGCTTTGAATTAATAAACAGGAAAACAACATAGCTAATGTAGTAAAATTTAGCAATCATGAAACAAGTTCAGTTTCAGTAATAAGCAGCTCTGCAGCTGTCATCGGTGTCATTATTTAACTCAGTTGAGTTCAGTGCTGATTTATTTCAGTTCAGTGACAGCGTCCGTGTTGCAATTAAAGTTCATCAATAATGAAACAAGTTTGATTCAACTATAAAGCTACTGTACATACTGAACATAATAGTTTTAAAATTATGTCAGAAATATATTACTATTTACATGGAGGGTCTTATCATTTTCATTTTCAGGTTTCACATTACAGCTAACTGGCGAATCCCACTCATGCGCAGTTAAATAAATCAGTGGAGGATGTAATGTACAAGTAGATAAGCAATAAAGAAAATCCTTTCTTGCTTTCAATACAGGATCACTAATGGAAGAAAGTGTTGGAAGGCCTTGAACAAACACACCCTCCATAAGTCTATTGATGAGCTGTGATGGTAATGGCTCGTGTCTCCTGCTTCAGTTCAGTTTACAGCGACACGCTTCTGCTGGAGGAGAACTGATGCTCGTAAAAAAGGGGAAACACACCTGTGAAGGTTAAGTCTAAGAAAAATATATAAATGCTCAGGAATAACTCAAAACCTAAAACTCTAACATAACATAAAAGTACTTTCCAAAACGGTGCACACATGAAATAACCGTAACATGATTGAAACACATTCAGTGTCGCTTTTCTAACCTCAGAGGTCTTGTATGCAACAGTTCTTTGGTGTAGTCCAATGTCAGATGCTATGCTATTCTGCAGCATCTCAAAGACGAATGATGTGTGTGTGTGTGTTCAGGGCTGAGCGTGTAAATGATGTGTGTGAAAGGTCAGCACACTGCATGTGGTCATGGTCATGGCTCAACCGTCACGTCACTCAGTCTCAAGGTTTGTCCTACTGAATTCTAGGTTCTTATGTGGAGCAAAAGCTGCATCTGTTTGTTGAGCAGATGGTGTCAGTCTCTCAATCAACTGAAATGAATGTTTCCACTTCATTTCTTTATTTGACGTTTGATCATGTATTGTTATGATCAAGATAACTGTTGAAAACTGGAAATAATAGGGAAATATTAAAACTGTCCAGTGTGCTCAGGTTTCCACTTTACTCTTTGTTATATTACAGATAGTCTGTATGTACATGGATTTAAAGTCTTTGCTTTCAAAACTCTTGCAATAAACAATTGTAAGTAGATAATTTTATTAAGACACATTAAGAAAAGCATTTACATAATCCTATGAATGCAATTAAATATACAAAATGTATTCATCAATCATAACGTAATCTAAATAAATGAAATCTCACCGTGACTCTGATCAGATCGGATCGAATCTTTCTAAATTTGCGAAAATTGCCCCTAAATCAAATCAAAAATCTATTAAAACTGTTAATTAAATCAATCTCACTTTCTACTAGAAGATTCACAAAGTTATGGCTCAATAAATCAGTCTTTTCTTTACTGCCCCCACTGGATAAACTGCACATTGCTGTGATCTTTTGGTCTGTAGATGTGGTTTAGGTTCCTCCTTCAATGTGCATCTGTGGGATTTTCTCACCTCTTTCATACCAAACATAAATGAATGCAAAAAATATCAGCTGCCTGTATGTGTGCATGTGTAGTTCAGATCCGCTGCTGGAGGATGAAGGCCCATTCGTCATTGTGACCTGTGAAATCGCAGCGTAAGCACTCCACACGATTGTTTCATAATCTCTCACACTGACTTGAGTGTTGCAAAAAAAACAAAAAAAAACATGACAGCTTCCTCGTTGCCCCGAGTGCTTTTTTCCTCATCCGTCATTGGGTGGCTTCTAATTAGAAGCTAACGGCTGGTAGGATTTGCAGGTAGTGTGTGAGGGAGCGGATCGTAAATAACAGTCCTGACTCCTGCATTGATCGGCTCCATCCTATTTAACACTGCTGGCTTTAACCTATTAGCTTAGCATTTACTAGTATCCTAATGGTGTGAAACGGGTGTATTTCTTCACACATTTGCTCCGCTGGAGTCCTGAAAGCCTGGGGTCCATTAGTGCTGGGAGTGTCTTTACCTCTGAATTAGCCATTGATTTTTGGTTGAAGAGTTTGCTGGCAGAGATCTATCGCGGATGTCTGTGGCTGACAATGTGACTCATATTGGGGATATACAGCGAGTGTGTGTCACGAGAGAGCTGTCCGATCATTCACTGTGTGTTGGCGTAATAAATGAGAGGTTTGCAATAAACAATCTTAAGTATATTTTTTTCTTAAGACACATCAGGTTTATTAAGAACAGGAAATGAGGCTGAACAAAAACCAAATCACTAGTAACATAAACACAAAAGGTGTAGCATGCATGAACAAAACAAAAGAAACACAAGGACTATGTACAAACACAAGAGTAAATGACTAATAGGACAACAACGAACACCTGAGGTGGTAAGCGACAAAAAGACTACAAACGACTACAAAACAAGCACAGGAAACTGGAAACTAATCACATAAAAGTCCCAACACAAAACAAAGTCACAAGAACAGATGCTGCATAACACGCATGAAAGTAAATCAATAATAGAAGTTACATTTTTTAATGAACTGGCCCTTTAAACTTGAGTCTTTTGAAATGGTTTGAACAGGTGGACTGAAACACAGCATTCACATGAACAGAACGTCTCACTGTAATGCAGTGTGACCAAAAGCTGATTACCGGACAGCTACTGTCATGCTACAGAAAATGTAGTTAATGTTAAGCCTCTATTCTATGTTCCTCTAGACTGTGACCTCTTGTATTCTGGTGAATATTGTTGCATGTTGAGGACGAATCTTATCCTGCATCCACACTCATATCCCAGCCTCATATATCACTGCTGGTGTGCAGAAGAAGAAAATTGGATGCCGCGTTCAGTTTGAATGCATGTGTCTGTGTGAGTTTGGGTGTATTGGAGAGTTTTATTATTGTCATGGATCCTGTGAGATTGAAGCTTTGGTCGCACCTGGACTCTGTGTTCCTCATTACACACTCTCTCATAAATCTGATGGAGCTACAGCGCAAAACGCCACAGTCATTTAACAGGGTCATTTCAGGCTGGAGCGCATGTGCACACACACACACGCGCACACACACACACACACACACACACACAAGTGTTGTGAGCGATGTTACTTTGGAGTAGTGATGAGGATATCCATCAATTCCACATTGTTTTAAAGTTATTTGTAGTATTTATTATTTTGCGCATGATGGGATATGTTGACTGGTTGGTTAATCTATTCAGCTCACCAAATAAAACACACAGAGACAAAAGAACACATTTTCCCATACAATTCTGATCCTCTTTGATCCTCTAGACATCTTTGGCCATTTTTTGCTATTTTTGTCCAGAAATAAGGTCAATATGTTGTCGAATGTCAAAATTAACCATTCCATTAAATTCCTGGGGTCAGAATTGTATGGGAAAATGTGTTCTTTTGTCTCTGTGTGTTGTTTACTTCTAATGTTATGCCACTTTCTATATCACTTTTTGATTTTTCGGGTTCCGGTCGGGTGCAGCAAAGGGTTAAAAAAGAACCCTTTGGGACATTATTTCAGCTTGGCACCTGGCAGATTCTGAAAATAGACACTTTAAGGATTTTTAAAAATCAGGTGGCATAAAAAAAGCAGAGGGGTGCGCGTGGACCCCTATTTCCATCTAGACTACAAGTCATCAGTTTCTTTTCTTTTTTTTTTCTTTTTTTCCAGTAAAACCCAAAAGGGAACTCTTGGCAGAATGTATGGCAGAAGTTCTTCAATGCTAGACCAATGCTAATAAAGTAGTCCATTCAGTTTTTGTGCTATTTGTGCTATTTTGTGCATTGAGACTGTGTAAGAGCACTGAACAAGGGTCCTGTAAGCAGCTGGGGTGCAGGTCTTCTTCTTCTTGCGTACAAATTCTGACATCTAACGCCCAGCTGGAGAAATATTGAGTGAAAAGTTATATTAGGCTAGTGACAATGCCCCTGAATTTTCGAGATACCCCTACCGGAGGTAGAACTTAACCCAACAATGTTTTTCCTCATCTCTAAGGTCTCCCATATATGAAATGGATTCTTGGCTAAAAATATTTTACTGCTAAGATTGTTAAATTAACAGATATTGTTATACACCACAAAACCAATAAAGGACTAAAATATAGCCTGTCCGTATGGGAGTTAAGGCATATAAACTAATGCAGATCAATCACACAAGCTCTGAGAGCTTTGAAACTTGACATGTTTGTAGTCAGGAAGTTGATTTAACTACTAGAAAAGACTGGATGTGAATATCTTGATGTATGGAATAAATAGACACATGTAAACACATATCTAAAATAAGCGGACATGCACAAATTTAATATCTATGCAGAATGTTTTCATTTACTTTGTGCTTGCTTTGCCTGGCATTATCATAGAAACACATATGATGGCTTGTTGGAAAGGTGGGGTTGTGCTGAATCCAGCAATACCAAATATGTAAATATATGATAAAAGAGAAGTGTTCTGTCACTCAATGTATGATGTGTCCAAAATGAATGAAAATGGAACACTGACATAATTGAGTCCAAACCCATTCATTATCAGTGGTGAGAAGAATGTTGAGAAATTCAAATATAAGAGACATCAAAAAATATTTAATATGGCACCTTGTACTATATGGAAACAAAGATTGAAATCGAAAGATAACACCTTACCATAGCACAAACAGGAGACCAGGAGTTTTAACTTAATGAACTTTTTAATAAAACTATAACTTAACTTCACACAATACAACTTAAATTACTGTCTTAAATAAAACAAATGGCAATCTAACTAAAGAAACAAACACTCTTTGGGGAAATGAGCCCTGTCTTCTCAGGCTGTTTAGTTCATTTTCTAGCAGCAACCATTTGGAGCATGAACTGCTTTTGGGAACCGTTGGAGAAGGGTCTGGCTGCAGACTTGCACTTGCACTCTCAGACACTGCTTCTGCTAGCAAGGCCACTTGAAGTCTTTATTTTTTATTTTGTTCTATTTATTGATAACTTTTTGTTTGAATTTCCCAACATTTTATAACAGTTGCCATGTGGCAAAGACAAGAAAAAATAAACTAAATTACAATGTCAATTGCAATCGCTACTTGCACTCTCCGCTACCTGTGACTTCACTTGCAATCAACACAAATCGTGCATGTTGCCAATGGAGACGAGACGCTGTGGTTGTGATTAAACGATTAAAACTAATTTAGTACTATGACGTACAGGGTCCTGCAAGAAAAAGACAAGCACAGACCTTGGCCACAGAACAGCAGAATATGAACGCAATGCACAAAGTCTTTCGTTAAGCGTTTTCCTCCTGTAGAAAAAAACTAACACTTAATATGGCATAATGTATTCAGACACATTAAGTTCAATTAAAAGATCAAATTCGATATATAGTTATTATTCAATGTACTGCAAGTCAAGCAGATGGCTATGAACACAATGTGCAAACTTTGTCCTCCCATACAATAACGCTTAATGTGGCCTAATAACAGACTAAGATGATAAAGACAATTTAGTAGGCCTAGGCTAGCCTATATGTCTTGTTGTTGACTCTAAGTATATACAGACCAGCAAATATGAACGGGCATTATGCATTAAGTGATTTTAAAGGATCAACTCCGTACAGGCAAGCAGACGAGTACAGAACGCAGTGCGTTAAATTGTACATTAAACGTTTTCCTCCTATAGAAAATCATTATAAATAAAACACATAATGTAGGTTAATGGACAAAGACAGTGATATAAACAAGTTGTAGACAGTTTATTCTATATGGAAAAATGCTTAATGTGAAACTTTACGTGTTTCGTTTATTCTGGGCTCACATGCTTGCCTGTACATATTAGTTATGTATTTTAATAAAGTAGAGAAGCATGAGTTTGGCCTTTCTCATCTATGTCCATTATGCCACATTTTGCGGTATGTGAGGAAAATACTATATACATATTCCTTATATTAATGAACTGTACATTTAATTTGATATTTTAATAGCATCTTAATATATTAAGCCATGTTAAGTGTTTTTTTTTTCTATGCTTAGCTAGAGACTTTATGCAAATGTTCATATTCTGGTGTTCTGGCCATGGATTTGCCGATCTTGTCTTTTTCTTGCAGGACCCTGTACGTTATAGTACTAAATTAGTTTTAATAATTTAATCACCACCACAGCGTCTTGTCTCCATTGGCAACATGCACGATTTGTGTTGATTGCAAGTGATGTCACAGGTAGCGGAGAGTTCAAGTAGCAATTGCAAGTGACATTGTAATTTAGTTTCTTTTTTCTTGTCTTCACAACCTGGCTTTATAAAATGTTGGGAAATTCAAACGAAAAGTAATAAAAAAAATAAACAAAATTAAAGCTGCAAGCAGCGATGAACGGGCCCTCGCACCCGGGCTCACCACCATCGTGTGGCTTTAGTAAAAAGGTGAACGTTGAGAAATATGCATTTAATGTCCTAAATATAAGTGGAATATATCAAAGTATATCCCATATATGTGCCAATCTTACCGTTGCCAGCAGGTGGCGCTATCATTATAATGGAATATTGCCCTTCAGATGTGTTCAGGCCAGGACTCTTATCGAACATGTGAAGTTTGGGGAAGACTGAACATTTTATACTTGAGTTACAACAACTTCTCTTGCTGTGGCAAGATATCAAATTTTGTCATGGCGCCATGGAAACGCCCTTTAACAAAAACTCAAGATCTCCAAAAGTTAACATTGCACAGGCATTTAGATTAGACTGACCACAAAATATATGTTAATCTCAAAAAAATAATAGGAGTAGTTTGTCGCAGCGTAAAACATGTCACTTCCTGTTGCCAATAGGTGGCGCTATGACTATAACTGAATGTGGGCATGTAGATCTGTTAAGGGCAGAAGTTTTATCTAACATGTGAAGTTTGGGGCAGATTGGACATTGTATGTCTGAGTTACAGCAACTTCCTTTTTCATGGCGAAACATCGAAATTTGTCAGGCCACCATGGACCCGCCCTTTAACGAAACCTCAAGTCCTTCGCAATTTATTATTGCAAAGGGCTTTAGATTACACTGACCAGGTTTGGTGTTGATCTGAATAAATCTCTAGGAGGAGTTTGTTAAAGTACAACCCCTGAAAATGGCAAAAACAACAGCAATTTTGAAGGGAAAATTCAAAATAACCGACTTCCTGTTGGGATCCGGATTTCGTACCAAGATACTTTTTTGTAGGTATTGGAGTGTTACATGTGTGTACCAATTTTTGTACATGTACGTGAAACATAGCTCGAGGCGCACTCCGTTGAAAGTGTATAGGTGGCGCTATAGAGCCATTCTGCCACACCCGGTGGAATATTGGCCTGAAGATCTGTTCAGGCCAGGACTCTTATCACACATGTGAAGTTTGGGGAAGATCGGACATCTTATGCCTGAGTTATAACATCTTTTATTCGCATGGCGAGACATCGAACTTCGTCGCGGCGCCATGAACAAGCCTTTTAACGAAAACTCAAGATCTTCACAACTGAACATCGCACAGGCCTTTAGATTAGACTGACCACAAAAAAGACATTGATGTCATAAAATTTCTAGGAGTAGTTCGTCGCAGCGTAAAATATGTCACTTCCTGTTGCCAATAGGTGGCGCTATGACTATAACTGAATATGGGCATGTCAATCTGTTCAGGTCAGGAGTCTCATCAAACATGTGAAGTTTGGGGCAGATTGTTCATTGTATGTGTGAGTTATAGCAACTTCATTTTTCATGGCGAATCATCGAAATTCGCCAGGCCGCCACGGACACGCCCTTCAACGAAAAGTCAGGATCTTCGCAATTTAACATCGCAAAGGCCTTTAGATTAGGCATACCAAATTTGGTGTTGATTTGAAGAACTCTCTAGGAGGAGTTCGTTAAAATACAACACATGGAAATGACCAAAATTACACAAAATATGCTCATAATATTAAAAATAACCGACTTCCTGTTGGGTTTAGAATTTCGCTCCAAGAGTCTTTTTTGTAGGTATTGGTGTGTTACATATGTGTGCCAATTTTCGTGCATGTACGTGAAACATAGCTGGAAGGCTGTTGATTTTCTTGGTATAGGTGGCGCTGTCGAGCCATTTTGCCACACCCTCTTCTGAATCCTATATCAGACGAAAATTTTCACCAGGTTTGACGAGTGTGCAAAGTTTCATGACTTTTTGAGCATGTTAAAGCCCTCAAAAATGCGATTCATTCGGGAGAAGAAGAAGAAGAAGAAGAAGAAGAAGAATAATAATAAAAAACAAAGCAGATACAAGAGGGTCCTCGCACCTCGGTGCTCGGGCCCTAATAAAAAATAAAGACTGCAAGTGATGTCACTAGCGGAAGTACAAATGTCTGAGTGTGCAAGTCTGAGAGTGCAAGTGAAAGCCTGCAGCCAGACCCTCTTGAAACATTTTGGGGTCAACCCCCCATGATGTTACAACTGCAACACACCACTCATCCACATTATCACCAGTGACAAAGTGGGTCATATTTGGACAGTCAGGGCAAGAGCAAAACCCTGTGCAGGTCAAGCCCACAGAAAGACACTGGCATTTGGTGGCATTGGTGCAGTTTCCATCTTTACAGTAGAGGTGGGTGAGGTCTCTAACTCCTTTAGGTGCTGGTGCCTTCTGGAACATCACAGATTAAATGCAGCCACCTTCTCTGAGCCTCCATCCTCTACCAACTGGGTTCCAGAGAAGAGTTTTGGCCAGGTGGCTGTGACGCCACACTACTGTTTGGTACACGGCTCTCAGCACATGTTGCTGGAAGCCATCTTCTGTTGGGGGTAGATTTGCTGCTGACACCTCAGCTCATCCAGGTTGGTGCTAGGATGCCCATCTTGGTGCCTCTTCTTTGTCTTTCAAGATCTTTGATTGAGTGTTGGTGGTAATATCTATCAAAAACTATAACGACACAGCTGTGACCTTCCTTTCCCATTAAAATTGCGATCTTTTTCCAGACACACTCACCCAGGTCATTGAACGTTTGAAAGGCTGAATCATTGAGCATTTGAAGAAGATCCATGCCATCAATGATATATGCTGATGGTTCTTTTACACTTGGCAGCTGCTGTTGTCTTCTTTATGCTTCCATCATCAAAAAACAAAGAGGGTGGGACAAAATCATGTTTAATCTGAGATACGAGATTTTTATAATATAATACAATATTTGAAAAATGCTGAAAAGTGGGCAGAGCACAGCGGAGATAGAGGGGACAAACCAAGGGCAAGGCTGAGCCGGTGGGGCGTGAACCTGAGACCCTCAGTGACAGATTAATTGACAGCTGCTGTTAGAGTCGCTAAAATGGAGAGTGACTCTAGTGACGCAAGTAGTTTTGCTACAGAGCGTTCATTTGAAGTAGAGGACTTTTCTCCCCCACCTTCACCTGAAGTGGAGGATGTCGAGGTGTCTGAGGACACAGGGCCAGGGCCTGAGCCATATCAATTCAAGCCACTGGCTCAAACTGCGGTCTTAACTCCCGGATTCTGATAGGCATCCGATGATGCTAGCGAAGCAGCCGTGCAAGAGAGAATGGGCCAGTCTCCGAGTAAGGCACTGCGTCGCTTTTCAGCGTGAGCTGTGTGGAGCATTACAGCTGTGTGGAGCATTACCGAAGCATTACAGCTATGGATTTTTAACAAAACAAGCCTACTCAAATGTATCTAACCTAACGATTTTCATTCGTTATTGTAAGAAATGAAAAAGAGTTATGCAAAGATAGGCTTACTTGGCGCCAGTAGACAGACCTTTTTTCTCCCATAAATAAAACCTGTTAGCCTACTTGGGGCATTTTACATGCACAGTGCCAACTTTGAGTCAGTAAAATAATAATAAAAACAATAATTTAATGCTGGTATCCAAAACATTTAATTCAATACAAGTAGAATTAGAAATTAGATACATTTTAAAACTTCAATGCACATGTATAATAAGCCTAGTAATAATAACCCTAGTACTATCGATCATAACATACTTCTACAGAGACTGGAAAACTGGGTTGGGCTTTCTGGGATGGTACTCAAATGGTTCAGGTCATACTTAGAAGGGAGAGGCTATTATGTGAGTCTATTAGAGCATAAGTCTAAGTGGACGTCCATGACATGTGGAGTGCCACAAGGGTCAATTCTTGCACCGCTCTTGTTTAGCCTGTGTATGCTTCCACTAAGTCAAATAATGAGAAAGAACCAAATTGCCTATCACAGATATGCTGATGATACCCAGATTTACCTAGCCATATCTCCAAATTACTACAGCCCAATAGGAGGATCTTTGATGACATCTTTGTACGCATACGCGAGTGGTTGTGTGGCAACAAAACAAACAGTATGGCAGGCTGTAAAGACGCAACGAGCACTTTCAAGTGAGTTAAGGCCCGTTCACACCAAGCACGATAACTATAAAGATAACTATAAAGATAACGATATTAGCGTCCACACCAGCGAACGATATTGTCTGTGTATTTGAAGCGGACGCGGCACGTCTGCTGCTTTAAATTCTCGAGCTCATTACAGCAGGATTGATTCTGATTGGTTGGCAATGTTTTATCGTTCATCAGGTGGAAAAATCGTTCTGAAAGTGATTCCAACGATATCGTTTCTTTATCGTTATAGTTATGGTGTGGACTCTGCTATTCTTTAATATTGAGAACGATTTTTAGAACTATATCTTTATCGTTATCTTTATAGTTATCGTGCTTGGTGTGAACGGGCCTTTAGCGGGCAAAATCCTCAATATATAAGCACTTTAACATCTGAAGACCGGAGGAGGTTTGGAGAGAAGCTCAAAATTTGTATTGGTGACAAAATCGAAGCTATTCAAAGCCCATATGAGATCTGGGATGACAAAAAACGTTGGTCCGACTCGCCCGTGTCTTGGCCACGAATCTGCTGGGGAGACATTTATTCTTATTTAATAGAAACCCCTGGACCCTTTACTCATGAGAGATTAAAAGCTTTCAAAAGTCTGAAGGCCTATGATTATTTTGTTTCTTGAACAGTTGGGCCAGTCTTTTCTGCCAAGCAGAAAGCAGTGATAGTGCTAAAAGCAGAGGTTAGACCTGGCCAAGCAGAGTCACAGCATGATTTGCATCTCCCGTGGGTGTTCGACAAAGAGAACGGCGAAATAATCACTGCTCACTGCGACTGCAAAGCCGGGTAAGTCTTCATTGATCAGTGTTCTTATTTACTTATTTATTTACTGAAAATGTAGTGACTGTTGTACCAATTCAATTGTTTTCAGTGTGAGACTTTCAATGGCGTCTGTACTAATGGTGAAAAATTGTATATCACAGCTTACACATTTCTCCTTCTTTCAAATCCAGTCTTGGAGAAACATGCAGTCGTGTAGCAGCTTTAATGTTTAAAGTAGAAGCAGCTGTCAGGATAGGACTTACAAATGCTGCATGTACTAGTGAGGCTTGCAGCAAAGCACAGCTACAGAATGATGTGAGGAACATAGTCTGGGTGCTGTGGATTGCGGTTTGGGACACCTGAATCAGAAAGCGAAAACATATGACTCGGTTGATTTGACTCAGTTTTATTTATTTTTATTCAATCTTCTATAAATACATAGTCACTAAGACTTACCATGAACAAAATGTGCCTCACAAACTCGTTCAGAAGCTGCAGGCTTTCTTCGGAGCGTCCAGGTTCAATCGCCTAATTGCACGCAACCATTTCTTTCATTTTTCGCTATCCTTTTCGGAGGGAATTCGAAAAAACTTTTTATCAGGCCCCCAACTAACCGTACAATCGACCACACAGCAAGAGTGAACCATCCTCTTCTCTAAATCCTCCTCCAAACGTGCAAAACAATCAAATTACAGGTATCTAGCGGTGTTTCCTGCCACACGATTCCCATGATGCAACGCGACAAACATAAACAATGACGTCACAAAAGATCCGCCTATTGACTCCCTCTGCCAATGCATTGATAAAATTAATAGTTGGATGTGCCAGAGCTTTCTTCAGCTAAACAAGGAAAAAACTGAAGTCATTGCATTTGGAAACAAACATGAAGTGTTCAAGGTGAATGCATACCTTGACTCTAGGGGTCAAACAACTAAAAATCATGTCAGGAATCTTGGTGTGATTCTGGAGACCGGTCTGAGTTTCAGTAGTCATGTCAAAGCAGTAGCTAAATCAGCATACTATCATCTCAAAAACATTGCAAGAATTAGAGGTTTTGTTTCCAGCCAAGACATGGAGAAACTTGTTCATGCCTTTATCACCAGCAGGGTGGACTATTGTAATGGGCTCCTCACTGGCCTTCCCAAAAAGACCATTAGACAGCTGCAGCTCATCGAGAACGCTGCTGCCAGGATTCTGACTAGAACCAGAAAATCTGAGCATATCACACCAGTCCTCAGGTCCTTACACTGGCTTCCAGTTAAATATAGGATTGATTTTAAAGTACTTTTACTCGTATATAAGTCACTAAATGGCCTAGGACTGAAATATATTGCAGATATGTTCACTGAATATAAACCTAACAGAGCACTCAGATCACTAGGATCAAGTCAGTTAGAAATACCAAGGGTTCACACAAAACAAGGGGAGTCCTCCTTTAGTTACTATGCTGCCTGCAGTTGGAATCAGCTTCCAGAAGAGATCAGATGTGCTAAAACACTAGTCACATTTAAATCCAGACTCAAAACTCATCTGTTTAGCTGTGCATTTATTAAATGAGCACTGTGCAATGTCCGAACTGATTGCACTATATTTTCACTTTTTTTTTATGTAAAATCATTTTCTAACTGTTTTTAAATTCATTTTAGTTAAGTAGTTTTTTTCATAATTTTAAAAGTTTTAAAATTGCTTGTCTTTATTTTTATTATTTTTCTTCATGATTATTTTACTTTATTTTATGTAAAGCACTTTGAATTACCATTGTGTATGAAATGTGCTATATAAATAAACTTGCCTTGCCTTGCCTAGTAATAAGTAGACATTTAAAATACATCAATAACTGATATCATAGTTTAAAATAGATAAAATCTGAGTTAAGGCTTGCTTTATGTGTTGCTCGATGAGGATTTCTCAATCGTTGCGACTTTAAATCCTGAGGACACAAAATGCCGTGGAACCTCCTGCCGTGGAGTGAAGAAGAGGTGGCGTTACGAGGATTCTCAGACAGTTGAAGTGCCCAATTGAGTTAAGAGATTTGCTCTCAATCTATTTTCAACACTTTAGATTGTTTACCACGTGGGGTTTGACCAATAGCATTGAATTGTGAAAAAATATGAAATAGACAAAATTTGGACATGCGAGGATTCTGCCTGTCAGTGACGATATTTTAATAAAGGTGTTCCATTCCAATGTTAACCTGATTCAATTGGATCTGTGGTTCATATGAATTGTATAGTATACTGTGCCTTATGAAATGTATTATTAGTAAATGTATCATAAATATAGATCAGCACTTACCTAATGTAAGTTACTTTGCAGTAACCATGAATTTGTCAACATTCTTCTCACCACTGATAATGTGATTTGGACTTGAGGCTATTTTGTCCAGTGTTCTTTCATTTTGGCCACCTCATACATTGAGTGACAGAACACTTCTCTTTTATTATATATTTACATATTAATAATTTAAGTTGTGTTGTGTGAAGTTAAGTTATAGTTTTATTAAAAAGTTCAAACTCCTGGTCTCCTGTTTGTGCTATGGTAAGGTGTTATCTTTCGATTTCCATATAGTACAAGGTGCCATATTAAATATTTTTTGATGTCTCTTATATTTGAATTTCTCAACATTCTTCTCACCACTGATAATGAATGGGTTTGGACTCAATTATGTCAGTGTTCCATTTTCATTCATTTTGGACACATCATACATTGAGTGACAGAACACTTCTCTTTTATCATATATTTACATATTTGGTATTGCTGGATTCAGCACAACCCCACCTTTCCAACAAGCCATCATATGTGTTTCTATGATAATGCCAGGCAAAGCAAGCACAAAGTAAATGAAAACATTCTGCATAGATATTAAATTTGTGCATGTCCGCTTATTTTAGATATGTGTTTACATGTGTCTATTTATTCCATACATCAAGATATTCACATCCAGTCTTTTCTAGTAGTTAAATCAACTTCCTGACTACAAACATGTCAAGTTTCAAAGCTCTCAGAGCTTGTGTGATTGATCTGCATTAGTTTATATGCCTTAACTCCCATACGGACAGGCTATATTTTAGTCCTTTATTGGTTTTGTGGTGTATAACAATATCTGTTAATTTAACAATCTTAGCAGTAAAATATTTTTAGCCAAGAATCCATTTCATATATGGGAGACCTTAGAGATGAAGAAAAACATTGTTGGGTTTAGTTCTACCTCCGGTAGGGGTATCTCGAAAACTAAAGCACTTTTTGACCATTTGTCACTAGCCTATATAGGCATAACATTGGCACAGAATTATTTAGATCATATCTCCAGATCAGAAAGTTATAGAGACTTGGAAGTGGTCTCTTTTGACTCTATCAAGCAGTCAATGAGTAGAGATATAACTTCATATCCTCAGTTAGGATCATCATCCTGACAACTACCACAGGGATATCTCTGGATCAGAACATCGTAGAGACTCAGACTGCCAAGAAATCTTCAAATATCACAGTTGTATGTAATAGACTATAGACTATAATATTTAGCTTGGATTGGAATAAGAAAGTTGCACAACAGAAACAAAGTAGCATATACAGTACAGCACACTTCCTCCTGGTTGATGCATTTCCATTGTTCCACAATATACACCATCATATTGCTCAGCCCACTGATGCTTATTGGGGAAGTCGTGGCCTAATGGTTAGAGGGTTGGACTCCCAATCGAAGGGTTGTGGGTTCTAGTCTCGGGCAGGCAGGAATTGTGGGTGGGGGGAGTGCATGAACAGTTCTCTCTCCACCTTCAATACCATGACTTAGGTGTCCTTGAGCAAGGCATCGAACCCCCAACTTATCAACAGAGACTCAAGTGACATTTCATCCAACCACACACAAACACACGATTTGATTTACAGGGGAACAGTGTGTTCTGTAAGAAGGCACTGCTGTAATTCACATACTTTATATTTCTCCTCTGGAGCTAATGTTCCCGGTCCAACTGAAGCACAAGCTTGACACTCCTGCATACACTTCTCGAGCGCGTCTCACACATTTACTCTATTCCCCATCAATGTTGCATTAGCTGGAGGATGAGTTAAATTTGGTACCATATTCAATCTCCTTTAACATTATGGCCTTAAGGGAGGCAAATAGTCAGGTGTATTTTAATGTTGAAATTAAGAAAGAAAAATTGAAAGAATGTACTGTATGTTCTCATACATAAACATATTATTTAACGGTGTCTAATTGAATTAAACACTTTACCATGACAACACAACATTATCAACAAGCACCAGTGAAACAACTTCTGTGATTTATATGCTGCTTGCAAAACACTTGACTTATCAGAATACCTACCTGGTCTCATGGCATAAATATAGCTCGTGGCACTTTTTAACGAGACGCAAAATACGTACCAAGTACATATCACTGCAGTTTCCAAAGGAAATGAACACTAGAGGCAGTAAAACTCCAACCGGGTGTAAACCACATGTTCTGCTGATTGAGAGAGGAATAGGCTACTGCAGTACACTGACTTAGTGCCTTATTTTACTGTCATGAGGAGGGAATACTGACGAAACACAACCCATTAATACATGTTAACCTGGAGTCACTATCATTTATAATCGTGACATCGTCTGATAAAAATCAGCATGCATGTACAGTAGATGCATGTTGAGCTGCTATCCCGTGATTGGGGCTATATTACTTATTTTGTGTCATGCAAAAAAAAATAAATAAATAAAAAAAAAGTGACATGACATTCAGCCAAGTATTGTGACCCATACTCAGAATTTGTGCTCTGCATTTAACCCATCCGAAATGCACACACACAGAGCAGTGAACACACACACACACACACTGTGAGCACACACCCGGAGCAGTGGGCAGCCATTTATGCTGCGGCGCCCGGGGAGCAGTTGGGGGTTCGATGCCTTGCTCAAGGGCACCTAAGTCGTGGTATTGAAGGTGGAGAGAGAGCTGTACATGCACTCCCCCCACCCACAATTCCGTCCGGCCCGAGACTAGAACCCACAACCCTTCGATTGGGAGTCCAACCCTCTAACCATTAGGCCACGACTTCCCAACACAATGCACTGCCTGCGTATGAGTAACAACAACATCGCACATACAGTATCCAGCTACATATCTATGGGTTTTCATAGACAGTAGGTTTGTTGGTAGCTCACGGAGTACGGAGATGTACGGGGCGAGGAGCTCCAAGGTTCGTCAAAACAGTACAAATCTACATATAAGAAAGTTCAGATGGCATGGTTGCATCAACAAATGTGTTTTTATATCTGTTTTGCATTTGATAACACTAACGGGTAGGGTTAGGGTTGGGTTTGGTGAAGGGTACATTTCCAAAACATAGAGCATTAACTTTTAGTGACAGTCCCCATATATTTGAATTGTGAATCTCCGCATGTACCAGAAACAACATAATGAAAACACAGCAATACCTACTTATATCAACATAATAACAACATGCCAGGGTTTATGTACTGAACCCATGTTTTGGCACCACTCAGTGGACATTTCTCTTTGAAACTGTGGTGAAACGTGCAGTAAGGTACGTAAAAACATTGTTGCACAAACAGTGCACAGAGCTATGTATTTTTATTAGATGATGTTAGCTATGACTCTATGTGATCTGCTAGCCATCACATCATTTATTACATAGCACACGATGATTGGCCTCTGCTTATTCTTGCTTGCTCAACATGTTAATAGTCTGGTTCAGATTTCGCTGTAAGCTGGTATGGCAGCATAGTATTTCCTCTCAGTCCCTCCACCTCCCCCAGCTCCACCTGTCTAGCGTATCTGTTGGCTATAGCAATACCCTTCTTGCTCTGCATCAGCATGTAGCAGGTCTAGTCTGCTGAGTCCAAATATGTTAACATAAAAAATATAAATTATTATTATTATTCATGACACTGGGCTGTTTAATAAAGCCACATACTGTATGGTATGCAGTGGAGAAAAACTGTGTGTGTGTCACCTGAAAGGTGCAGAGAAATGCACTTGGAGCAACGTATTTCAGTTTTTGCAGGTTTTGAGCTAAAGCTGAAGAACCGAGGAGCAGGAGAGGAAGAAGGATTGATTCATCTCCTTAGACTCTTTATATTTCTGTCTGTAGAGATCACTGGGATCTCATATCAGTGTCTCTGAAGTGATTATGTGTCATTCCTGATTGAATAACAGTAGAAAGAAAGGTGCAACTGATGGATGGGGGAAACAGCAAGGAAGAAGTCATTTTGATTTGAGTACATTTTAGTTCATTTAAATAATGCTGCCTTGTGACAGCTTTCGACAGACCGGAAGTTATTTTGTTCCACTGGAGAATCACACATAAATCAATGCATTTATACACTTGGTAGCAAATCTCAACTGACTGACCTACTGTTTATATTGTCACAAAATGCACATTATATTATAATCCACCTCTAATTTATCATCACCCAGCTAAAACTATGTGTATTGTGAAAAGTGCTATACAAATAAATTTGACTAAATACCTGTTAATTCTGTAGCATGTGAAGTAATTGGAGGGTAAATGCTTATTTACTGTACATGCAAACAGAAACAGCAGCTTCACAAACAAACTGACGGTTAACAAGCGAATGGCAATAATGAAGTGAATGTTGGAGCAGTGGGTGGCCCGTGTTACTCATACAGCTGACTGATGTGTCTCACGCTCAGAAGGCTCACCTGATCTCGGCAGACCCTGAGGAGAGGCAGAGAGCGTGAACAATGAGCCTGAGGTGAGGCCGTTTGAGTCGAGTGTGGCCCGCTGGGCTCAGAGCAGGCAGGTCGAGGGATGTACAGCTGCTGGAGGAGAATATCAGAGACATGAAATCACTGTCACTGCATCTACACTGTGTTAGAGAATGGGAATACACCTCGAACCCTATCAAACATAATGTGATGAGTGAGTTTGTGTTAAGTGATCGGAAGCACCATTTCCATCTGCTGGACCATAAAACGGATGAAAAACATCCCACCAATCAAAGCTCTCTACCACTGCATGACAATGTTCCTGATTTTTTGTTTCAGAGTTTTGGTTGTGTGGACTTTCAATGGAGATTTTGATGACTCAAATGATGACTGAATTTCCATTATTAGGTGAACTATCCCTTTAATATGGACCATAATAGACACAAAATTGTTATACAAGGCAAAGTTTCAGCATCAGTGACAAATGACATGTCATCAATATTAATCTACACACATCATCCTCCCCGTCCTCATGAGTTCAGGGTTCAGTTATATGATGATACATGACTGTCATCTGTGCTGTGATGATGTGGATGTAGTGATATCAATCATGTGTTCTGGGATTAATAAGAACAGATGAGCACGCATTGCAATCTGAATTTGCAGGACTGAATTAGCGTGTGTTCAGTTTTGATATTCTGACCAACAGGTCTAAGCAGATTCTGTCTCTGCAGATTGATAGAGAGAAATGCTGTTCACAACATCACAGACCGTGAACAGTTTATCAGAAGATGGGGCCAAACCTGCAGCACATAAAGAGAACTGAATGAATAGTGTAGAAATGATCCCTCGCTGAGTTTGACTTTCAGCACATCTGATGTTTACACACATTACAGACTAGAGACATACTGTATATCTCGGAGGGGAAGGGGTTAAAGGTTTGTTTTTTTGTAAAATAATATTTGCTGTGGTCTAACAGTCATATAGTTGTTTATTCTACTGTAGTTTACTTCTGAGCTGTTTTATAATGTATTTATCTATATATTTACTGAGTATATATTGATAATTTGATTTATAATTATCATTATAGTTCACAATAGACATCCTCCCCACACTTGAAATGTGCTTAAATTACACTCTTATCAAATCCACATGAACGCTGAATCTAGAACTTGTTCTTCAAATGCCGTCTTGATCTCCAGGTACGCAGCAGGAATACCCCATACCACACTCCTTCCCTCAGATCTGCTCAACACCCAGTGATATGTGACTGATTCTTCCCCTGAGCACTTCAGATTCAGCTTCTGTGGGTGTGATGAGGAGCTCCTGCACACGAGAGACTGATGCTCCGGAGAGCTCTCAACCCTTTCTTTCTCCACCTTCATCCTGGTCTTCAGCCCTGAGCGGAGCTGATCTGAATTCAGCACGTTCACCATCTTTTTATCGCCAGGCTTTCACCTCTCTCCCTCTCTCTGTCCGGGAGTATCATTGAGCTTTTGGCGGTTCAGAGTCTTCAGACCGATATGCCCTGCTGCTGAAGCTGATACACTCTGTCTCAGTCTCACTCACCGTTTCAGAAAGAACCAGAACAACAGAGATGTTGTTCTTGGGCCATGGAAACAGAGAAACAGAGGAAACAGAGGGGTTTAACTTGAAATTTCCTATTGCAGTAAATCCATGATGACTTTTATTTGCTGTGTTGGTCTAGCAGTTAACATTATGCTCCTGACATGTTGAGCTGTGACACTGTGGTCATACTGATATGGATTAATGCAGTTTTCATTATTACAGAGTAATGGAAATTGAATGAATATATATTAGAATTTAAAGTTATATTAAATGCACGAAGTTAAACTTAAATGCTTTTTGACCCAGTTGTACTTAAATTGCACTAGGCATTAAGTGCATGGCAATGCAACCAACTTAACATTTTAAAGAGTTTAATATAGAAATGTGGTTGCTTAGTTTTTCAAGATCAGTTTTAATCGTGTAACTGTTAATAGATTTGAACAAAGAAATAAAATGTGACTTCGCACAGGCAGTATTGATTGCAAAACCAAAAACAAGACGAGTAAAGAAAACATGGTACTTATTAAAATAACCAGCCTTTACTTAAATATATAAACACAGACAAACACGGCTCTCCTCAGAGTAACTGCAAGCGCTGCGCCTTCTTCTTGTGTGACAGGTGTCAGCGTTAAGACACAATACTGCCACCTGGGCACTCAACCAGGTACTGACGCTGGAGTATTTACATGTGGTGTTATCATAAGGGAACTGTTCATTTTAAATATTGCAGTTATCGGTATATCGTCACACACTAAATTAACACAATATCGATAATGGTTGCTTTGAATATCACAGTTATCGTCAATACCGATATATATCATGAAATACCCCAAACATTACATTGCGAAGGTGCCTTCTGCCACTGCTCTACCAATCAAAAGGCTATCTTCCCTGCACCACATACATCTCCTACCACAGATTTTGAGTTAATTAAGGGGCTGTGTTTATATCATGGAATTCTGTGAGACCAGGTTGAATCACCAGAGCAATAACACTCAGTCCGCTGGCATAAATGGACTCAACTGTTTGCTTTGGTGGTCACTGCATGGGGTCTATGAAACGTGTGGAATGGCTTCACCTCTAGGTGTTCGGGGTGTAGCATCTTCTAAAGACACTATCCAAGGCTTCACCCTAGAGGGATGTTTGTGCACACATTCTTAAGGTTGCCATGATATACGTGCTGTAAAGCATGTAAGTGTGTTGCTTTTCAGAGAATCAGCATTTGTGTTCATCTGAAGAAAGAAAGACATCTGCCACAGCATAAGGTTGATTAAATGATGAGATATTTCTTCATCTTTTGGTGAAGTATCCCTTTGAATATCAGTTCTTCACAGTTTGAAGCATCCAGCTATAGGTCCTATGTAAATACAGCTCGTCCTTCAGGTGACTTACACACTCAACCAGATGGCATCACGGACCATGTGTTCAGTGACTGCACTCACCAACCCACAGAGGTTTTCATGTACCTATTCAAATATATTCAACACTTCCATAAAAACACACAATCAAACTTCTACACACTTAGTGTCCTTCACTGTAAAGTTCTTGTATTGGAGTGGACACGTGTCTGTCTTGAACCAATCTCCAGGACCGTCTGTTGTTCTGAACAGATTTGACTCTTTATCTTGTGACTGGTTCTGGAGTTAATCACACGTCCAGGCACAGGAAGCATCTAGCTGTGGTGTTATTAGCCATCAGTCTGTCCTCACCATCATGCACCAAATTACACTGATAGCATCATGTTGGTCATGGTAATAAGGGATGTAACGTACACGCATATCGGAAAAATATATCTCAGATAGATACATTAAGAGCTTCTAATGAGGTAAACAAATAAATTGGAGATTCATTTAGTTTGTCAGGTTTCAATGTGGCTGCTTCTCTGTGATAAGGTGGAGTCTAGGAGAAAAGAGTTATGAGGACACATGTTGGGTTCTGAAGCTGGTATAGCATGCAGATCAGTGCTCTCTGGAGATCCTTCACACTGATCCTTGCTCTTCACACGGATAGTCATCTTTAGTTAGTGTCTTTTTTCCAGTTCTATTGCATATAAATTATGAATTTGTTTGAGCAAGCTCTTTAGTCTGGTGTTCACAAACTGAATAATGATCACGAGGTTCAGAAAATCTTCTAGTTATTGAATAATTCACACGTAGAGGCTGATCACAGAGCACTTGTGTTCTTGTGACACATGGAGTGGATTCTTGTGCAAACAGTGTTAAGAGTGGTTACAAATGTGCTGCACTGAACCAACAGAAAGCTGCATGTTTGATTGAGATTTTCACTAGCTCTGCTTCATACATCTCTACACTACTGACAATGAATAATAGACCGTTTTACACTTGATGTGTACGCACCTTCAGTGTCTGAGGTTTCAGTGTCATAGTGATGCATGATGCAATCACAACTAAAGAAATGTAAAATAAATTAATAAATAATATTAATTATATTAAATGTCACAAAATTCAGTGTAGATTCTGCAAGTTTAGACTGTTAAATTCTCTGCCTGCTCCTGACCCCTGCTGACCACACACACACACACACACACTCACACACACACACACACACACACTCACACACACACACACGCTCATCTGAAGTGGCTCAGGAAGGCAGTGAGGCACATGCATATTTCATTTATTTTATATTTTTATGGATCAGGAAATGTGTGTTTTAGGGCTAGAACTCTAATACTCTGATATACTGCACACAAGAGGGGGAGATATATGACTTGTGTAGAATACAAAACAGCCTTTAGCCATGAATGTTAAAAAAATATAAACACTATAATTCATAAAATGATCATAAAAGACAAAAAAAGGGCAAATGTTTTATTTATTATTATTATTGTTTAGTAGTCTTCACTCAAAATCATTAATTGTCATAAATTACTTATTTTCTGCAGTAAAATTGTGCAGCATTAACATTTCAAGTTAAACATACAAAAACAAAAAAGCAAATAACAAATATCACATTAACTACATTGTTCTTTCATTAGTTATTCCCTGCTTGTTGTAACTTGTGCTGGTTTAAACAATGTCTGAAACGTTGTATTACGTGCACTTGTGTTTATTTGCCTGATGAATCGCTGGTTGTATTTCTCACCTGTAAGTCGATCTGGATAAAAGCATCTGCTAAATGAATAAATGTAAATGTAAAATGTAGTTACACGACCAGTGACTAATTCTGACTTGATCTGTTGTGTGCTCTTGACTTATGTGCATTAAACGTGGAGTGTGCTTTAGTTTGAAACACTCAGAGGTTTCCCAAGCAGTTTTACACCATTAGGATCTCAGATAAGTAGTGCATTAAAGGAAAAAAATGCATCAATGTTCTTGGTGGAGTTCTGCTATATCTCATGTGTTTTAACATGTAACTTCTGTCACTTCCAGTATAAGCTCACATACTTCCACTGCATCTATAAACATACAACATGAGAAAACATTTAGCTCAACTCCACTGCAAATCATTAGCACAGCCACAGCATCTGCTAATAACTTCTGATCTCATCCTTTAAAAAGTTCAAGTTACTGCTATAAATGCAACAGATCACACATGTGCAACATTAAGAATCTAAATGTAGAATTGTTATGCTAGCAAATGTAAGAGACATAAGCTAGCATTAGCCACAAGCATGTGTCCGCACATGTGTTAACACTTTAAACGGAGAACTGAGAGTATTATGACAAAAACTCCAGGACTGGCCATTTTATGAGTGGATTTATGAAAAATCAAACCCAGGGCTGCACAACATCAGCAGACATGGCCATTTGTAATGCCCTGCGCTGAATAAAGAGTCCTCAACTTTATGTTTAGCACTACACTAGATTGAATGCATGAAATTGAAAGAGTGATAGTAATGTTGCTTTGCCCGACAGCTTCAGACGCCCACTGACATTTCATTCTAGTGATATACTAGCCTGTAAAACAGCCTTTCAAACAGAAAACCCCAGAAACTGAACTGCAACACTGCAGAAAGGAAGCATTGCACAAGCATATATGTGTTGTGGAGTTTCCTTGGGCTGAGAACCCCCACCAAAAAATAAATAAATCCTTTAACATTACACTGTAAAAAATTTCCTGTAGAAATTACAGTAACTTACTGGCAGCAGTTTGCCAGTAACTTACTGTAAATTAAACTTACAGTAAAAATACTGTATTCATATTTACAGTACCATTTAACTTGCTGTAAATGTATTTGCAGTAATATATTTTTTTACTGTAAAACACAATTATGTTTTTTTTCTCCTTTTATATATTTTAATACAATAAAATATTACTTTACACTGTGAAATTTACTGTAATTGGTTCACTTTTATTATGTATTGTAAAACTTTACAAATTATTGTATTTCAACAGGTGTTTGAGAGAAAGGACCACAGGTGCTTAGGAGGTTATAGTTCTCGCCTTGGAGCGTCTGTCAGAACGCAGGACAGGAGGCAGGAATCAGTTTGAACAGTTTACTGAACTTTCTTCAGCAGCACAGACATACATTCGACAGCAACATTGCCACACTTTACAATATAGGTACAAAGTTGGATGCAGCAGTTGGCACTCAGCTTATGTTTATGGAGATGGTAGATTTAGATCATAATCATAAGCATGTTGGTTGTGTGTGTGTGGCTGCAAATAAACAAAACAGTAATCAATGTTACATAAAGCATAATTATTGATGTTGATTAGCTAAGCATCATGTCTAGCACAATACAACAGCTTAACCAGGCTGAATCATAACTTAGAAGTCACAATTTCTTCACTTATTAAATTGTACATAACAAATAATAAGGTATGTGTTTCAATAATCCAAGAGCAACACTTCAATCTCTAACAAACAACGTGCATGAACATTTTACAATGACGTTCATCCAATACTAACGATATGGCATGACTCATCAATTCTATCGAGTGGATGTATTACCCAAATACTCGATTATTTCTAGATATTCACATATATAATAAATCTTAAACAAATGATGAAAAATTAGAGACTCACTTTTCTCAAATGGACGCACACAGTTATTAATAATTAACCCCAACACTGCATCGCGACTTCAGGAACAGTTTTCCTGTGGCGTAGCTGTTATTGTCATGTGCAATCACTTCCAGCACATCTACTAAAAGCCACTAGATGGCGCTTTTGCGCCCCCACATTTGCAGTGTAAATGTGTTCCAATTGAATTTTAATCATCATTAGGCAGTTCAGGCAGCTTAATTAACCTTACCACAGGTCTGGTAAAACTCTTGTTATCGACCTTCACCTCAGCTGCTCTTACATGTCCATCAGCACTAGGAAACACCCTCACCACTTTGCCAACTAACCATAGAGCCCTTGGCAATTGGGGATCAACCATCATCACGACAGACCCCTCTGTAAGATCCGCAGTAGTTCCTTGCCATTTCTGCCTCAGCTGCAGACCAGGTAAGTAGTAACTTATAAACTTGGCCCAGAAGTGATCCACCAGTATCTGACTTTGTCTCCACCGTCTGCGGCTTAGGCGTTCAGAATCTTGGTAGACAACTTGCGGAAATGAACTACTGGGCCGCCCCATCAGAAGATGATTTGGTGTTATTGGGTCAACATCTGAGATGTTGGATGACACATACCCCAACGGTTTAGAATTCAAGATCGCTTCCACCTCAATTAAAACTGTTCTGAGTACTTCCTCGGGAACGCTCTGTGCTCCAATTGTGGTGCTAAGTGCTGCTTTCACAGAGCGAATCTCTCGCTCCCACACTCCTCCAAAGTGTGGAGCTGTTGGAGGATTGAAGTGAAAGTTGATCTGATGTTTCGCCAGCAAACCTTGCAGGTCAGTACTCATAACAGAGAAAGCCTCTCTCAACTCTTTCTCTCCTCCTCTGAAATTTGTCCCTTGGTCTGAGTAAAGCTCAGCAGGGGTACCACGGCGTGCGGTAAACCTCCGTACAGCCATCAAGAAGGCATCTGTATCAATGGAGGTGAGTACGTCCAGATGCACTGCTCGAGTGGTAAGGCATTTAAATATAATACCCCACCGTTTTTCTGTACGCCTGCCAATCTTCACCTGGAATGGCCCAAAGCAGTCCATCCCAGTGGAATAAAATGCTGGCTTGAACAAACGGAGTTGAGCCGGAGGCAAGTCAGCCATCTTTGGTACAACAGGTTTAGATCTCAACTTTCGGCACTCCAGACAGGCATACTGGTGCTTCCGGACAGCCTCGCGCCCTCTCAATATCCAGTAAGACCGCCGAAGTTCAGCGAAGACACGCTCTGGTCCAGGGTGGCATAATCTCTGGTCACAATCCTGGATTAATAATTTGGTGATGTAATGGCTCGGATCTAGCACAATAGGGTGTTTGAAGTTTGGATCCAAATCCTCTGCTCTACGAAGGCGGCCGCCAACTCGGATGATCTCATCTGTTGCATCAAATTCAGGAGCCAGAACAAGAAGGCGACTACTGGAAGGGACTGATTTGTTGGCCTTGAGAAGGTGGTATTCCTCCGGGAAACTTTCGAGCTGGGACTGTTTAATGAGGAAAAGGACTGCCTGCTGATAAGCCCTGGAAGTAGGTGAAACATCTTGCTCTGCTTTATCATGCTGAAGTGTGCGTGCTGTGGCCTCCACCAGTTCACTCCATGTAGCATACTGACTTGAATCAGGGACAGACTTATCCGAGCTGGTTGAGATGAAATGACAGAACAAGGACCGTCGCAACTCCGTAGGGTCTTCTTCATATGTCCAAGCTGGAGCTTCAGGCCACTCATGAGGTGGTTGCAAGAGAAAGGATGGGCCTTGACACCACCTATTTGGTTGTGCTAGTTCCACCAAGGATTTGCCCCTGGTCAGGTCATCTGCTGGGTTAAGGGTGGAGCTCACATACCTCCATGACTGCTGATCTGTGAGCTCTTGGATTTCAGCAATCCTGGTTCCCACAAAGACCTTGAATCGACACGAGTCTGACCGGAGCCATGTCAGGACGGTGGTCGAGTCGGACCACAGGATTGTTCTCTTGATGGGTAAGGTGAGCTCACTGACTATCAGCTTTGCAAGTTGAGCTCCAGTGACTGCTGCACATAGCTCCAGTCTTGGCATGGATTGTTGTCTTTTTGGTGCAACTCGAGATCTGGCCAGCAGGAAAGCCAGGTGAACTCCACCATAGGCATCTTCAGAGCGTAGGTAGGCCACTGATCCATATGCTCTGTCAGATACATCACAGAACACATGGACCTCTCTTGTCCCATCTGGCTGGTCCATTGTTGTGGGAACATAGCAGCGAGGTAAGGTAATACGAGATAATTCAGGCAGTTCTGATACCCATGCATTCCAGGCTTGCAGCAGCTCCTCAGGTAGTAATGGGTCATCCCACTCCCTTTGTTTATCCCAGAGTCGCTGTACAATCACCTTGGCTCGAGTTGTATATGGCAATATTAGCCCCAAAGGGTCATACTGTTTGGCCAAAGTACGGTACACAGTACGCATTGTTGTTGGGCCGTAGTCATCCAGTCTATGCTTATAGCCGATGGTATCTGTAGGGCAGTGCCATCTTAGTCCTAATGTAGACTCTTGAATATCAGCAGAGTTTTGGGTGAGCCACAGTTCAGCATTATCTGAGCGAGCTTCTTGAGGAAGATGGCTGAGAATTTCGGGGGCATTACTAGCCCACTGGCGGATCTCAAAGCCCCCTGATGCCAACAGGACTCGCAATTTGTCAAGTAGTTCTTTGGCTTCAGCTTTTGACGGTAGACTCTGTAGACAGTTGTCTACATAGAAACACCTATCTACCGAATTCCTGACATCTTCTTCCTCATTGCTGTGATCGTGCACATGTTTTTGGAGGGCAAAGGTGGCACAACAAGGAGAACATGTGGTGCCAAATGGCAGGACCTGCCACTCATACACCACAGGAGGCACATCACGGCAGAGGTTTCGCCACACAAACCGAAGAAGGGACTTGTCCTCAGGCAGGAGGCAGACCTGGTGGAACATGGCCTTTATGTCTCCACTTATCGCGATGGCATGCTCGCGAAAACGAAGCAGCACCCCCAGGAGTGACGGACCGAGGGTTGGCCCAGGAAGAAGAGATTCGTTGAGGTTGCGGCCATGGAATTGGTAAGAACAATTGAATACTAGGCGGTTCTTCCCATTATGATGTACTAAATGATGAGGAATGAACCATGATTCCTCACTCTGTGCAACCTCTTCCTCGGTCAGCTTGCGTACTGAGCCTGCCAGTTCAAGTTTACTGATTTCTGTTATGTATGCTGAGGCTTTGTCTTCATCTTTAGCGAGTCGTTTCTCTGTACCTCGGAGACTTGGCATGACAGCATCTCTAGTTGCGTGAAAAGGGGAAGTATTTCTCTTCCGTAGCAAAGGGGTTGCATAGTGCTGGACCTTGTTATGCTCAACACGGATGGTTTTACTTTCCAGCAGTGAGAGTGCCTCTTGATCCTCTCGTGATCGAGTTACCTGTTTCTCTGATTTGAATGGTAACGTGTCCACCTGCCACAACTTCTCCACATTTCTCAGAAGTTCAGCTGTTTCAGGGTTTACTGAGGTCAGGTAACAGTTCTGGGATCTAGGATGGTGTGGTAGACCTCTGGCTGGGCCTTGTAGTGTCCACCCTAATCTGGTCCGTATAGCAACAGGTCTTCCTGGTGGTCCCAGACGGACTGGTTCTGTTGGAGTTATCAGATGAGGTTGATCGGCTCCAATGAGAAGGAGAGGAGATACTTGATCGAATGGCTCAAGTGGCAAGCCTCTGAGGTGCCGGTACCTTTTCTGTAAGGTGGCTAGTGGGTAGGAATGATCAGCCAGTCCCAGATTCTGAGCAGTGAATGCACCACTAATGTGGTAATTTCGTTTAGGCTGTGAGGCAGAGGAAACACTGAAAGAGACAGAGGCTCCTTGAAGTACTTGGGTTTCTTGTCTGATTGTTCTCAATGCCAGTTCCTCAGGGATTCCACGCAAGCCGAGCTTATCTGCTGCTTCACATAGAAGAATAGTCCTCTCAGAGCCATCGTCGAGGACAGCGTAAGTCTCCAGAGCTCGTTCACGATACTGCAGACAAACTTTCACCACTTTCAGTAATACCCGGCTGCAGTCTGTTGGACGATTCAAGTAAGCAGTGCCAACTGCAGAGCTCAACATGCATATGCCCTCTTTACCTGCCTTGGAATTGACTTCATGCAGTATCTGAAGGTGTTTGTTTTGACAAATGCTGCATGGTTTCTTAAGAGTGCAATGTGTAACAGCATGAGATCTACCACATTGTATGCACCTCTTGTTATCAGTAATCCATGTACGGATCTGCTCAGCAGTGAAAGTCTGGAAAGTAGCGCACTGACTTAAGAAATGTTCAGAGCTTTCACAATATGGACAATAAGGTAGCACTTTACCCCTTTTCCTACTTGAGGTGGATGTTTTAGTTCCTGGATCTGGGCCCTTTATCTGTGAGGCAGCTTTGGCACCATGGAGGACCGTGGCTGGTCTGGTTAGGCGGGCTGGCTTGGTTCGGCACTCAGGATTTCCTTTGGTGAATGGTTCGGTATGGCCCTGACACCATGCTTCGTACTGGAGCCACTTAGAGAATTCAGGTAATGTATAAACTGAATCGGACTGATAATACAGGTGTCGGCGGAAGTCTGCACGCAACTCTGGAGGTAGTTTGCCAAGCAGTCTGGCAACATGGGAACCACATTTCAACTCCACTTCTCCCTCTACACCAAGGGTTTCCAACATCCCCACAAGAGCTCTGATCTGTAGTGCAAACCTCTGAAATGCCTCATGATCCCCTCGCTTGATGTCAGGAGCATCCATGACTTGGGCAATTCTTTTGAGGGCTAACTGATGCGGTTGACCAAACCTCTCGTTTAAGGCTTTCATTGTGTCAGAGTATGGGGTGGCAGAGTTCAGATAAGAGTCAGCAATAAGGGAGGCTTCCTCTAATTTGAGATGGTCAACCAATATCTGGTACTTAAAGAGCTCGGTGGTATCAGCTGGCAGTAGATTCTCCAATGACATCTTCAACCTGGCGAATTCTGCAGGATCTCGATGAACCAGCATGGGGATTCGTGGCTTAGGGCCTAGATAGACTTTCTCCTGTGCTAGCAGTGATGTGGGAAAGGTTTCATAAGGCGATGGCTGTGGCTGGCTGTATGGCATTTCTGAGTGTTTAAGCCATGGTTCAGTCTGTTGCACTGATCGTGGAGCATACATAGATTGTTGCTGAGCTGGTGGAGCAACATTCGGCCAGGGTGTAGAATAGGGCCTTGAATACGGAGCTTGAGTTGGAGGGCGTGCGAGGGAAGGATACAATGAACTGCTCTGACCCTGTGTATCTTGTGAAATGGGGTTAGTTCTTATATCCCCTCGGTCAGGTCTGAGTGACGGATTCTGGAATGAGTTTACACAGGCTGGAACATAATGTGCATAGTAGGGCTGTGCTACTGCTCTCTCCACAGCTAATTCCACTGGGTTTGAATAACTGATAGAAGTAGCATAACTGACTGGGAATTCACGCTCTTCCCTAGCTCTGTATGGTGCATCATCACATACAGAAGGTGGTGGTTCAGGCCATGACTCGTCCTCCTGAGGAGGTGGATTTACTTCCAATGTTGTTCTGAGTCTCTGTGGTGTTAGGTGGGTAACTGAATGGGACTCGCCTGAGGACACAGCTGATACTTGGGTCTGGAGTGATGAGACTTGGGATAAGGCTGAGAAGGAGGCTGGTGAGGATGATAAGTGAGCAAGGTTTGAAAGGGGCTGCCTGGTTGCAGGCGAAGAAACTCTGTCATCTCTCAGTAATGGGCGTGTATCTGCATGTGGGATTTCCTCCCCACAGCATTTGGATAATACATGCTGGCGCACTCTATCTCGTAAACTCCGTATGAGCTGGGTGTCCTGGCCAAGCTGAGCTTGAATGTCCTCTAATTCAGCATAAAAGGTTCCCCACTCATCTCTTGTCGAATACTGACTTCCAGGTCTGGCCGATGCTGAACCAGCTGAAGGCACTTTCCTAGCAGTTCCATCACTCTCTGCACTGCACTCCTCTTCTCGTCTAAATGTAGTCTGTGCTGCAGTATCTGCTGTATAAGAGGAAGCCAGTTCTCTGTGGCTGGATACATTTACTTGGTAGTCTGACAAATAGGCTGGCAGTCGGACTTGACGTCTTGGCCGCACAGATTCTGGAAGGACTTCACTCTTGTCTTTAGAAGTAGCCATCTTTAACCAAGGTAAGCACTGATCTCCGGCTCGAAGGACCAAATTGTTTGAGAGAAAGGACCACAGGTGCTTAGGAGGTTATAGTTCTCGCCTTGGAGCGTCTGTCAGAACGCAGGACAGGAGGCAGGAATCAGTTTGAACAGTTTACTGAACTTTCTTCAGCAGCACAGACATACATTCGACAGCAACATTGCCACACTTTACAATATAGGTACAAAGTTGGATGCAGCAGTTGGCACTCAGCTTATGTTTATGGAGATGGTAGATTTAGATCATAATCATAAGCATGTTGGTTGTGTGTGTGTGGCTGCAAATAAACAAAACAGTAATCAATGTTACATAAAGCATAATTATTGATGTTGATTAGCTAAGCATCATGTCTAGCACAATACAACAGCTTAACCAGGCTGAATCATAACTTAGAAGTCACAATTTCTTCACTTATTAAATTGTACATAACAAATAATAAGGTATGTGTTTCAATAATCCAAGAGCAACACTTCAATCTCTAACAAACAACGTGCATGAACATTTTACAATGACGTTCATCCAATACTAACGATATGGCATGACTCATCAATTCTATCGAGTGGATGTATTACCCAAATACTCGATTATTTCTAGATATTCACATATATAATAAATCTTAAACAAATGATGAAAAATTAGAGACTCACTTTTCTCAAATGGACGCACACAGTTATTAATAATTAACCCCAACACTGCATCGCGACTTCAGGAACAGTTTTCCTGTGGCGTAGCTGTTATTGTCATGTGCAGTCACTTCCAGCACATCTACTAAAAGCCACTAGATGGCTTTAAAAAATTGTTACTACTACATTACTGTAGTAAAACCATGTTTTACATTTTATACATGTGAGAACGACCTGAGAGTATACCATAACATGATTGGCCTAAATGTTAATAAATTAAGTGTATCAGCAATCATAAATCAAAGAAGAATTTCTTAGAAATATATGTTATCAAGGTGACGAGGTACGAAACAGCGCGGGGGCGCACCTGTTATGATTTTTCGATGGTAAAAACAAATTATATGTTGTTGTATTACTTATCGATATATAGTTTTTGACCAGTGAATGTGTGCAAATTTGATTTTTTTTTGTCCGTCATTAAAACGGCGACGGCACCTGCCGCTGCCGGCATCACATTATATTTTCATCTAACGTTACAGGTTACAAACTAGTTTTTGTAGCTATAGACGGAGCGCTCAGTTTTTCCTGTGGTAAAATGCATTTGGCCAAAATCGCATTTTATAAAAGATGAAATGCTACTGTATGCACAAGCAGTTTAAGTAAGTGTTGGCAAATGCTAGCCCTCTCTCTCAGGCGACGTCTCAGTCATTAGCCGCATTTCCACGGTCGGGCCAGTGCGAGCCAGGGTTTAAAGCAGGCCGGATGGGGCTCATAGACCCGGGCCAGGAGCACGAGGCCAGAATAGCGCAGGGTTTCCACAGTGGAGCTTGAAGCACCGCTGCATGTCACTAAAACACGCCCTTTACACGCCTCTCAGAACAACGCCATGCAACCTCATCATTTCACCAACAAAGAGAAGTTATCAGAAAACTAAGAAATAAGTCACTGGAACATGCGCGATCACAAAACGAAGATGATAAAAGCGGCCGTTTGTTTGCATGCTTTGTTATATATTCAAATTCAAAAGCATCCATGTTTTAACTATAGAATAAGTGATACATTGATCATATTGTTTTAATTTATTAGGACTCAAAATTATTCACACATAAATACACTTATTTCTATTTTATTTATTTATTTTTAACGCTCATGAAAATAGCCAGCTTATTCAGTCGAGTCTGTTTCTGTTTATTAGCCACAGTATAGCCGTCATATTTATAATGAATGATTATATCTCTATTTTTATAAAAGCTCCCGAACAAAAAAACATTATTAGGCTATATTCTTTTATGATAGGCAACATGAGCTAAACTCTCGAGACGAGGCTTGTGACAGATAATATAAGTTACTTAATAAATACACGATTGTGATAGAGAATAAGAAGCTGTCGTCTGATTTCTTCAAGCGGTCATATTTAGGATGTTTACTATAGTAATGTTAATGTTTAGCGTGCATAGTCTTTTACATCGCTTATAAATATTTCTGCCTTGTTTAATGATTATAATCCACATCGGATCAAGTTATTTCAAACACTTGCTGCTAACTAAGAGTGAGTTTTGAGCTCAACTTATTTTCAAATGTCTTAATGCTGGTGTTAAAGCTGTTATCTTTCTGAAATGATCCGCGCTGACGCTCTCGAGAAACTCCGCCTTTGTTCATGACCCCTCCTCTAGCCCCAGCTGGCCCGCTTTGGCCCAAGGATTTCGTCGGGCCGAAAAAACCTGGCCGTTGGCCCCGAGGAAGCCCCGGCGAGGCACGATCAAGCCCCGGAAGTGACAGTGGGAACGCGACTGGCCCTGGCACGCACTAGCACGCCCGGTCCTAGCTCGATAGTGGAAACACGGCTAATGAGTCAGTCAGACATCAAATAAATAAAATATGAGCCTTTATAGACATTGTGTTTAGTAGTACTTATTCAAACAACGAGATATGTATTTACCCTTCGCAAAACTTTGTTCAGCTCCGCTGTTGTCTACTGTGCGGCTGCTGTGGAACTTCAGTTGATTCAATGAATATAGAGGGGGCGGAGTTATCAGCTTACTGACAGCTTGAGGATCGAATGAGATTTACACAAGCTCGTTTTAAGAACTTTCATTTGCTAAATATTTGTAAAAAAAAAAAAAAAAAAAAGGCAGACAGACGTAAAGGGTGACCAATAGCATTGATAAAAAATAATAATAATAAAAAAACACCACCAAAAAAAGGGCACTTCGGAGTGTAAGGACAAAAAGGGCATGTGTTTTGCACAGGTTGAGCCATACCTGTGCACGTGCCTGACTACTTTGATGATGTTTTTCTTACCTTTCTGGACATGGACAGCAGACCGAACACACAGCTTCAATGGAGGGACAGAGGAGATAAATGGAGGTCTCACGGGTTTGGAACGACATGAGGGTGAGTTATTAATGGGTGAATTAATTTTTTGGGTGAACTATCCCTTTAATGAAGGAGGATACATGAGGGTTCAGCCCAGAGTTCTTCCTTTGCACCATCTTCCCACTTCTTTTGATGACGTGGAACTTTGAGGAGCACTTGCTGTTGTCAGGGTTATCATTTAACCTTTACATAACAGAAAAAAAAGTTAGATCATTTGATGTGAAAAATGTCTAACAAAACAACCAAATACTCACAACACAACCAAATACAGAAATGCACTGCAAATGGCACAGAACACAACGGAAATATTTCCAGGGGACCCAATATGTGACGAACCCGGATGGAGCATGTTTAGTACTCAATGTCTACTTTTGTTTTCTTGCAAAAAATACAGAGATTACATATTTATGACATACAACTTTATATACAATATAAAAAATGTAAAAAGAACATGAGGGTGAGATATTAATCTATACATTAGTAACATTGTAAAAAAAAATTTAATGTTATGTTTAAATAAGTTTCATAGGTAAGAAATGTAAGGTAATGTAGGGTCCAAAGATGAAACAGCTAATTTTAAAGTTGAGACACACACAGATAAATAAAGCATATTACGAAAACTTTTTTTGTATAAAATGTATTTATTTGCAACAGTTATGTTAACAGCAATAATAAGACATTTATGTCCTAAGTACAGCTATTAAGCTGATAGACACCATGCTGCTTTGTCATGAGAACATCCCAGGTTAAAATAATGAGGAAATTAAGTTTGCTGAATCCGAAATCTTCCCCTTAACACTCATTCACTCATGTCTACATTAGTCCACTAATACGGTTCACTTGAAGCTGTGAGTGAATTCGGACAGCCGTTGATCGCGCATTGGATGTACACAGTCGGGTTCGTCACTTATTGGGGTCCCCTGAAAACATTTCCATTGTGTTCTGTGCCATTTGCGGCGCATTTTCGCGAACGAGATTATGTTATTCTCCCGATGCTGATGTACGGAACAAATGTTACATTTGAAGTAGACATATTTTTCTCTTGGTTGTTTAGTTTCCTTAACTTTATGTGTTTGCGGTAACGTTAAATGTCAGACTGAGGGGCGGAGAGGCTTTGGAAAGTGTATGAGCATTCAGGAACTGCACACGAAAACCTTAAGTTCGCCGTGTTTTTATGCCCTTTGGCATGATTAATAAAGGCGTATAATGTCTCCACAGAGACGCCAGTGTTTGCACACGACACGAACATTGCGGGTTTTACTCTAGCACTACAAGCATGACGTGCATTTATATGGGGTAATCAGTTAACAGCAAGCGATAATAGCGGGAAAAAATCAGACTGACTTTAAGCTAAATCCACGAAAGCTTTGTTGTTCGGCTAACAGTTCACATGAACACTCACCAGCTCCTGGAGTGGTCAAACCCAAGGCAGAGACCCGTTAATGTCCATATTTTGACGGTGAAACGTTCAGTAAAGGGAAAGAAAGGAAAGAAATATGAATGTTTGCACAGTGTCACCACAACTCTCTCTAGCTCTCTTCACAGCATAAATGTGAGGTGACTGCGCGCCATACAGTGGCAGCGTTTTTTTTATTTATATTTTTGTTTTAGTTAAACCAAAGATATAATATATTTAAAGTAAAAGAAGTAATATTTGTACCCACCTTTGCATCTGACTGGTTCTTTTCGCATCTGTGTGTCTTGTTTTCTTCTTTCTCAAAGTGGGATATAAAACTTGATCTGTGATTGGTCAGGTTTCGCGCTCATTTTTTCTTTACTGTATTTAAATTTACAGTAAATTAAAAATACTGTAATTTAGTGTCGCCAAGAGGGTATTCCCCAAAATGTTACTTTAAAATACAGTAATATGCTGTATAACTGTCCTACAGTAAAATACAGTTCATTTTACAGTTAAATACTGTTAAATTTACAGACATTTCTAACAGTGTACATTACATTTACATTACATTTAATCATTTAGCAGACGCTTTTATCCAAAGCGACATACAAATGAGAACCGATTAGATCAACCGGTCAAACCTTAGATTAGAACCGGTCAGATCAACAAGAGAACAACAACAGAATACAAGTGCCATGACAAGTCTCAGTTAGTCTAGAACAGAACACATAGCCAGGTTTTTTTTTTTTTTTATTAAATGAAAAAGACATTTTAAGCCATTATTGTATTAAAATTGGGAATACATTTTTGGAAACAACATGGGTGAATATTGAAATATGATGTGATGAGTATTGATCACATCTTTCAAATGTGTTTCTCAGACGTTTCTTCACTATTGTGAAAGATCCATCCACAAACAGTTATGAATATGAAATTATTATTATGATATGAGTTATTGATTAAGCTTGATGCTTAAATAAAATCTCCACGTTCGTCTTAAAGTCAGGAAATTCACTTATTTTATATTCTAGCTTATCACAATTTGTTTTAACTTGTCACACTTCTGACATGATTCGATCAGAAACGTGAATATGAATATACAAGGTCCGAGATCCCAAACAAATGCTAATCACTAATCATCATTATGGGGACTTAAATAATACATTACAGCAGTAAACAACTATATTTCTCACAGTGGCACAGTTAAAGACTTTATAATGTGAATTCACAGTAAAACGAGCAGTAAATGACAGATGTTTGCATCATTCTGCTGTTCATTCATTGCCACTTGTAAGAGAATGACCAGCATGCATTGATTTATTATTATTTTTTTTTACTGTAAAATAAACCTCTTTAATTGTGTAGCTTCCTGGCAATGCTTTACAGTGCAGATGAAGCTCTGACTGTTGAACAGCACCACAGAGAGTTATTAAACTGCCTCCCTCACATTTGGACCGCAGGCTGAGAGAGAAGACACTCTTCTTTTCTTTTTTTAAATCAACATCTATATTTCAGGGGGAAAGTTTATATTGATATAGGTCTCTGAAGAAGACTGTGTATCTCGGATCCTAAAACTGACCTTTTTTTATTTTGCTTTGCATCATTTTACCTTCATGGGTTCATTATAAATGGTCCTACAGTGTGCCAGAAATCAGCACAGATGTTTTAACATCTGCGTTCCTATGAGCTCATATTGTAAACTCAGCATCCGTAACAACTGAATGCACGACTGACCAAACTGCTGTTAGAAGTCTTCTGTGTCATGAAGAGGGTCTGATTCTGAATAAGACTTATTTTTAAACTGGTCTGTGAACTCAGTTGCTGTAGTTACTGTCGGCAGAGATACAGCAGTGTGGACAGACAGCGGATCTAACTCTATTAGAGACACACTCGCATCTGTCTATGCATTGAGTTCATGTAGCTGGACCAGACTGACTAGTTACTCTACAAGAGTCTTCAGTCAAAAAGGTTGCTATGTCACATGAAGACATTATTTTGTAATGAATCAGCTCAAAGGGCAAATATGAATAATCAGTCATAACTAGTTGATTAATTATAAATATTTAGATCGGCTGTAAGTATTTACTTGCAGTCTCAGTGTCAACTGTCTGTCAGTTCTAAGAACGTTACTTTCCTGGTTAAGGAGAGCTCTCTTACTGTACAACACTGCCCAGAGCATGTAGGACAAACCTGCATGATTAGGGACTCAAACAATGAACAACCTCAAGTGTGATACTAATAAGACTTTATTAACCTCGTTAACACTTAAACTAGTCTAACACACACACACACACACACACACACACACACACACATGCATACAGTGGGTATAGGAAAAGGGTTAAAGCTTAAGCAGTAAAGAGAAGGGAAATAAAGACATGAAGCTATGGTACAGTTTGATGGAAACATCAGTTTCTTAGTTCAAACACACAGTTGTCAAAGGTGCTTATGATACTTAATGTATCAATTAATAAGACTAAGTTTGATTCTTGCCTGTTTGATAAAGAGTCCTGATGCACTTTGGGGCTCCAGTTGGTCTGCTGAAGTGAGTTGATGAGAAAGACCAGTTTGATACAGAAGATCTTGATGAATGGAAAGTCAAGGCCAAGCCTGGTGCTAGCTTAGGGTGGTTTTTAAGGCTCTTAGTTCAGCATCTTCTCCTGTAATTCCTGAATCTAGAAGAACCGCCCTGATCTGGTGATCAGTGATCTATACAGGGGGACGATGTCACACCCTCAGGATTTGGGTGAGCCAATAAAGAATGGTACCTTTTGGAGGGACATTTTACAACTCTGTTTCTAATATGGTGTCTTTCATATTAGAAATTAGATCGGAGGTTCAGGAGAAGAATCTTTAAGATTCTTATAAAACTAATGTGTTGTATAGGTATCAACATGTAATATACACTCTTTAGATCATGAAAATACAAACTCATAGATACCAAACATCATATAGATGAGGTTATATTAACTAATGATCCATCATAAGCATGCATAAAACATATACAATACACAAAAGACAATATACAATTCCCTAAAGTATATGTGTGTTCATTCAAAGAAAGGGTTTTCTATGAATTAATTAGAGAAGAGTCACTTTTTATGTGCATTATGTGTTTTTGAGAGATTGCGTTAAGAGTTGCTTTGCCACGTTCCTGGGCGCCATAAACCTAGTGTTATCAGATAGTGTGCTTTGGGTTCCCATGGAACCAGAGGCCTGTTCCTGTTTAGGGTTGCCCTTTTTTGAGATGATAGTTGCATTTTGGGGAAGGATCCATAGACCCTTTGGTTATATGAGGGGGCGTTAGATATTATTTTTTAAATATAACAAATAGTGGTGTGTCTGACTGGTCCAGATGCTAAAAATTTAAATTCACTAGTTTTTGAGTTTAGGTTAAATTCTGCTAGAATGGAAGCATCTGAATAATCCTCCTACCATCTCAAGATGCACATTTTGGAAAGAGACTGACAAGAACACTTTTTGAAAACAAACAGGAGCACATGAATATGTATAGTACCTGAGGAGAGACACCCCTCCTGCTGAATAATGCATGAGCCCATCTCTCTGTGGGATTCTGCAGGGAGAACTGGCTTCTGTATTGTGGCTTGAGTTTCTGATGATATTTGACTTTGCAGGTCTCCCCCAGGGCTACTGCAGGTGAGGATGTAGATCATACTGAATAGTTGCAGTGATTAATGCATGTGAAAACATAGCAGTAGTATCTGCATATGGCATACTAGAGCATCACAAGCGACAATAAAAATACAAATACAAATAATCATAAAACACATCTATACATTCATATACTTCAAAACACATGTGAGGTTTTCTAGAGAAGCAGGTAAACTGATATGAAGTCAGTTGATTGATGGTAGCTTGATGGTGTGTTTCAGACATACAGTATATTTATACTGGTGCTGCTCAGTATGTGGTTCTGAATATACAAGACCTCTAACTCACACACAACAGCTCACACATCACCATCATCCAGGCACACTGGGAAAAAAAAGTTATATATATAAGCATGAAGATTAATCAATAACATTTATATCCATAACTGTTTGTGGACAGATCTTTCACAATAGTGAAGCAACTGTTGAGAAATGTCTGAAAGATGTGACACCAATACTCAACATCCAAAACACAAAAATGGTAACACTCAACTAATAAAACCAGCACTACAACATAAACCAACATTACAGAAAAAACAACAACACAAACTGCTAAAAGTGAACCAAAAACAAGTTTAGTAGCACAAATAAAACCAACAAGATTTTAAATACTCTACAGCATCATCTATTCATGCTGCATTGCATGCTGGGAACCTTCAGAGTAAAGCTGCACTGTAGAAACACTGTATGATGCTGTTTGCTCACAAAACATTTCTGAGAGTGCAGTTAGAGACAAGAGAAGGGCCACTGTGAAATAACTGTGAAAGTCATGCAATCATTAACCTGGTATAAACTATTATTTCACACTAAAGCTTAACGGAGTAGGAGACCAAGAAAAAACATCTACAGAGAACCAACAACTCACCATGAACGAGTAGTGATTTGTTATTTGAACCGAGGCATCTGAGCTAATGTGGAGAATAAGTGCCAGATGAAACCTCGATTCAGGCTTGTGTTGTTAACGTAGAAATCACACGACCAATCACAAACAAGCTTCACATTCTGACCAATCATGTGTGAGATTCACTTTGTGTATCGGAATGTTCAAATTTTACTTAAAACCTTAAAAGTAAGTTTTCATTTCAGACTTATTCAATTAAATGTTTAAATACCCAGTCATACAATTATATGTGTTCATTATTCTTTTATTAGATGATACTGATATTCATACTGGCATTAAATGCCACATCTTAGCTTCACAAAATTCTCCTTCACTCACATATTCTCCATCAACACAGCGCTGGACTTGCCAGAAATATATTATTGTATTAAATCAATGGAAGCATTAGGATGACAACATCCTGACTAGTAACAATTAGTAGTCTTGCAAGCCCAATCCTGGCTGGTGTCCAGTCCTGCTCCTGGAGGACAGTCTTGCAGAGTTCAGTTCCAGCCAGAAGCAGCTAGTCTGTGTCTTCTGGATCACTAGAAAACTACAGGAAGCTGTGTTTGGAGAAGGAAACACTGCTGTCTCAGTTGATTGTTTACCAAGCTGTTGTAATTTCTATCCTGAGACATGAGTAACACAACAGCTCACACACATCTGTGTGTGCTTATGAATTTAGGTGTTATCTTTGGGACTGCATGAGGATGATGACTTTTCATCCTGCCTGCAGATGCCTGTAGACTGGCTGGAAAGGTTTTTTTTAAGAATGGAGGTCGATAGCCATCAAGCATGTTTGTGTATTAGTTGCATACATACAAAAACCCTATTTGGTAACACTTTATTTTGATAGTTCACTTTAGACATTCTCAGTGGTTAAAGTGGGATTTGGCACCCTAGCTAGATATCAACGACTTTATTGCAGCTCTTATGGATTTTTGATGTGAGTGCATATGAAAAGCCATTAAATCCAAGAGCTGGGTGAGGGGAGAGAGAAGTGGTGGAGAGCGAAGGAAAGAAGGAAATAAATAGTGTTCCAGTAAATCTGTTAATGGACACAAGTGTCTGATGACTACTTACAGAGGTGTCTTCTAAATCTTTGTAATTTTAGAAAATTTCATTGCACAGTTATGGTGAAAGTATGTTTGCCTGAACCACTGTGGTGTCAACCACCCATCAGAGTTTAGCTCTAACCCTAATCAAACACACCTGAACAAGCTAATCAAGGTCTTCAGGATTACTAAGGCTACAGACAAGTGAGGCTTTTTTCAGGGTTGGAGCTAAAGGACTGATGTTGCCTACCCCTGCTTTAGACTAACACAATTAAAACACAATGCTGGAAATGATCTAGATTCAGTGGGGAAATCAGGGCTTTTGAAAAGTTGCTTATTGTTATATACAAATGAATGTGAATAATACTTGTGTAACGTCGTTTTTCTGATGAAAAAAATGCAACTCATTCACATTGCATTGAGAAAATGATTCATGGTGCAGAAATGAGAATCTCCTTTCCCTTGTTTTGCTATGTTACTTCTGCTTTTAATGCAACTTTTAACTGAGTGAAGGTTTCACTCTGTATTCGTGCTGCCATAGTTTTTCAGTATTTCTCCACCCCTGCTCATAGTTCAGGTCAGGTTAGTCAAACATCTAGAGGTTGGTCTGTGTTCAGATGTGTTAGCTGTGGTACAAGACTGTTTGAAATATCACTGCACTGGGAAATCAATTATAATTCTGCTTGTAGTTTTGCATTAAGAAAGACATCTTAAATGTGCAGTGGTAACCTGTAAATAACTGGGAGTCCCTCATTTCTGCATAAAATAAAGGAAGGAATTAAAGGGTGATCGAACAAAGGCTCAGTGTTTTGTGAGTGTAGACGAGATAACCTTCACCGTAATATTGCGAACAGTCCTGCACTGTCAGAAACATCAGGCAGATCTGCATATCGCACATTATAGAAACACTGAGATCACTCTCTATTGGAATAAACAAGCTCATCTAATCTATATTCATATTCACTGTCTCTAACCGTCAGAGAAGGTGATTAGATGGAGAAGAAACAAAGAAAGCAGGCTTCACATGTGAGATGTTTGTTTCTGGTCTCTCAGCAGACTGAAACTCAACATGCTGGAGATCGAATGACGTGTCATGCTGATGTCCTGTTAATTACAGTTTAAATTAACATTACAGCTGCAGGTTAGCACTTTTTACAGTGTAATATTTGATATAAGAACTAGAGAAGGGCTGCCATCTACATGTGCATCTTCATGTTTGAAAGCATGTGAATGTCAAAATACAGTAAGTGTGTTATAGGGACGCTTTCATGAACCAAATGGTAAACAGGTTGTTATGTCAAATGTCATATATGCATACATGATTTAAAACAACAAAGACTTCATCTGACAATATTACAGAGCGAGTGATTAAAGCTTAATAACCGTGTCTAAGAGTTTCAGCGTGTGCAATGCCTCATGCAGAATAAGTGAGAAAATAATCACTGTCTCATTAAGGAGGGCAAACAATGACATGCCTGACCAATCACACGGCTAGTTCTTCACTGTGAGCTGTTGGAGTTCAGACACACACACACACACATACGCACACACACATACATCATCGACATGGCTTGCAGAGATCAGGAAGAACAGAACCCCATCAGATCTCAACCTCTTTAAAGTGCATCATCTGTTGACCTTTGCATTGTTTTGCATAATGCTGAAGATTGCAGAAAGGGCTCAAGTGGAGAACAGCCTGTGTGGATGTGAAAAGCATCTCAAAGGCTTTATTTGAGCTTTCTCTGTGTCTGATCTAATTTAATGAGAGCTACACATTTTAGAGCTCAGACTGGCCGGGATCTGCCTCTGACTATCCCAGTGACTGTGTGAAAGCTCTGTGTGAGACGGATAAATGCAGAACTCAAGACTTCTCATAGGTGTCGGGACAAAGATCAGATCTTGCGTGTCTCTCCCTGACCTGAATCCTCTCTGGCTCTCTGTTAGGACCTCTGCCACAACCTCCACAGTCATCACAGCGGTCTGACGTTCTCATGTCCTGCTGTGCTGTCACACCTCTGGTTCAGACCGCCTGGAGAACCCTGGTTAAAATTAACACTTTTTAAAAAGAGTACTTATTACAGAAAGGCCCCCTGTAGTGAATCAATGTAAGTTAAGTATCCAGATTTCGAACGTAATAAATAATTGTTTTTCTCACTTTTGCTGACTGTTGGGAACCAGAACTCCCTCCCGACCTTGCCCCCCCTTCCCCTCTTTTTGAACTCTGAACCTCAGTCAACCCCCCCCCCCCCCCACACACACACACACACAATTGACAATAAAGCAGACTTCACTTGCCTAGAGAAGCGAATAGAGAGCAATATTTGAGCACATTAGTGTAGCTGCTGTTCAAACCGGGCAAAGAATAATAATGCCCATTTGATCAGATATAAATTAAGTACAAGGTTATGAGATACATTATGTGAATACTTGGCTAAAGAGATGTGTCTTTAATCTAGATTTAAACAGAGAGAGTTTGTCTGAACCCTGATCAAATGGGGGACTATTCCAGAGTTTAGGAGCCAAATGAGAAAAAAGCTCTGCCTCCTTTAGTGGACTTTGTTATCCAAGGTACTACCAAAGGTACAGAGTTTTGTGAACCTTGGGGAGCGAGCTGGATTGTAGAGTGATTAGGGTTGGGTATTGATCAGGGTTTTTACGATAAAGATGCCATTTCGATACTTTTAAAACGGTACCAGTGCCTAAATGGTGCCTTAACCGAAACAAAAAAGCCACAAAAACCTATGGATAACATTAAAGAACATTTAAAATATTTAAAATAAATCCATAGGTGTCACACACTCTTTGGATCCTCTCATTTCCCAAGTTGTGGTTCCCTTACTCTAAGGGAATTTCCTGATCTGGGTCATTGTTTAATACAAAACAACACATAATGTTTCTACTGTATCTCTCTCACTCACTCCGATATTTAGTTAAAATGAGCGCTGTCTGTCACTGTCTTTAATCAGTTCTGTGAATAACTGGATGGTATGACTGTATATCTCTATAAAGTAGCAACAATGTAATTTGTAAAGTACAGTACTGTGCAAAAGTCTTAGGCAAGTTAGTATTTTCACCCCAAAATTGGGTTTTAAGCCAGTTATGTATATCACTTGCTGTAGTGTGTCAGTGGGAAATATCAGTTTACATTTCCAAACATTTGTTAAATGTGAGCCACAATCATCACAAATAAAAGAACCAAAGATTTAGACTACTTCAGTCTGTGTGCATTGAATTAATTAAATAAACAAGTTTCACAATTTGAGTAGAATTGCTGAAATAAATGAACTTTTCCAAGACTTTTTAAATTTATTGAGATGTACCTGTGTGTATTCAATTCTAAAAATATAAATAAAAGTGCACATTCAGTACAAGTACATACACTTTATTTTTTACAATAACTTTGGTGAAACATTGATTTCTTGGATAGACAAGAATCAATCAAATCATCTGAAAGTGATGATTGTGACTGTTATCAGTCAGTGGTTCAGTAAAGCACCATTCCAGCTCTAAAGAGACATTATATCTGCATCATATGCCTAGAGCATGCTACAACACACAAATCATGACAACACAACACAAAACATTCTTCAGCACATTCTTCAGCACTCTTTTCCTTGTTTTCCAATAATATATGTAAATGCTGTTAAAAGCTATATTCACTGAAAACTGATGTGAGAGGTTATGCACAGAGACAGGTTGAACAGCATGTCTCTCTATAGCCCCTTTCACAGTGCACGTCATTTCAGAAAATTGCCGGAACATTGCCGGGAGTGCCTTCTGTGTAAAAGCAAACACGTCCTGGGATTGATTCTGGGATTGATCCCGGGTCAGGGACCTAGTAACATTGCCGGATTCAGTCCTGGAACAAGTCTGTGTGAACAAAAGCCAGATTTGAAGCCATAAAGGGTGTGTCGTAACGATGACGTGCATTAACACACAGATCAATGTTCGCGACGAAACAAATATGTGCAAACTGTAATGAAGCAGAGATCAGTTATTTCCCAACTTTCCGCAATGAATCTGAGATCATTCGCCAGCTTAAATGAAAGTTAACCGGCGTAGTGTTTTCAACTCGTATATTACATGTCACAACCTGATGTCACATGTCTTTATGGGACTTCATGCAGATATTCCGGGCAATCACTGGCAGTGTGAGAGTGCAAAATCTAGCAACCCGGGAACAATTGCCGGGACACATTACCAGTGTATTTTCCGGAATTGCAGTGTGAAAGGGGCTTATCACACACAGACACACACACACACAAAGAGAGGAAGAGAGAACAAGTAAACACTACTCATCATTTCTCTGTCTCCACCTAGATGCTCCTGCTGTCAGTGAGTGGTCATGGTGTAGCGGTCGACCGATATATTGACAAGGCAGATATATCATCTGATATTTGGAGTTCTTGGTCAATACATTGTCTGTTTGGATGATATATAGTAAGCAGTACCTTTATTTTGAAAATGGCAAGAATACCTGTTCTGCCTCTTCATTACTGTACCATCTCTCTTTAGCAGTTCTGACTAATAAATGATTACACAAAAAGTGTTGGCCTCATGACATGGCTTAGATCTCTCAGGACAGCTGTTAAAGTCTGACTCTTTGTTTTAATGGTTTGTGGCTTCGCTGCTTCACTGTGATGTTGTCTCAGAGTTACTGGACCGTTAGCGTGTCTGTCTGTGGCCACAGCGGGTTTTGTGGCTAATATTGGCAGAATGCTGGATCTCTGCTGTGTGTCTGCTAAACACTTGAATGAGTGAACGGCTCACACACTTACACAGCTGACTTATATCAAATTTCATGCGTTTCATGTATAAAATCATCAAGCATAAACAGATAATTTTGTCTTCTGCGTGTATTAGGGCTATATGATTTCAGTGAAAAACACAGATGAAATCCTGGAATCCAGTTATAAAAATGGAATTTACTCTATAATGTGGAATTTCCATGGACTTTGACAAGATTAGGATGAATATATCAAAAGTAGGACTGTAATGTCAAATGACAGAGAATCTCGGATTTATACGTTTATGAATTCAACCAAGCTGACAGAATTGTGCTACATTCTCCAAATATTCAGTGTTGGTTCTGTAAACATTTTTTTTTCAGTTTTCTCGATGTTGGAGGACAATTTTTAAAAGGTATGATGTTACTCAAAGGTTTTGTCAACTTAATTTGGATTTTTAATTCAACATTCTAAGAACATTGATTTGTAACATTTCAAGAACAATAAAATATCCAGTTTCCTTAATGTTAGTAGAATGTTCTTTAAAGACTAGTATGATTCCTCAAACATTCTTTCAATCATTCAAACACCTGCTGGGAACAAGCACTTGAAATTGTAATTTAAAGTCACCATCATTGAGATCAGTGTTCTTGCAGGTGCAGGTGCTTTCAGAAAACATTTCTGTATTAATAAAGCAGATCAACATGACTCTATTAATAACAAGCAAATGATTGCTTTAAAGTAGTTTAGACAATTGGGTAACACTTTCTATGAAGCACGTATTTATAATACATTAAAAGGGTATTCTTAAGGCATTATAAAGAATGCATAATGCATTATAAAAAGCCTTATAATATGATATATCAATTCATGAATAATCATAACAACAATTATAATACATCATAATTCTTACATATATCTGGTTATAAGTTTAGAAGTATGATTATTTATAACACAATGAACACCATATTAAATGTACTTAATTTGCATTATAATGGACTGTATCATATCTTGACATTGTAAGATCTGCACAGTATCTTACTGCAGCTTGTGAGTGGTTAGATGTTGAATGTTATTTGAGTGTTTCCTGTGGAGCTAATGTTAATTAATTGATGTGAGATTAATACACTAACTGTATTAATCTCATTATAAGTAATCAAACTCTTAAACTTATAACCACAAATACGTAAGTATTATGATGTATTATAATTGTTTTTTTTATGATTATTCATGAGTTGATATAACATATTATAAGGCTTTTTATAATGCATTATGCTTTCATCATAAGGCCTTAAGAATACACTTATAATATATTATAAATACAGGCTTCATAGAAAGTGTTACCAATTCTTACACACTTTAATAATTTGAGTAAGATTGTCCAAAACTATTTAAAAGTTTAATACATCACAATTAGACATCAGCGCTCATTATACAAACCTCAACAATGGTGCAAGCAGGGAGCCATGAATGTATTTTACATGCTGCCATGAAGTATGTCATCATTGTTGTGTTTCATATGTCTAATGCTAATATCTGTGTATTTATGACACAAAACGTGTTTTAAACTTAAAGTTAACAATTACTGTATTTATTATATTTATATACATTCAACATCCGAAGTGCAACAATAGTGTTACAAGTTATTTATTTTCACATTGGTTGAGTTACTTAAACCCCTTTAATGCAATCATTTGTCTGACACTAGAACAGACACGTCTGAAAACACCCGCAACTTCTGCAAAAGAAGCAAATCTACAAAAGTCATGGGTCAAGAGACCAACTAAATCAAACATTGATCTCCATGATGGTAACCTCAAACAAAATATTTTCAGTAAGTCGTCAACATACTGTATAAACCTCTGTTAATTCTCACTAAGATCTTCTGTAGAAGTGTGACAGAAATAATGTCAATCTGGTTAGTTATAATGTAAGTGAAGCTGATGATGCTGTTTGTGGAGTTGTTTAATAAGATCTTAAGAGATTTGATGTCTTTTATCTTTGGTTCATCTAAAGCTGTGGCTGAAGAAGGTTGTAGTTTGTGTTCTTATTTCTCTTTCTTTCAGTGCTTGTACACAACAGGTGTTTGAATTATTGAAAGAATGTTTCAGGAACATCATACTAACCTTTCAATAAAATTCTACTAACATTAAGGAAATTGGATATTTTATTGTTCTTGAAATGTTACAAATCAATGTTCTTAGAATGTTGAATAAAAAATCAAAATAAGATTGAAAGAATGTTTGAGGAACATCATAACTTTTAAAAACTTTCCTCTAACATCAAGAAAACTTCACATTTATTATGTTCCCAGAACCAACACTGAATATTTAGAGAATGTTCTTATAACAAAATTCTGTTAGCTGCGACGCTTGTCTAGTGAATATTAATCAATAGCAGAGTAACACAAATAGTGCAGGTTTGTAAATATTCATTAGCTCAGTATTTGCTGTAAAGTGAAGTCACTGTAAAGGGACAGTAAGTAGGAATTACTCCCATCTAGTGGTGAAATTGTATTTTGCATTCAAACTAACTTTGCTCTCCAGCGCCTCGCTTTTTCAAATGCGCGTTGCATCTACGGTAGGCGATATGTACCAAAAAGCTTTGACGGGATGTCTTCTAATAGCACTTCGTCGAGTTTTCCTTCAGGTGAACAGGTGTGTTATTTCAAACAAACTGCAACATGACAACTTTCAATCGAATATTACAGTATGAATTACTGACTGTGGAAAACATGAAATATTGTAATTAGTAGTTATGTCTTCTTTATTCGTTATATTTTCTGAATTATATGCATTGTTAGATATAAAAAAAAATATTATAATATAGATTGTAACACTGACTTACCTGTCGAGAAGAAAACTGGCCACTTCAGCGTCTCTTTTGAAATCTTTATCAAGCATTAGCTCTTTCCACCTAGAAAAAGCTTCCCCGACATTAACTCTTGTTTTCTGTAATCTACGGTCACGTTTCCTTTTACGTTCTATTTTTGACTGTTTTGGCGACGAGGTTTTCTTCTCCTGTGGCGCGGCATATGTATGGTCCATAATAAGAATGCAATCCAGACTTTTAAACTTGCCGGTGCAGTTTCAAGCGCCTCTCACTGCTCTGCACCTGCGTTTCTGGCTCTGACCGAAAACGCACTGTGGAAACGCGTTGGCTTAGTACTTTTTGTCCCTCTCTGCTATTATAGTTTTGCAAGATGGCGGAACTACATGGAAGCCTCCGTCGACCTACCCGTCCCATGTATATAAAGATAATAAATTCTTCATTTACGAGGATTAGTTTAAACATTGGCATAGGTATTTGTACACCATTGAGGGCATATTTATGAATAAAAATATTGATTTTAGATAATAAAATACCTAAAAAGTTACTTATTGTCCCTTTAAATCTGTTCTGATCAGAGGACTAACAATCAGAAGAGCAGATAAAGTATAACGTGAGTCTCTGTCAGTAGGGAATGTTGGCTGGTTAGGGATGATTGGGTGTTCGTCCTCATGTGTTGACTGATGTTTGTTTAGCGCTGCTCTTGGCTGTTGTTAACAGCATTTATTAAATGATTTAAGCCAGCTGCTCGTGTTTATATGCTGAGAGCTGCAGGAAACACATGGATAAACACAAAGCTTACCATTAATAATCTGATTTTATTCTGTTTCTTACAGAAGTTTTCTATTAAATACTGTGAAGAAAACAAGATTTCATCAAATTCTAGATCACTCAGATGGTAAACATGATTTTACTGTACATTCTTTTTTATCTAATGTATTACATTATGTGCAGATTAATTAATCTAATTAATAACAAATTATTCACAAATCGATATGGGCTGAGAAACGACCCCCAAAAGATAATATAAAATCATTGTTGTGTTGAATGACAAATGCAGTGAATAAACAAAACAAAATTAAATATTATAAATACTTTGTTGCAACATTAAATTTTTAGCACATACTTTAAGGCTACAATGTGGCATGACATTGTTTTCAGAAGCTGCATCTGAAGTGCCATTTAGGCGTATTTACACAGCTACAATTATATAAGTAATAATATAAGATAAATGGGGTATAAATATGCATTAATAGGTTAAAGAAAACTAGATTGAAATATTAAATAATTTTTCAAGTCGGAGACAGTTCTGACTGAACTGTTTTTGTTTGAAAAACAGAGCAAAAACAGAGAATGTGTACAGTATTGTTTCTAAAATTTAACAAAATATTGTCCTTAGTGTTAAAATAAACCTCACATTTGCAGTGGTGCAGATATTGGGGGAAAACAGCACTCTTGTTGCTGTGATATCGTGTGATATACAGTAAATATAAAATGTCATATTTTTTGCCCTCATATCTTGAATTTCAGGCTCATATAACTGCATTCTAATAGACTCCATCACATAGTCAGTTGTCCTGACTATGTCCAGTTGACACTGCATCAATTATTGCATTTACTATCAATAATGAGATTAAAATTGGATTTTGGCAATATTTTGATTAAACTTCACCTCATGTAAATGCAATACTTTTATCAAAATATTGCAATTAAGTAAATAGTCGTAGCAATCATAATCATAATAAAATATGTGGTGTATGCTCAGTTTGTTCAGTGCTGAACAAAGTTTAGACACAATGTTAGTAAGAGATTCATTGTGTAAGTTAGAGAGATTCATTGACTTCATGAGATTGTGATGTTGCGATGTTAACTTTCCAATACGTCTGTAGTAATGTTTTGCATTTGATGTAAGTGGATGGTGAACATGTCTAAATATGTGAGTTCATCATCTGTGTTGCGGTGTTAGTGAATAATGATGTAAAAAAAGAAAAAAAAAGAAAGAAAAACGAACTATCCCAATAATGAAAATTCCATGTGAACTGGAGTGAAGAGGTTTGCTCGTGTCATGTAAATAACTTATTGCGATTAGATTGGAAATAATCACATCATTGGTGCACATGTAAACACAGACAATTTAAGATGAAGGACAGGTATAGATGGGGAAGCTGTGTTAAATGTGTAAATCATTTTAATGCTTTATTTGTATTGCACTTGTATTCTCTTCAGAACATCAAATCTGCATGTAAATCCGAAGGTAAAATCTAGTTTGTACTGCTGGTGTTCTTCATCTTTTTGACTCTCTCTCTCTCTATCTCTGTATGTGTTGCTGGCTGGTGTCCAGTTTAATATCATACTGCCAGAGGATCTCTTTCTCTCTCAAACACACACACCTGTCTTCCTCCATCTCTCTCACCTTCAGAGTCTGTGCTGCTTTATAAAGGGTCACCAGCACACCTACAGTGAGCTCCACACACCCACACACACACACACACACACACACCCACAAATTGTTTGTGTAGTTTCCTCTCTAATCAGTGCAATCTGCTTGACTTGCAAAACCCAAAATTAATATAGATTTTCTGTCCACTAGCACACTAAATTATGCAAAGCATTGTGTTTTATTTCCTGTTTCCTGGCTGTATGTGAGAGTGAGGAGCTCCAGTCTGACCATACGTCTGCAAACACTCCGGCTCATTATCACACACTTCACACTCACTATGGCATGTGAATCTCACTCTGACCAGACCATGAATCAAGCTCAGTTCCTCAAAATGTATATTATATATATTAGGCTCATTATAGATTGAGCTTTATTCACAGAACTCAGCTCAATCAATGGTGTGCTATTACTGTCAGGCAGTAAACAGAATTGAATGTAAAACAGATATTTGTATACAGCAGTAATTTACCAGATAGCACGTCGTGAACATGAGATGAAGTCTAGAGCACACTGAGGCGATCAGGTCTGAACAATGCTCCAGGCTCAGTAAAGTATGACAGATTGTGGCAAGCTGGAGAGTTTTGTGTGTCACACAAATAGTGTTCAGTGTTTGCATGTTTGTGCTCTTAACTGATCTATTCAATCCTTCGTTACTTCAGGTGAGAAAACAATGCAGAATGCAGTTCATCTGAGCTGTCACGTGGAGTCTGTTTTGGTTTGGTTTTCCTGCTTTCCTCTAGTTAGTTTCCTTGGTTGTTAATTAGTTCCCACACCTGGTCTGCTGTACTTTGAATACACTCCTCTGTCTATTAAAGACCTCAGTTTCCCCTGATTGTCTGGTATTGTTTATGTTAAAATCCTTCTGTGAGTTCTGTCTCTTAAAACGGTAAGTACTGTGTTTTAGAAAAAAAAGGGTGTAGTTTTGGATGTTCTTGAGTTGTTCCTGAGCAACATAGGTAGGGTCAGAAATGATGTCCATATTCATAATGTCCATAGAAGTGTGTGTGATTGGTTATAAAACTCAAGACTACAAACTGTGTGTAGTAGAAAAAAAATCAGTGTAGAAAGAAATCATTATGAAGCATGAGCAGATCTGCAGTGTCACAATCAACTCATTTTATTCACTTTGATCGTGACAGCCGAAAACAGAACTAACTTAACTGTAGCCATTAATTCCTGATCCTGGATGCGGAAATGATTTGATTGTTTATTCCCTTGTTCTCTTGCCTGTGTTTCTCAGGAGGAGCTCCAGACATCCCAGAGGATAAAGTGTTTGAACGACGAGGGATACGAACTGCAAACGTGAGTACTGTGTGTGATGGACCAAATCTGACTAACTCCAGGGTTGAATTCCTTTTGATGGATATTTATTGAATTTAAAAAAAGAAAAGTACAAAGTCAAATCAAGTAAAATAATTCAAATTCACAAACACAATCCAGACCAATCTAAATAAAAATGTAACACTAGAAGAAGCTGGCAAGAAAATGGAGCCTCTATTTTGAATGAGTATCATCTTCATCTCAGCACTGATGTGAGAGCTCCCTCTGGTGTGCAGGAGGGGCTACACACTCAAATGTCACAAATGTAACAGATATGTGACCCTGGAGCGCAAAACCTAAAGTGTCTTAAGCCTTAACTGTATTTCAGACAGGACCACTTTTGGCAAGTTACTTTGTATTGTTTGTCTTCTTTGCTGTATTCATGTGAGAGTGAAAAATATGGTTTCCCACCATCTGCTCATTTGACTGTGAGGTATACAACATCAATTTCAAATATGAAAGAAGTTGTTACCATCTTAAAGTCTATATCAATGGTAGAATGTGCTTGTGTTGTGTGGATGTGTTTGTTTCAGCCATCAGATGGAGACAGACGTGGAGAATAACATCACAGTGAACACACACCCGCTGGAGACCACCGTACTGATGTGAGTATGTCATCACGATCACCATTTATTTACACTGTAGATATCACATCACCACAGATGATTATCTGTAAATACTGGTATTCCATTGCCACGGGTGATTATGAAAATTACAGTGTCACTGCTCTATTACTGCTATTGCTGTATCAGCAAGTATTGGTATTTCCTTACAGTCCTGTATTGCTTTGTTATCATTTATTATGAGTAAGTAATTATAACAATTGCATTATTGGTAATTTCTGTATTTTACTAATATATTTGATTATAGGTATTTGATTGATTATGTACTCAAATAACTCACAATTACACTTCATTTTACAGCATCCTTGTTACACTTGTGTACTTGTTATAGTAATAAGAGTACATCATGCATGAATTACATGCATTTAACCCCAATCCCAACCCTATAGTAAGTACAAGTGGTTAATTAACATTACTGAGTAAGTTTATAATTATACATTAAGAAAGGGTTGCACTTTATGTTGAGATGTCTCTAATAGAGAGTAATTATAGGGTTTGTTTTTTACCCTCTAACACTTGCACTTTCTATTCTTTTTCTTTTCTTTCTACGTGTTTTCTTTGTAAAGAGAGAGAGCCTTGAATACAAGCGTTTTCTATTCTTATGACTTCCTTTATTTTGTTAATTATTATTATTTTTAAAGACCCTCTAACAGTTGTGTTCCCTGTTCTACTATTTTTCAGTTTTATCTACTTTCTTTTCTTTTTTTCTTATTTATAAAACAACAACAACAACAACAACAAAATCTTTGCTATACGTGTGCTGTGTTAGTCTAACCGACACTTGTCACAGCACTTATATATTATTGCCCTTTTATTGGTTTGATTGTTTCTATTGTCTTCACTTGTAAATCGCTTTGGATAAAAGTATCTTCTAAATGACTAAATGTAAATGTAATTATGCGTACTACACTGTTATTGCTATAGTAATTACTTGTAACATGTAACAAACACTCTGTAAAATGAAGTGTCAGCAAATAAAGCATTTGCTAATTCAATGTTGTTCATGTTAACCATCAGCATCCAGCATGACTGGCGAGACTTCCTGCAGACACAGGATATCCTGGAGAAGAGAAGCCCCTCCCCTCCCTCTCTGTCCTCAGACAAGATGAGCACGTCCATCAGCATGACCACCCTATCAGATGGCAGCACGCCCGTAAGCCCCGCCCTCATTTCTCTTCTGCAGGCTGATGGTGTAGATGCAGGAGTTTGTGGTGTTTGTGTGGTCAGGTTGGTCTGGACTTCTACATACAAACCTGATTCCAAAAAAGTGGGGACACTGTACAAATTGTGAGTAAAAATAGGGATGGAATAATTTACAAATCTCATAAACTTATATTTTATTCACAATAGAATATAGATAACATATCAAATGTTGAAAGTGAGGCATTTTGAAATGTCTTGCCAAATATTGGCTCATTTTGGATTTCATGAGAGCTACACATTCCAAAAAAAGTTGGGACTGGTAGCAATAAGGGGCACGAAAAGTTAAATGTACTTATAAGGAACAGCTGGAGGATTGGCAACATGATTGGGTATAAAAAGAGCCTCTCAGAGTGACAGTGTCTCTCAGAAGTCAAGATGGGCAGAGGATCACCAATTCCCCAAATGCTGCGACGAAAAACAGTCGAGCAATATCAGAAAGAGTTTCTCAGAGAAGAATTTAAAATATCATCCAAAGATTCAGAGAATCTGGAACAATCTCTGTGTGTAAGGGTCAAGGCAGGAAAACCATACTGGATGCCCGTGATCTTCAGCTCTTAGACAGCACTGCATCACATACAGGAATGCTACTGTAATGGAGATCACAACATGGGCTCAGGAATACTTCCAGAAAACACTGTCTGTGAACACAATCCACCGTGCCAATCCCCGTTGCCGGCTAAAACTCTATAGGTAAAAAAAAGAAGCTTTATCAGAAGCGCAGGCGTTTTCTCTGGGCAAAGGCTCATTTAAAATGGACTGTGACAAAGTGGAAAACTGCTCTGTGGTCAGACGAATCAAAATGTGAAGTTCTTTTTGGAAAACTTGGACACCATGTCATCTGGACTAAAGAGGACAAGCACAACCCAAGTTGTTATCGGCGCTCAGTTCAGAAGCCTGCATCTCTGATGGTATGGGGTTACATGAGTGTGTGTGGCATGGGCAGCTTACACATCTGTAAAGATGAGCTCCATCAATGCTGAAAGGTAAATCCAAGTTCTAGAACAACATATGTTCCCATCCAGAGGTCGTCTCTTTCAGGGAAGACCTTGCATTTTCCAACATGACAAAGCCAGACCATATACTGCATCAATTACAACATCATGGCTGCGTAGAAGAAGGATCCAGGTACTGAAATGGCCAGCCTGCAGTCCAGATCTTTCACCCAGAGAAAACATTTGGTGCATCATAAAGAGGAAGATGTGACAAAGAAGAACTAAGACAGTTGAGCAACTAGAAGCCTGTATTAGACAAGAATGGGACAACATTCCTATTCCTAAACTTGAGCAACTTGTCTCCTCAGTCCCCAGATGTTTGCAGACTGTTATAAAAGAAGAGGGGATGACACACAGCGGTAAACATGGCCTTGTCCCAACTTTCTTGAGATGTGTTGATGCCATGAAGTTTAAAATCAACTTATTTTTACCTTAAAATTATACATTAGCTCAGTTTAAACATTTGATATGTCATCTATGTTGTATTCTGATTAAAATATTGAAATTTGAAACTTCCACATCATTGCACTCTGTTTGTATTCACACTTTGTACAGTGTCTCATCCTTTTTGTAATCAGGTTTGTACTTTGAGGAGTATCAAAGGCCTTTGATAATGCTTGCATTCTGGACATGTTCCATGGTATTATTTGACTTACTTTGGAGTATCGTGTAAATATGTGACAGAGGACATGGAGCAGATGCTCTATAGTGCTGAAGAGGTTGTGACTGTTGTTTGATCTGGATATCTCACACCTGGTTGAGTATCTCATATGTGACCAGTAGAGGGATGTGTTGTTTAGGCATTAGTGCACAGTACAGCATCACACACACTCACTCTCACATTCATTCACTGCAGCTTTTATCCAGTGTTCAGTTTATTTGTTCATGGCTGTTTTACAATATATGTGGTTGCAAATCAGCTTTAGAAAATCATAGTCTGTCCCGTATGCAGGAGTGCGGTATAGACACAGGTTATGGCTGGAAATAGAAAATGGATATTTGATGTATATTGCATGTAACCATAAACACATTTACATGTCAGTGATGACTGTTGGGGGATCAGAAACTTGGGCCGCATCTGAAATCTCATATTGTCAGAGTAAGTTCTTCTTTTGATCAATTAAATGAGTAAATTATGTATAGTATGAATGTGTACAGTTTGAACATAGTATGAACATTTGTCATATGTTTATCATATGTAATGTGCATTAAAAAATGCAATGAGTAATTTTAAATTGAAATAAAATTGTGAGTAAAAAGTACATTTTTTTCTTCAGAAATGTAATCAAGTAAAAGTAGTGAGTTTAATTTGTACTTGAGTAATGTACAGATAACCCTAAAATAATACTTACTAGTACATTAATCAAGTACAATGACTCAAGTATTTTACACCCCTGGAGATCTGAGTCTAAATTGGGCTCATGCAAAGTTATAATGGTTCCACTAGAGGTCAGTATGGGGCTGTAACTCTAATAATGCCAATCTTCACAAATGCTATGTTCATCATCATCATCATCATCATCATCATCACCATTTACCTTAAGTCCATGAACAGACCGCAGGGAGTCTGCAAAAAAAAATAAAATAAATAAAAGTGCTTAAATAGTTTTATTATAACATCCTCTTGTTAAACCACGCTAAACACGTAAATGTCTCCCTGTCGGAAGAGCATAGTGAATCCACTACATGTTTAAGGATGTAAACATTGACTAGTTAATATCTTTATGTCACAAGAAGATGATGTGTCTCACTCAGTCTATTTCTCATGTGGTTTTGAATTCTGTTCTGCCAGTGTTAAAGCACCAGACGGGAACAGATAAAGGCACCTCTGTCTATTCCTCTCTTTCATGACACTCACATTAAATATTTAGAGACTGTAGAATGCATCAGAATGAGGCCTTGCATGTCTTTGCAGCAGCAGTATGTGTCCGTGGTCCACCGTAATGCGTGTCGATCTGATCTCACGATCACCGGTCACTGGTGGGTGGTTGGGGACGTGTCTGATATTAAAGGTCGATTGATATGATTATGATTGGGGCTCTATTCATTAAAGCCGTGAGTGTGATTGTCTGTTCAGAGCCGCTGGGAATAAAACAACCATTACTGATTCATCACGCATCCTGCAGCACAGAGGAAGACGAGGAGAGACAGATGTCCTCAGAACAGAAAGATACGCTGTGCATGACTGATCAGAGTTTGTGATCATTAATTATTGAAAAGCGCTTACGACGCAGTGCCTTCATTTGACGTAATGTCATTGTTTCAACTCAAGTAACTCAGTGTGGGGTGAAAACAGCTTCTCAGTATATGGGTGTGGTCTGGCAGAGGCAGACTCAAACACTCCAGATATGAATTTAGTGGGAGGGATAGATGATTTGATAGGGATAACTGACGTGAAATTTGTCATGTTGTTCCAGATCTGTATAACTTTGCTCTGTTGAGCACAAACAGACGTGGTCAGGATTAACTGTTTTTGTATGGAAACAGCACTGTTGCTGTAAAATGTGCATGCTATTTTATTATGACAACTGTAATAGCCCTTTGTTTATTGTGCAGTACAACATTATGAATCATAATTTGCTGCTTTTTAAGAAAGAATCAGATTTGGTGGAAGGAAGTTACAGGACATTAGTTTCAGACACTGAATTAGACCATCCACATGTCCTCCTTCCAAAACATCACCTTACTACAGACATAAACTAACAACAGAGAGTGTTCACGATTGGCCACAAGGATTGGGATGTTTACACAGAGACAGATGTGATCACTCACTGTACATTTATCTGTATGATATCTGTCAGTTACTAGTGTCATTTGTTGTGACATTCAACATAAAAAAGCTAAAGCTAATAGTTAGGGGATGCTGTTAAACAACTACACCACTTCAATTTCAGTATGAGATCCTAAATTGCGTAGAGGTTCGCCTCACAGCTATCAAAATAATTTAATGTTATTGAGATGTAATTATCATAAATACCATGTTTTGTCATTAAACTCTAGATGGAGCAGGTTGATGGGTCCTTAAAGGGTTAGTTCACCCAAAAATGAAAATTATTTTTCGGACTATAAGTCGCACCTGAGTATAAGTCGCATCAGTCCAAAAATACGTCATGACGAGAAAAAAAAAACATATATAAGTTGCACTGGACTATAAGTCGCATTTATTTAGAACCAAGAACCAAGATAAAACATTACCATCTACAGCCCCGATAATGATTCTCTTGGTTCATTTCTCTCGGTTCATGTCAAATGAATTTTGATAAGTCGCACCTGACTATAAGTCGCAGGACCAGCCAAACTATGAAAAAAAGTGCGACTTATAGTCCGGAAAATACGATATGTCATCAATAACTCACTCTCATGTCGTTCAAAACCAGTGAGACCTCCGTTTATCTTCAGAACACAGTTTAAGATATTTTAGATTTAGTCCGAGAGCTCTCAGTCCCTCCATTGAAGCTGTGTGTACGGTCTACTGTCCATGTCCAGAAAGGTAAGAAAAACATCATCAAAGTAGTCCATGTGACATCAGAGAGTCAGTTAGAATATTTTGAAGCATCGAAAATACATTTTGGTCCAAAAATAGCAAAAACTACGACTTTATTCAGCATTGTGTTCTCTTCCGTGTCTGTGTGAGACAGAGTTCAAAACAAAGCAGTTTGTGATATCCAGTTCAGGAATAAATCATTCGATGTAACAGGATCTTTTTGAACCAGTTCACCAAATTGAACTGAATCATTTTAAAAGGTTCGCGTCTCCAATACGCATTAATCCACAAATGACTTAAAGGGAGGGTGAAATGCTCGTTTTCACTCAATATCCTGTTAATCTTGAGTACCTATAGAGTAGTACTGCATCCTTCATAACTCCAAAAAGTCTTTAGTTTTATTATATTTATAAGAGAAAGATAGTTTGTACTGATTTTTCCCGGAAAAATACGAGCGCCTGGAGGTGTGACGTGTGGGCGGAGCTACAGAATCACGAGCGCGAGTAGGCTTTTGCGTTGAGAGCGTTTGGAAGCTGTGACTTTACCGTGAGGACAAAACCATCCAAAACAAACCATGGCTTACAGTCAGATTCAGCGTATATTTATGATCCAGAATCAGATCCAGAGGCTGAAATTTAACAAGAGCAGCATCAGCAACGACGCTTCTATGTGGTGTGTTGAAACTGTATATATTTGCTTAGCGGTTTTGGAAAATTATGAAGTTCCACTTTATGTTGTCTATCGATTAATGATATCGCTGGGTATTAAGTGTCCCCAACTAGGCAAGCCAGAGGTGACAGCAGCAAGGAACCACAAATTCCAGGCTGCAGCAAAGTCAGATTGTGCAGAAGAATCATCTGTTTCCTGTGGTCTTGTCCTGGTGCTCCTCTGAGACAAGGTCTTTACAGGGGATCTGTATCTGGGGCTCTAGTTGTCCTGGTCTCCGCTGTCTTTCAGGGCAGTAGAGGTCCTTTCTAGGTGCTGATCCACCATCTGGTCTGGATACATACTGGATCCGGGTGACTATAAATTTTGGCATATAAAATCTTTTTAGTCAAACAATAGCCTATTATTAACAAAGGCCAGTATTTTTTATATCAATACTGATACTGATGTATCTATTAAATGTATTTTCACCTAAATTTTGGCCATTCATTATAGTCATTCAGCATTACAATAAACTGAAAGACATTTTTTTTACATTTAGTAAGTTTTGAAATATATAACTTTTAATTTAAGTGAACATAGAACAATCTTCACATTAACCATAAAGTGAATTTAATATTTTTGGCATAATTGAGTGCGTTTTTGTCAGTTAAAGAGCTACTGGTCTGAAGTGATTCAGCGTATGCAAACAGCCGAACATGCAGCCTTTCAATCTTAAACTAGAGTTGTTAATATCTCACAACCCCCTCACACAAGCACTTGTCAACACTGCCGTCTATTGATGTTGTGGAAAAAATTGTAAAATGCTGTTGATGCGTCTATTCCTTTTCTTTTTTGGCTGTGCGAAACAATTGCCTGGGCTAGAATTGCCACCTTGTGGACAAACTATTTAGTACAAAAACATTTCAAGGTGTATGTACCACCTGTGCATACTCTACCCTTGGGCCAGATGAAGATGATTGGCATGCTGGATTGGGCCAGCAGGCTGTCAGTTGAAAAGACCTGGTCTATATTCTTATACTGTGTTTATACTCCTTATAGGGGAATAATCCTTTTGTAACCCTTATCGAACTAGAACCAATTACCGAAGACTGAGAACTAGAATAAGCTTACATGCATTCTTGTGTAGAGTATGGCTTGTGGATGATCTTTACATTCTAGAACTTCCTGGCTCTGCTCAAATTTATGACCAGGAGGTTCTTGATGTTAAGTTTTGAAAAGAGAACCCAAGATCAGAGAAATGCATAGAGACAATTTTTTTTTGATTGTTAAAAAAAGTCCCAAAACATCAACCCCAATGGGGAAAACGAAACACGAGAATCCAAGGCCAGGCAGAGTTTGTAACCAAGAGGTCAATCAGGATACGAACAGTCCAAATGAGCGAGCAGAAGCAGAGCAAGAGCAGTTGTCTCCATAAAGGCAGAGAGCAGATCAAAGGTGAAATCCAGGGCAGTCCACTGGTCAGAAAGTGTTTGCAGGAGAGGATTCCATAGTAGCAGTGACGACTTCCACTGGGGAAAGGAGCAGGAATCTGTTTCAACAGACTTGAACACAAAGAGCTGTAGGATGCTGGGTCCTAAAATCTGGAACACGCAGACAAGGCCCTAAAGTAGGTGCAGTAAGTTCTAAGTCTGGAAAACGCAGATGAAAGTAGGTTAAAGTGAAGGTTTTCTTGCTTGATCAAATGTCTGTACTTCTCTCTCTTACAGGACTGAAACTCAGAACTGGGTATTGCTGTTATATCAGTTATTGCCTCTTTAAAATTTTGCCAATACATTTCTCACTTCCCAAACCATAATCAGAATAGCTTTGGCTTTATTCTACTCAAATAGAGACCAAACATGATGGAAAAGGGGGTTTTATGAAATTTTGATGGCGGTCAAAGGCTAAAACCTTGGGAATGAATGTCTAGAAGGGTGAAAGGCAGAAACTGCATTCCAATCAAAATGTAGCAAAACTTTGTCCACTGAGAGGGGCTCTGCCCTAAACTTGACCCTGGAATTTCCACCACACCTTCTTCAAATCCATTGATCTTAATGTTTCCAGCCTCCTAATACATTCCTTTCCATTTTGACCCTGTCACCCTTGCATCAATTTTGGTCATACTCAAACCCCAACACACTCATTTTACTGTCCGTACACCTGAACCACTACATGTCTTATGCTTAATCATTCTCATCTGGATAGAGTTCTTTGTCTCCCCTACATCTCTATTCCCGTAGCAAAAAATACAAATTAATCTTATTCAGAAGAATATTGAGGGGCATTCTATACACCCATACTTTATTCCTGCCAGGCATTTAAAAAAAAGGGAGGACTGTAATTAGCAAAAGAAAGAATGGGAGGGACTCAATAGGTTAAAGGACAGATCTGCATCATGCAAAGGAGGGGTTTGGAAAGATTAATCGCTGAGCAACTTTTGGGATTTGTTTGAGCAAATAAGGTAAACATAAATGCATATTGTAAGAAAATGAAAGTGTTTTTTGACCATGCATGTCAACCCATTGTTGGGGACTCCCAAAACCGAAATATGAATCTTTCATAATCCATAATAAGTTTAAAAAGGATAAAGATAAAAAGGATAGGGAACATCAGGGTGTCTCCGCGAAGAAGATTTTTAATACTGAGACTGAAAGAGACTTAGCAGCTGTAACTAAGTGTTTTTGAAAAAAAAAAAAAAAAACAGAAAGCAGCAGGAAAGATTAATTTAATGGACAATATGAGTGCCAGAGTAAAAGTGGATGGTAATGGATAAGATGATAATGTTTGGGGTCTGGAAATATACAAAAGAGGAGTTTTTGGAATAGCAGACTTTAAACCAACATCATGAACTCGAAGTAAGATAAGGTCTAAAAGATCATGAGATAGTGAGGTTAAATTGTTCAAGACTAATAGGAATCAAATGTGAGGGGAAAATGAGCCCAGATAGAGGATTATGAGAAATACAGTTCCCAAGAGTGAAGGAGTTAAAACTCTAGGGATGTAGCTCTCTGGAGGCAATCCGGAGAGGAGATTCCATAGTTGTTACAGTCAGGATTGGCAAAACATACAGGGTCTTTCAAACCACAATTCTTTTTTTATCATACATTGCCAATGTCTTTGAGTTCAACTTCAATTCTAAATTAAGTTAAATTCTGTGATAAGCAGTTGTGTCGATATTCAGCTCCAGGCAGTTCAATAATGATATAATTCAGTTTAATAACAGTGTCAGTGTTGCAAAATCTGTCAATTATAAACAAATTTGATTTGGCTATAAAGCAGCTCTATGGAAGAAAATAATGTCATTATTCAGCTCAATTCAATTCTAGTTTTTTGCTCATCCAATATTTTCAATGCTGAAATCCCAACTAAGCAAGTCAAAGTGTGACTGTGGCAAGGAACCCAATCTCCATTAGGTGACATAATTGGGGGAAGAATTGTTTCGGGGCCAGTTCTCCTCTGGCTAAATCAGGATACATTACAACATAATTAGGTGAGAAGGAAGAGTTATAGTCTGTCCAGCAGGTTGAAACCACTGAGCAGATGCACAGAATGAAACAAACAACAGCGAGGAAACCATGTATGATTCTAGTCATGGGCCAACCAAAAAGAAAACAAGAAAAAAAATGCTGTAATCAAGACATGACCACATAAAGACACCCAAAGCAGCAGACCATCCAGATGCAAAGATATAAACAGTGTTGCTGCATCTTAGGTAACCAGCTTGACCTCATCTTTTCACACAATTATATCACAGATAATATCTTAACCATTGCAATTCTCGGATCATTTCATTATTACTCTTAATCTACATCTACCTTCTTCTGTACCACCACCCCCTCTGCCAGTGTTGTTTAGACGAAACCTAAGGTCTTTTTTCTGCTTCTTGACTTTCCTCTGTGGTATCATCCTCACTTCCCACCCCGACACACTTCTCCTCATTAGATGTGAATTGTTCCACAAATATGCTTTTTTCTATCCTAACTACGCAGCTAACAGAATTTTGTTACGAGAACGTTCTCCAAATTTTCAGTGTTGGTTCTAGGAACATAAACATTTTCAGTTTTCTTGATCTTAGAGAAACGTTTTTAAAAGTTATAATGTTCCTCAAACATTCTGTCTTAAAGTGTTAAAATTATTTATTTTCACATTGGAATTCACATTTCACATTAATTAAACCACTTTAATGCAGTCATTTGTCTGTCACTAAAACAGACATGTTAAACCACTTTATCAACAAATAAATATTTTCTGAAAACATCTGCAATTGTTGCAAAAAAAAATAGCAACTCAAGAAAAGTCGAGGGTCAAGAACCCAACTAAATCAAACACTGATATCCATGATGGTGACATCAAATGAAAAATATTCAAGAAGACGTCAAAATCTAAACCTCTGTTAATTCTCAATAAGAACTTTTGTAGACATGTGACAAAAATAAAGTCAATCTGGTTAGTAATACTGTAAGTGAAGCTGGTAATGTGGAGTTGTTTAATCAGATCTTGAGAGATTTAAAGTCTTATATCTTCAGTTCATCTAAGGCTGTGACTGAAGAAAGTTTTTTATTTCTCTTTCTTTCAGGGCTAGTTCCCAAGTGTTTGAATGGTTGAACATTTCAGGAACATCATACTAACTTTTAAATAACATTCTACTAACATTAAGGAAACCAGACATTTTTATGTTCTTGAAATGTTACAAATAAATGTTCCTAGAATGTTGAATTTGAAATGTTGAAATTAAACTGACAGAACATTTGAGGAACATCATACCTTTAAAAATGTTCCTCTAACATCAAGAAAAATTGACATTTTGTTATGTTCCTAGAAACAACACTGAATTTGTGGAGAATGTTCTTGTAAAAAGTTAGCTGGGTAGCTGCCTAGACAATATCTGTCCAGTTTTCTTCAGACCTGAACAAGCTACTCCCTACAGCCCCTGGTTAACCAAAGTCATCCGTAAGCATCAGACTAAACTCAGGGCAATGGAGAGAATATGAGACAAAATCAAAACATTCAACTGCTCTCAGCAGGTATCAGTGACTGCTATCTTAATTTTCCACCAAAGTTCATGGTGCCAAAACTACCTTCTTCTATAACAAGATTAACAGCTCATCAGACACAAGCTAAAACATTCAGTACTCTCCTTTATCCCCCTAGACCACCTGTTTAACTACTGCTGATTTAGCGAATTACTTCACAAAGAAAACCACATCCATCAACAGTCATTTCCCGACTCCACTCACCCAGGATCTGTCAGACTCACACAGCTGACCATCTTCTCTCCTCCTTGTCTCCTCTTAGAGAAGATGAATTCTCTAAATGTATCCTCTCTAGCCACCCTACCACATGTCCTATCTTAACCCAATCTCCTCACATCTCCTACAATCTCACATACATCAACAGAACAATATTTAAAAGAAACCCAAAATAACTTGCTCTCCCAGCAACCTACAAACACCAGAGTAACAAATCATTAACCACTGCCATTGCTATACAAACAGGAAATGGCATATAGAAAAAGAGTCATGCCTTTTGGCAGGCGTGTACTACAGCTCCATCAGTCTGCTTGACCACAAACACACACACACACACACACACACAAAATGACATATCATTTTGAAAATAGTTTTAAACAGTTTTTGTGTGTGTATGTGTGTGTGTGCTGTCATTTATGGTAAAAGATGTAGGTTGAATGTTGTGTCTAAATGGTTCTCATCAAAGTCAATGACAGAACAATATTGTGTTAATTCATGTCAATCTACAGTAAGTAAAATAATTCATGTGCTGTCTACAGTAAGTAAAGTATCGAGCACTAAAGGTTAACGGATATAAATGATTCAACTAACACTGTCAGTGTAAATTAGTTAACAATCAGTTGAATGTGGAATTATGCAACTGAAAGCACAAATCGACTCGCATCTTATTATTTAACACAGTTATTCATGCATTGCATAGTCTCAGTTATTAAGCTCAAATCTTGCTGTGTATGATTAGTTTCACGCCTGTGACCTCATCATCATTAATCATGTTGACTGACCTCAGCAGCGCTCTGAAAGCATCGGATCGTCTCTTCTGAGCATCTGCTAACAGACTGCTTTAGAGGTGCTGATGTGTGTATCTCAACAAAACATGCCCAGATCACATTCCATCCCAAGATTAAAGAAATTAAAAAAAAAACTATGAATGTGTGAACGTAAGAATACAGCGTTTCTAAAATTATTTCTAAATCTGCATGTGTTCTCACGCTGTCATTAAAATTATTAATGCAGCAGTGTGTGTGTGTTCAGCTAGTTAACCCATATATTCGGATTATAGTGTTATGGCAGCAGCATATAGGAACATTTGTCTGCTTAGATGCTGGTGGCCTACACAAACTGCCTCATAAGTTTATAGAAAACTGTGTTACTGCAGTCTACACAGTAGGCTTTAGGACCTCAGGGAAAACACGGTGAAGCTCAAGGGAGACAAATGAGACCCTGTTTCCCTCTGAAAGTTAATCTGCTATGAAAAATCAATGGTTTAGACACTTTCTTCTAATATTTTATAATATTTCTCTTGTTTTGTTTATACTGTTAAATGGCTGCAGAGTGAAAAGCGTTTTTAGCTGTAGTTCTCCTTGTATACAGTTCCAGCAAACTAAACCAAAAGTCCAGGAGGAAATGGTAGTTTTCAGACAAGAGAATTTTGACTCCAGCCTTTATGGTTCCATACTGTATTTATGACCTAAAATGCAAATCTCACCAACTTTGGGATGTCTTTAACTTACAGTCTCTGATGCCCAGACACATTTAGGGCAGAAAAAAAAGAAATAATAATTGGCAAAACAGTAAAAATACCTTCGGTGCTTTGACCCCTAAAACAGGTGTGTGTGAGGGTTACAGAAAATATAATTAGTGCAATAGTATAAACCACAGAAGTCAAAGATACACCCACTGTGATGGAAAAACAAATATGTGGCTGTGTGTTTGTGTGTGTGTGTGTGTGTGTGTGTGTGTACTAAAACTTTTTTACATACAGAGCCTTTGGCCTGTAACTGCAAATTGGTGAAGTGGATTTTCCTTCATGCTGTGTTGCTCTAATACTCCTGCAGAAGGCATGCAGGAATAATGAACCCAGCCGATCCGACTGAGCAGACCAGAGAAACTCTCTTATACACTGGGAGACTTGTGTTGAAGATTCAGCAAAGACTGATAAAAGATTCTGGTAACAAGATTTACATGGCTTCACTGATTAAAGACCAGACATGCCGCCACATTCTGGATCATCTAGTGGTTTAGTTAGACGGACTGGAAGGCCTCCCAGTAGAATATTGCAGTAGTCCAGTCTTAAAATGACAAGAGCTTGGACGAGGAGCTGTGCCACATATACTAACAGGAAGGGTCTGATATTCCTGATGTTGTAAAGCACAAATCTTCATGACTGGGCTGTCATTGAATTGTGGGTAGAAATCTCAGTTGGTTGTCAAACACAACACTCAGGATCCTCCCCGGTCGATGTTAGTGTTGTAGACACTAGTTGAGCAGTGATGTTGTGGTTAACTGACAGGTCTGCAGGGATTACACGGAGCTCATTCTTCACAAAGTTGAGCTGGAAATGATGCTCCTTCATCCACGCAGAGACGTCTGAAAGGAAGGTAGAGATACAGTATGAGCTGAGACAGTGGGATCATCAGGTATAATCCAGGTACAGTGCTGTAAAATAAAATAAAAGACATTATTGTATGCAGAAGTAGACATAGTCATTTACATACTCAATCTGAACCAGCTTTAGACTGTGATTAGGATTGTTTTATCATGCTAGAAATAGTGTCCAGACTTTACATGCTCAGAGCCAATCACAATGCTTTTTTCTGAATTTCTAAAACACATGTCTTGAAACCATCTCTCATTTCCTCAAAACCTAACTAAATTCATAGAACCCCTGACTGTGAATGGCTTTCTGGCAAAATCAAACAATCGCTTCAAAACCTTTTCTCCTGTGCTTTCAAATCACACACACATTAGTCAATAATATACACACTACAGATCATTCATTAGACACTACATCCAGAAATGGAGAACACAGTTCCCAGTGCGTGGAGTTACAAAAAAAACAAAAAATAATTTATTGTATTAAGTCATTTTGCAATAAAACACACACATGTATACATACATAGCCTATATATGATAGACAGCCAGGTCTTCCACTCTTCTTTTGCTGTTCTTTTGAACTATCCTGCTGATTCTGGAGAACACAGAGAATCTGCTCAATTTAGCCTGAACTCTTTGTCCTGTCTCTGTCATCTGAAATGACTGTTCTTGGTCTTGCTCTTCCTCGTCCTCCTCTTCCTCTGTACTTCTCAGATTGATGGATGCACCTGTGCCATCTGTACATTTTGAAATGGCTTATATTCTGCACATTCACATATTTAGAAACAAGTGTGAACCGTATTGAATTATTGTGTGTAAACGATGACGGCCGTGTTGCAGTTGTGCTTAACTTTTGCTTTCTTGTGTTTGTGGATTTGAATCACAAGTTTATCACAGTGCAAATAGTGAGTGAGAATGTGTTTAGAGTGTGCGAGATCTGCAAACAGGGTCTAAACTGCATGAACTTGTTTAAGGTTTTGCAGAAAGTGAAGTAAATGATTTATTTGAAAATTGGTTTAGGCTATTGAGAATGTGGTTTAGTGTCATAGCAAATGTGAAAAACTGTAAGATGTGTGGATTTTAGGGCTAGACAGGTGATTGGATAGAGGATGATGGTGTTCAGAATGAGATAGTGTTGTTTCTGATGTTTTAGTAAGTGATTACTGCTTCACAAGGATAGGGCTAGAGCTTTGACTGGTGTTTCCTCCAGCAGATGAACTTCATGATGGTAATCCACAGTAAAAGACTGTTTGAGTTTGAAAAAAGAACGAGTCCACTGAATACACACAGTCAACTGCTGCCTGAAGGGTGACAGACATGAGAGAAATTGGCTTGTTATTCAAGAAAGAGAGTGTGTGAGTGTGTGTGTGTGTGCGCGTGTGTGTGAGCGTGTGTGTGTGTGCGTGCGCGTGTGTGAGCGTGTGTGTGTGTGTGTGTGTGTGTGTGTGTGTGTGTGTGACAGCAGTAGCGTATCCGTGAGTGTGTTTCCCACATGGCAGCAGCAGTGTTAGGACAAGCAGAGCGCTCAGATACACTCAGCTGAACATGAAGAGAACCAGCCAAGATTAGGAGAAGTTACACATCAGTGATCATGTCTGTGTAGCTGCTGTAGTCTGTGCTGTGTGATTTTTAATAGAGGGATAACTGTGGACTCCCTGGGTGGGTCAGATAACAATAAAACTGTCTATTTCGACATGTGCAAACACCCTTTATTCTCTGAATAGTCAAGCACTATATTATCTCACATCCAACACTGACCAGTGTTCCTTCAACAGGAAACCAGTTAATTTTCATTCAGCATTAACCGTTGACACTATGAAAACAATGCCAACGCGCTACACTAATGCTATACAACACACAACCAACAGTGACCACTAGCCTAAAAAGAGCATTTCATACACCAGAGGATGGTACGATATTAAAAATGCCTCTAAAGAAAACCTACGGCAAACCGTCCTGACTGCAGAACTTGACAGAAATACAAGGAGATGCAGTCAAGTCTGTAGACTAAGCCCTGTCCGTGCTCCTCGTAGAATGAGTCTTGGTCCCACTGGGAGAAAGCAACCCACGCGACTCTGTGAGTCCATGACACATTCTCTGCTCAGAGTCCGCCAGGCCCTTCATGTGCTCTCTGAAACAGAAACAGATGAATAACTCATCTGCAGTCCATCCACATATATGCCTGATGCCCAAACCCAGAGCAAATGCAGAAACTCATCCTGGAATGAGCAAAAGGGAGGAGGAGAGAAGGCTTGCAAGTCTCCTTCATTCTCTGTTCTTCAGGTGCATGAAAGGGATGCGCTAGGAACCTGATCCTAGCTGGATACAGAGATTTCCAAGCTTTAATGAGCAGCTGGGAACAAGTAACATTCATCCAACACAGAATGCTTAGGCACCTCAGATTTGGGCCATTTGGGGTCTCAGTAGTAGACTTTACTCTGATTCACAGGTCAAAACTTCCACTGTCTGACGGTTTCAGAGGCTATGAAGGAGGTTTGTGCCTCATCCAACTCACAGGACTGTCCCGTAGAAGTTAAGAATTACCCCTCCTGAGTGAGGACATACACGGTGTAAAGGAAGACTGTGTTATATCTGTGCATCAGATTTGTGAGGGTGTGTGTAATGTGACATCCCTATTAGTCTTTAAACTCAAAATCTCTCTGTGAAAACTAAAGTCTCTGAAAATCTGAAGTGTGGCTGTGGCTTGTTTGAGTTGATTCTCTCAGACACTTTTCCTCCTCTGAGTAATTATAGTTCATGAACTGAACTTCAACTCTTCAAACGGTATGGTTCTGGAGTTACGGTTCAAAGAAGTCTGGAGCCGCACATACGCTCTGACAACCTGACGCGTCTTCTGTGGCTTCTCTAAAGCGGCGTTTACATACTTCCTTGAAAATCATCACAGATAAGTATTGTATGGATTATCTGCAGTCTGGATTTGCAGGGTTTTATGCATTTAATCAGTAGGTGTCCTCAATTTAGTCTTTTACGTAGACAGTACAATGACATACACTTCTCTTTCGTTAATTAAGAGTAAATCAGAGGTTCTGCTGGCTGTGGAAGACTTCATTGTCAGATGGCAATCACACTGGTTGATATTTCATTGGTTTTGTTGTAAAATATGGCTTACAGTATGTTGCAAGACCTAAATGAAAATCACTGGTTTAGAGAGTTTCTTTAGATTCAGCCTAGTTCTGTCATGGGCCGAGTTATCTTTCTGTAAAGCGGAGAAGAGCACAGGGCTTGTTCCATTTCTCATGGTTTAATTTCGGTTCCTGACCCACCAAACAGATGGTTCCGATGTGCTGGAAGAACCTTCCCAACCATTAGCACTGTGTGACATCAACATGAGTCCTCAAATCCCAGTGATACTGTCACCGAACGCCCTGAGAACTGTCACTTCCTCTATACCTGATTTTCAAGCATTCATACGAGGCATGCATTGGCCTTGTTCTTTGCAAGAATCAGCAGCACTGGTGTCTAAGGACGGTAATGTATGTGATTCGCTGAGACCACAGGACTGGTGAGAGAAACTACAGAGAGACAAAACCTGTGGAAATCTGTGACTTTGCATATCACGGCTCTAGATTCTAGATTTATGTTGAACCATTTACTCATTAGCAGACTGTCGAGAATAAGGGACATTGACTATCTAAGAGAATGGACTGTAGTGGAAAGACATTGATTCAGGTTGGTTTGATGGAATTTAAGGTTTTCTTTTTTTATTCTTCCCATAATCCGTCAGACATTGTCACACACTGGGATGTGATCTATCAGAGAAGCCCAGTGCATGTTCAGTGTGGCACCACTGATAGACGTGCTCATCTTTATTCACCTTCCAGTGCACTCTGTCCTTTCTATCACACACGATCCTTTCAGACAACATCAGCGTGTGTGACATGTTTCCCCTGACAGACACGGCACAGCTCAGATCACTGAATAAACACGTCACCCTTCACATCAGACACGCTGAGCCGTCGCTCTCACAGCTGCTGTGTTCAAATCATGTTGTGTCAGTCTGATCAAACCATGCAGAGATGTCTCTAGACTATGAGTCTGTGTCTAACTTCTGTCCATCCAAACATGATGTTATGAATGTGATGTGCACCAGACAGTTTCTCTGATGAACGGCACAATGCTTACATGGATTAAACCTGCAACCGTCCGCTCCCCTCACCCTGAGCCTTGATATCAATTTATCTGCATTAATGACTGTTCAATAGTGTGACAGTAGGCGTTTGTCTGTAGTGTTTGTAGTAATGAGCTTCTTTTCTCAAAGAGAAGCAATGATTGTGGATAAAAGCTCCACCACTGTTTGTTTGATGGAACATAGCTTGAACACACATCTTCCAGCTGAACAACTGAATCAATAAGGAAATGGACCTGAGAAGTGTATGTAGCTCAGCCAGTTCAAGAAACACATCCATTCATTTAATGAACTGCATTATATACATAATACATTTGTAAATATGTTTAGATGCACACACAACCCTTCAAAAGTGTGGGATCAGTTTTTTTTTTTTCTAAAGAAATTTATATTTATATTTGATTGCATTGTGCGATAAAAAAAATACTACAAATAGAGTTTAATTAAAAATTTTTATCAGTAGGTCTTTATACGTGATGCGTCAATAAATATGATAATGGATTTGAAATATACTTTGTATGAAATGTATTTTAAATAAATGATGGTAGGTTTTTTACTAGGGTTTATTTAGCAATGATTCATGACTTTGATCAAAAGTGACAGTAAAGACATTTATAATATTATAAAAGATTTCTATTTTAAATAAATGCTGTTCTTCTGAACTTTCTATTCATCTGTGAATCCTGAAAAAATAAAATGTATCATGATTTCCACAAAAATATATATATATTTTTTTCCAAAACTGATAATAATCAGAAATGTTTCTTGAGCAGTAAATCATCATATTATTCTGATTTCTGAAGATCATGTGACACTGAAGACTGGAGGAATGATGCTGAAAATACAGCGGAGCATCACAGAAATACATTACACTTTAACACAGATTCACACAGAAAACAGATGTTTTACATAGTAAAAATATTTCAAACTTGTACTGTTTTTGCTGTACTTTGAATCAAATAAATGTAGATTTGGGAGCAGAAGAGACTTCTTTCAAAAATGTTAAAAATTCTTACCTATCTTTTGTTTGCTAGTGTATATTGTGGCCAGAGTTAGTAACAATGTTTTAGCTTCTGAATAATGTTGCTAACTACTGGTTAAAACTGGTTGCTTGACAAGGTTATTTTATGATCTGAAATCTATTTGAGTGTAGCAGGACAGATCATTTTCGGCTCAGTTTTGAGGTGTAGTGAGTGTGCCGTGTGGGACACATGATCAGCTCGTGACACTGAGGGTTTCTGGTGTTCTCGAACATCGAGCCAGTTGTGTTGAATGTGGCGTCTCATGAATCCTGACAGCTGGCAGTACACACAGCAAAATCCCCAGTGTTAATTTAACACTCCCCAGTGTTAATTTAACACTCTGAGTGTGGACTCATATAAACACTGAAGCAGTGTTAAAAGTAACACTGAAGCAGAGTTGAAGTTAATGAGATAATTAAGAAGTTAATTGAGTTATGATTAAGCATTATTGAAGACACCTGATGTTAACAAGCAGAATCACAAACGAGAAAAATCACAATTTGTGTGTCACCATTATAGTGTTCAGTGTTTGCTTTAGCTGGGATCTTGGCTTGTGACTTTTTACTTTTAAAGTTTGTTTGTCAAACCAAGAGCAAAAATCATTGCCTGGTGATGATTATGTTTTAATGTAATCGTTGTTTGACATGAATCACTGAACTCATTTACAGTCTTTTCACAAAGTAAAACTTCCATTATTGATTGTCACAGCTTTGATTCCACAATGAACAAATCTGTATTTTCTATACATTTTGTAGATATCTCTTGCAAGTGATTCTGATTTTTTTTTTTTATTAAAGAATTCTAATTTTAGGCACACACAGATAACAATAATCAACGTATGAATCTCAACAACGGTGACAAACAACATATTCAGATAAACAGACCAATTCTGAACATCACAAAACTAGATACAAAATGAACATAAAAACAGCAAAAATAAAATATAGTTAGAATAAAAAGTTAAAAAGACAGTTCAGCTCATAATTTATTCATGCCGCAATGCATGATGGGAGCCATGGATGAGTTTTTATTGGCTACAACATGCTTTTTTGATGGTCACCGTTGTTGTGATGCTCACGCTGATTCCTGATGTCTGTGTGTCCAAACAAAAGATTACTTTTTTACGTAGAACTAACTATTAAAAACATGTCATACTATGTCAGAAATGCTGGGTTGCTTACTTTTCTTTTTCACTTAATTTATGTATGCAGTAAAGAAACTTAAACTGAGGCATTCAGGTCACTCTATAACAAATAGCTCAAATCACAATCAATGGCACACATGATTGCCTTTGCTGTGGTCTGTCTGTATGATATAATTCAGTCACCACAGCCACATAAAATCTAAAGATAATAACTGAAGGGTCAAGATCCCAACTAAAGCAAACATTGACCACTATAATGGTGATACACAAATTTTGATTTTCTCGTTTGGTGATTCTGCTTGTTAACATCAGGTGTCTTCAATAATGGTCTATCATATCTCAATTAACTTCTTAATTATCTCATTAACTTCAACTCTGCTTCAGTGTTACTTTTAACACTGCTTCAGTGTTTATATGAGTCCACACTCAAGAGTGTTAAATTAACACTGGGGATTTTGCTGTGCACGGATCATGAATCGTCACCGGTGACAGACAGCTCATCCCTGCTGGAGTCTGTGCCATTCTTTGATTGGGAATGAGGCTGGATTCTTACTAATCATATTCTTGTCATTTAGCGGGACACTGGCTGACAGCGTTCTGCTTGGCCTGTGTTCATTCTGATCCTGAGTGTCACAACATATATTCTGCACTCCAACTCAACACACACACAAATATGACAGCTAGGGCTGTTCCCTCTGACTTTACTTGTGTTTGCTTCTTTTTACTTTGTATTCATTTTATTTGGAAAATAAGGTTAACATTAAATGAAACTGGAACATGAATTTGGATAAAACATACAGTGCCATTCCAAAGTTTGGGATCAGTAAGATTTTAATTTTTTTAACTTTGTAAAGAAGTCTTTTCTGTTCAACAAACCTGCATTTATTTGATTATTGATATAATTGATATAAATTACAAAACGGTAATATTGTGAAATATTATTACAATTTAAAATCACAGTGTTGTCTTTTGAACCAAAACTCTGTGAATACTTGAAACACAGACGTGAGAAATATGTCTATAGAAAACTTGAAGTGTCTAGTATTAAATGAACTTATTAAAAACGAAAAGAAAAGTCTCTGATTATGTAATCTGTATGAAACTAAAGCAAGGTACAGTCTTTCCCATCTCAGAGCTCATTATCACCTAGATACAAAGCATAGATAAATACATATTTAAATATATAAATACAATTTTTTTTATTGAAATCGGATTCATCTACTTTTCATTATTTTTAAAAGACTTGAGGAATAAACAGAAATTTACCACAGAAGAGCTTTATTCAGTGGAGGAGATCTTTTCTGTACTTAAAATAGTGGGTTTTTTTGTTTTGTTTTGTACACAAGCTTTTCCTAAATCTATCTTGTCATATTAAAATGTGTGAAAGCGAATACAATTTGCTGAAATATGTCAACATATTCATAGGCTAAATGTGTATGAAATGAGTATGTTAATATTTTGCAATTAATATTATTAATGTAACGTGATTGTTTACACTGCAACAGTTTACGAATGTTTAGATCGGTGTTTGATCCACTATTAAATGTCTGTTAAGCACTAAGAATTCAGTTTATAAAGTATCAGAATGTTGTTTATGAAGTGTGTGGTAATACAGACAAAACATAAGTGCATTAATGACAGCACAAAATGTTTTATTTATGTATTTATTTCTTTTTGTTAGGAGTGGACAAAATTAGTGTTAGTGACTGCTAATGTATACATGTAAAGTAGACTTATGTCAGTATGTATGAAATGTGGCACTTATTGCTTTGAAAAGTTTAATGTCCCAGAAAATTTCTGAGCTGTTTTAACTGAAAGAAACTTGCACTGAAAATTTGTCAGTTCCATTGTTTGTTTGTTTTTTTGTTTTTTTCAAGATGCACACCAGTAATATTTTCTTCTGCCGTGTTTATAAAAGTTACTTAAAACTTAACTTTTCTTAGGCTTATTTGTTATTCAGATAATTTCATTTATGAATTTTAATATTTTTTATTAAAATGCTCAAGTATTACAGTTGTTTTAAAGAAAAAAGGCTAAACTACTCCAAGTTTAACACAATCTGAAATGATTAAGAGTAAAAAAAAAAAAAAAAAAAAAAAAAAAGATCCATCACGGTTTATAGGGATTTTATGAAGAAATTAACAAATAAAATAATTAAGATACTGAGTAATTTAGTTACATTGAGTAATTAATTAGAAGTAATTTAAATACAATATTGATAATGTAATTAGTAATGGGTTACTTTTATGTAATGCATACTGTATATGTTGTGTGATGTGCTGTCCTGTAATGTGTGAGCAGGCACTGAATGGTGTTCCCATCAAACATCAGGGTTCAGCCGCTGGAAGTTTTTTCGGGGTCTGGGGGGGATTGAATACACAATGGGCTCTATTACAGTCTGATCCCATAATGCACTGCTCCAGCAGCATGTCAGCTCTTCATCTCTAGAGTGACAGAGCCCTCGCCGTCTGCTGTCCTTCTCCATCAGTCTATCTCCTGTCTCTCTCTCCATCTCTGCCAACTATCTGTCAGTTGTATGTCATTTACTATTTTTCCACAGCGCCCCCACATCTACTCCACTTTATTATTCTCCTTTGGCTCTTTTCTTTCTCTCCTCCTTTCTATGTCTTGGTCTCCCTCTAAGTGGAGGAGTGGACTCATTAATAGTTGAAGAGCGAGGTAATGCCTCTCCTCGCTGTAGTATAAGGGAAATTCTGTTCTTCTGCAGTCCATATGAAAATGGATCATAAATGAGCTTGACTCCACCCCGCAAAGGCCGAGCACAATGAAAGGCCTCTTAATTGCAGCACAACTAAATGTCAGCTCCAGTAAAAGAGAGGGTGACTTTAAAACAGGATCAAGTCTGGCTCTGCCTCATACTGCACATATTCTAAACAGTACAGACGGCACATTATGCAGTCATAGATCATGAAACTTTTCTGTACAGTAGGGAACACGACACTGCGTCCTCTAGGGCAGTGGTCCCCAAACTTTTTAGCACCAAGGACCGGTTTAATGTCAGACACAATTTTCACGGACCGGGCTTTATGGTGTGATGGATAAATACAAAATAAAATGATACGACTGGCAGAAAAACTGGTATATTGTAAATATAATAATAAACATGAATTCACTGTGTATTCGTATAAAACTTTATTTAGCAGCGTACTTTTAACATCGTGCCAACAACATAACATGAATAACATCCTCTCTCCCCCCTAACCCACATTTGTTCACTGATTATGGTCACTATGGTGACGTTTAAACATGCCTAAAAAATAAGATGCACCACAAAAACGAATATAAAATCCATGAAAATAACACAGAGCATCTGGCCTTTTTCCAAAATAAAAGATTGTTATGGCTCAGCACACTTCTTCCTCCACCTCTGTTATTTGTTTTGCAAAAATCCACCACTCACGGCTCTTCTGGTCCAGTCAGTGCAAGGCTGTGCCACCGTGTTGTTTTGTGTTGAAAATGTAAAATATATATATAATGAGCGAGTACATCATGAATCCATTTTCCAAACCATTTTTTTGTCTTATCCTGAATCACTACTGTACACCTTTAATAAGTGTTTATATTCAGACTAATTTAGTCTGGTTGGGGTCGGCAACGCTGCAGAGTAGCACAGTACCTGCGTGACTCGCAATAGATGTAAACAGAGAGAAGTAGCTCCGGCTATAATGTTCTTCCGCCAGACGCGAGTGCCAAAAGTTACCAACTGCAGCTTAAATGTAAATCATTTATTCCTTCTTGTGCGGCCCGGTACCAAATGACACACCAACCGGTACCGGTCCGCGGCCCGGGGGTTGGGGAACACTGCTCTAGGGGTCACTATGGGGAACACCTCATTGTGACCCATGTCTAAAGCATACATTGAAAAAACACCAACGAGTTTGCTGGCGACAGCCCCTAACGTCAGTAACGGCGCGACTATAAACAAGCACCGGGAGAACACGTAATTCACTTCTTCGTCTGAAGCTTGCGTCCGAAGCATGGCAGGGAGCTAGAGGACGCAGTGACTGGTTCCCTACTCAGGGAGCCATGGTTACATTCGTAACCTGAGATGTTCCCTTTCAAGTGAACTTCGAACTGCGTCCTCTAGGGATTGCTATGGGGAACAGTATACCCATGCCGCCATGCTGAAGGGAGTGCAGGCCAGAATCATGGCTAACACTAAGTACCAACTCTACTATTTCCATGGGAGTTGCCCCTGGGACGTTTAGATGGCTGTCCATGACATTACCCCTTATGACCAAAGGCCTAGGCTACATACCCAACTTATTTGTTAAGGCCTCAGCCCGGGGTAGAGCTGAAGGCTTGGAATCAGGAAAGATTCCTTTAAAGGGATACGGCTAAGAACCTAGCATTTCATACTAAGTCTTGCCTGTCACACAGGGGCTACCACTTGCTCTCGCATAAGCTTGCTGAAAGAGCGGTCTCAACAGATCCCTAGTAGCAACACCCTGTTTAGATAGGTATCCGAAGATACATAGGTGGAGTGGCGCCCAAGATAAATGGGGCTTTTACCAACTCAAGAAAGGGCACAAAGCCCTTACCATATAGGATATTAGAAAGAACGCAGATCACTAGCGTGCTAACTTAACCACAGTGTGGATTTCAGAAAGTGCACAAAGACTTCACGTGCACACTTACTATAACATGGATTTTAAATACTGTTCTAAGGAGAGGACTCTCATGACACTCTCATAGAGCAGTTCATAGATGGAATGGTGCATCACAAAACAATATGTATGAGGGTCATCAACTCGATCTGTGGAAATAATTCTGGAGTGCTCTAGGGAAAGAACATAGAACTCAATCTCACATGAGAGGAGAACTTGAGAGTAGCGCACTCATAGGTGACCCTTCTTGGAAAAGGGGAGCGCTGCTAAACTACCACAAGAACCGCCCAAATAGCCCCTCATGTTGAGGGAAGCGATGCTTAAAGTGAATAAATAAATACACACTTGCTGAGTGGACCCCATGGAAACAAGGTCTAACCATCTCAAGAAAGGGAACGAAGCTGAGCGTGTAACCCTTACCGTACAGAATTTCAGAAAGTGCGCAGAGTATTGCATGCACACTTACCACTTACTTGGATTTTAGAAAGTGTGCAAAGTGTCCACATGCACACTCAACACCATGTGGTTTTCAGAAATTACAAAGAGCTTAGCGTGTGTACCTAAAGGTTCCTAAGCATTGTAGATGCACTGAATCACACAGGAAAGGTAAGCTCAAATTTACAAACCTCTGGCGAGGGGAGCATTACCTTGGGCAGCATATACAAGAAGTCTTCCTTAACTGCCACCTCCACTTCCTGCTTGATGCAACAGCAACAACTAATCCATCCATGACATTCCTTGCAGTGCTGTGCCAGGATTAATGATCAAGGAGGCTCCCGCAGAAACCTGTTATCTCGGCTGCCTGATACCGGAAACATGAAGCCGGAATCAGGGCTATCATACTGGCTGGACATAATGCTAATGAGTGTTTAGTAAACACTGTAACTGAGCACTGCAAAGGAAACTCACAGAGGTTATTAGTACACACATAACCACCAGCACTTTAAATAAGAAAAAGAAGAAGTTTAAATAGCATAACAGTATGTTGTTGCCAAGCCAACATAATACATATATAAGTATATACAGAATGGGTTTCATACTCACACACCCTGGTTCCTGCACCGGAGCCCCGCTCAAGGGGCACTTCCTATTAGTCCAGACCATCAGTAAGGTGGTTGCTATGAACATAGAACCAACCAAACACATCATAGGTCCAGCATCAGAGACTGTTATGCAAGAAGTTCTCACATATCCTCGGTCAGATGGAGAGCTGGTGGTTACAGGGGAATTAGGAAGGGGAGGATAAGAGCAGGTGTAAAAAAAAGCCCCTTTCTTTCTTCCTGATGTCTGCCAGGTTCACCCACAGTTGTCTCTCCGTTACTTCCATGGCCGCCATAGACCTTCCCATGACAGAGGCGGCCTGCTTGGTAGCACAGAGAGAGAGATCTATGGTGCGGCAGAGCTCGGCTACCTGATCAGTGATCCCTCACCTTTATCCAGGTCTTTCAGCAGATCAGCCTGATAAGCCAATAGCGCTGCCATTGTGTGCAATGAAGCCACAGGCTGACATGCTGCTGTGTATGACTTGCCATTTAAGGGGGATGTATACTGGAGGGGCTTAGGTGGCAAGGAGGGAGATTTAAAAGTTTCAAATATATTGAAACCGCGGAGGGTCCTGAACTGCGGGAAACAGATGGCTGCCCCTCTTTCCTCGAAATAGAAAACGATCACTATGCATGCAGATTGCCCCCTAAAGGACATCGCATGCATGCTCTTCACCCAAACAAATGAGACGCTGACACGGATGCACACACTGTCTAATTGCCTTGCTAGTGGGTGCCATGATAAACAGAGAAAGTTCACTCTTACCGTGTTTGTGCAGATGCACGCTTCAAACTAAACAGTCAGTGAAGACGAAGAAGAGAATTACGTGTTCTTCTGGCGCCTATTTATCCATTATCATGCCGGTAGTGATGTCAGGGGCTGTCGCCGGGCAACTCATTGGTGTTTTTTCAATGTATGCTTCAGACACGGGTCACAACGAGGTGTCCTCCATAGCGAACCCTAGAGGACGCAGTTCGAAAGTTCCTTTGAAAGGAAACAAATTAATTATTGTCACAATTCATGTTTTTAACTGCACCACCATAATTGTTGAAAGAGCCTTCATTAGCAAAATAATTTTAAAACTAACACTGCCCATACAATTCTGACTATTATAAGAGATCTAGATACATATGAATCATTTAGGGTTCAATTGAAGAATTAATTAAGTTTAATTAGTACTCAGATTTGTCAACATTAGAATTCTATATCTGGTGGCTGTCCTACTATTGTTTGTATTTGTTGCTATTGTTTTAAAATTATTATTATTATTGGATTGTGTTATGTATTTGTTTTATTGCATTGATTGATATATTGTTCTATGGATTGTTACATAATTGTCAGAATAGTTTTAGCATGTATTCTGGTATTCAAGGGTGACTTATAACATTCTGTCCAGGGACTACAGATGAAAAATAACCTCTGGCTAATTCTGGTGCATTTAGAGAAATGGTTTATTAATGGACAATGTCCCTGTAAACTAGACAAATAAAAGACTAAATAAATACACCATAATATTTAAGGTTGTGACACAACAGAATTAGTGTCAGATCTTTTGATCTTAGCATGACTGAGACTTCTGTCACATCGATTGGATGGAGACGGATCTGAATGCAAGCTTAGAGTTCATTGAAAGGTATCATCCTGTATTCATCATCAGATAGATATCGGCTGGTTCACCAGACAATTGTGAAATTCTGATAAAAATTTGTGAGTTCAAATAAAATGCATGGATTAACAAGTTCACAATCAGTAATAAGCACAATCATTTCATGCCAATCTAAAATTCACGTTCAATATGCATGACACATGTTTTTACAATTCAGCATATTAATTAACTCATTAACCTGAAGACAGATGTCTGTATTAATTTGTTCAGTTGTGAACTGGGAGATTTTCCAAAGATTTTATAAAATGGCACTGAACTGCAGTCAGCATAATGTTGCTCTTCTTGGCTCAAGGGAACGAGGCGGCTTTTGTCCAAGTGTTGATTAAACGTCAGTCTTATAGTGTCAGGATTGTCATTCAACACTGCTGAATCTCATTCCACCTTTACCCTCAGACACACAAACAAGTACAGCACGGCTTCTGATGCTGATGATAACCAACTCCATTCACTTCAGCCTTCATTCATGCCTGTTTGTACATAAGGATCCTTGTGTTTCTGATGCTCGAGAGACTGATCGCAGGTTATCAGACTGTGAATGTTCAGCAGTTATAAGTCAAGATAATTCAGGCTGACAACAATGAATGGAGCTGTCGTACTGTAGGTCAGAATCAGACTGATCGATTTCAATCATGCTATCTTCAGATTACCAGTCTTATGAAAGAGAATGCATATGACAGAGACAAACATGAAAACAAAAAAAGAAGAGAGGACTAGAGAAAGGGAGGAAGTGTTCCTGTGGTGTTCTTGCCTCCAATTATAGCCAAAAAGCAGACGTTCCTCCAGACAAGACGAGGCTATTCCATTTGGACCTGTGATGGCTCCCTCTGGACCTGTTATCTAAGATAAACAGCAGAGCCGTAATGGAGGCTTCTGGAGATGCACATTCTGATCTCAGGACTTGTTCGGTTACCATGGGGACACTGGCTTCATCACTACTGCTATTTCAGGAGACAGTTGGCCGAGGAAGGACAGAAATTGGCCCAATTTATGTGTAGTGTGCTTTGGTGGTAAAATAAGGACAAACGCTGAGAGTGCAGTTGAGTGTCCCAATGGAGACGTTTAACAAACACAACAGTGAGCAGGAGGCTGAATTGTTGTGATGCTAATCGTCTGGGATGCTGGGTAATGAGAGAAAGGCAGTGGCTCTAATAGTGCTGTGATCCTTGTTTCTGTTGTTGGAGGTTTGTGTCAGTGAGTAACATTTCAGATGGAGCTGTCTGTCTGTAAAGAACACAAAGTCTTTGTCAAGCCATCGCTCAGAGTTCTGATGTCATAAGACTACCACAAGATGTAGTTTGTTTCTTCTGCGTCTGTCTTCTGTTCACCTGTGTTCCTCCGGGAGGAAAGGAGCCGCTCTGATCTTTTGTAGCGCAGTCAGGAGTATCAGGAAGTCTTTGATCAGTCAGTGTGTCTCGCAGCGACGTTCTCTGAACTGTGTGTGAACTGCAGTGTGTGTTTATCCTGCACATCAAATGATGCTGAACCGGGTCTGACCTCTCACAGCATGAGTGTGTGAACTTCACATTGTGTCGAACTCTTGTGTCACCCGCAAGAAGTGAGTTAAAGTTATAATTATGTATGTTGTTATAGCATTTCGTTTAAAGTATGAATAATATAGCACATTTTCACAATATGTTTTACATACTTTGCATATGCATATCGGTTAACATACGATGCATTTGTTTATTTGTTAATTTATGCTTTCTCAGTAGCCTCACTTTAAATCTGTTGATTAATAGTATATACATGTTTCTTCAGGGGCATAGCTATCATTTCAGAAGTGAGGGGGATAGTAATATCAAATGTAATAATGTTTTTATTTTATTTATTTTTTTCTTCTATTATTTCTTAATTTTAATGGGCTAAGAAATCAAATACACTGCTGGAAAATAACCAATATTATTCCTATTGACAATTTTGTGATTTGTGATTGACACTTTTTTTTTTTTATCACAGAATAAGGCAGAATAGTTTCTATACTTAAATGCTATTTTGATTAGAACTCCATTTTTCATATACTTTATTTATTACCTGGAGATGACTTTAATAAACACACTCATGTGTTTAATGTCTCCATGTTTCACTAGCCCAAACGTTTCTGCTTTTTATTCAGCTTTTACAGAGATAGCCGGATGCTTTTGTCCATATTCAGGATTTTGTGCACATCATAAGTCATTACCTCTGAAAGTCTGTTTTGGACTTTTTGCTCGAGAGCGCCCTCTGGCATTGAGTATGAATGAAACACACACTGCATGAGTGTGTTTAGTGCTCTGCAATGTTCACATCACTACATTCTGGATATTAATAAAATATCACATTATGAACAGACTATACTGTCTCTTTGAATTTAAATATAGATTTATTCACACCGGCTCTTGAAAACCTCTATGTGATCTGTCCGAAAAATAGTATGGGGGAAAAATTTGCATTATGTTTGTGTTGTTTTTGTCCTGTTGGATTATGAATTGTTCTTTGGGAACATAAAGTCATGTCAGTAAAGCAACTAGAAATGAGTCAGTTATAATAACATAAAATTAATAAATTTTGTTATGCATTAAATTTTGTGTTATTTTACTGGATCAGTTTTTAATTATGATTCAACAATTCTGTCAGCTACAGTCCTGTCTTGTGTTTGTTCTCGTTTGTTTTTGTGTTTTCTTCCTGTGTTCAGTTCCCTTTGCCTTCTTCCCTGTGCTTCTTTGATTGAGTTTACGCTTGTCATTAACATGTGATCACCGTGATCCAATCAAACAGATCGGATCATCAGTCACTTGGCAACATCAAGACTGCTTTGACACAACTGACTGGAATATGTTTAAGCAGGCTGCCACATACAATAACACCACAGACCTCCAAGAGTACTCCGAGAAGTGTATCTATGATGTAACAGTCACAAAAACCATCACTGTCCGGGCCAACCAGACAATGTGTGTCGTGTTTTGCTAAAAGTGTTTAATGAAATTGAAAACTGAGTAAAAGGCCAAAAATTAGTGTATGGTTTTGCAGATTTAGTGTGTGGTTCTGGTGTTTGAGTGTCAGGTTTTAGAAATTCTGTGACAAGTAATAATTTTGTGTGTAAGCAGTTGAAAAAAACTGTAATATGAGAAAACTGCATTAGGAACAAGTAGAAAGTCTCCCAGTGAAATCAAGACTACATATGGCATTGTTGTAGCTTTTATTCTCTTTATTTTTTAGTAGATCCATTGTTAGACATAAAGGCATCAGCAAAATCATCTGTCATTCCTTTATATTGTAAAGACTTTATATTATAATAGCAATGGGTAAATTACTGGACTAATCTTTTCATATCCAACACGTCTTTGTTTGAATTACTTTTTTGTTTTTTTTAAGTATCATTGATCTTGAGGGAATTTGCTACTTTTAATGAAACATACAGCGATGAAGGAATGATAATAAATGCAGTCATTCCTCTTTTTTTCTCTGTCTTTTGTCCCTGGAGGGAGGTCACAGGGAATCCACACACTTTATATGAGATGATTTTCATGTGTTTTCACAGTCCTCTGATACTCGTGCCCCGTTTATAAGCTGTGTAACTCAAATTAGCACACTTTCATTTTTGCCTGTCTTCACTTATTACTCTGAATTTCATTCAACCTCTCTCTAACAGAAGACTCTTTGTTATTTTATGCTGGCTTGATTGCAGTAATCAAGATTGTCATCTTTCATATGGAACCACTGTTAATCAAAGCAAAGAGAAACCAACGTGTTTCTTCAAACCCAATGCTTTCGGCTGTGTTTGGGAAATGGACCCGAATTCACCAAACAGGGTGCTTTCAAACCCAGGGTTGACTGACGTCAGAATCCAGTTTGTTTGGATGATGTGAACGCTGTCTTCCGTACTCAGATGCGCACCCGCTAACCGTACCCGAGTCCACTTAAAAACGGTGGTCTGGGGTACACTTCATGTGAACTCTGGTACGGTTCGCTGCTTATGTGAATGCAATCGTACCAAATCTGACTCAAATATTATAATATGAACACAGTCCAGTGGGGGCAGGGGGAGGGGGGAGCAACCGAACTCAGGTTCGGACCAGGCAAGTGAACCAAGTGTGAAACACTTAATCACCTTTGTGTGCCCTCCTAACACCTCCAGTACAATGAAATTAGTAGAAGGATACACTTAGTGTTTGACTCATATTCTCATGGCTTTTATGCAATTTTGCAAAAAATTTATAGCATTTCCTCTTGAATGGTAAATGGACTGCATTTATATAGCGCTTTACAATTTGCCTCACATTCACCAATTCACACACTCATTATACACCGACTGCAGTGTCATCCATTCAAGGCTGAATCCAGCTCGTCGGGAGCAGCTGGGGTTAGGTGTCTTGCTCAAGGACACCTCGACACGTGGAGCCGGGGATTGAACCACCAACCTTCCGGTTTGAAGACAACCTACATGAACCACTGAACCACTGCCGGCCCTAGACAATAATGATAATAATAATGTAAACCTTAAAAACCTAAAATCTAAATGAAGCTCTATATATAATGTGGAGAGCAGCAGCAAAAGCATGAAGTTGTTGCAGCTAGATAAAGCATACACAGCTTTTCTGTAAGGGTTGCTTTTGGTCTGTTATTGCCATCCTAATATTAGCATTGTTGAAAATCCACTGCAAATATATTTATCAACACAGTTATTTATGAAGTAGGCTTTCATTAAGAAAGTATGAGTGAAAGGAGTGAATTGAGCATGATTCACATCAAACACATAGTTACAGTCACACAGATATTTTACAGTCAATACAGCTGACTAAATGTGAAAGAATGCAGCCCTCCTCCTGACATGAACAGGACATTTCATGACAATCAGTTTTGTATTCATTCTCAATAAAACCCTACTGAAATCCATCCATCCATTCTCCTAGCCATTGTTTCGGGTCGTAGGGATGCTGGAGTTGCTGGCTTGGCTCTAGGCAGGGAAAAACCCTGGAGAGATTGCCAATCTGTCACCAGGCTAACACACAGACATTCGTTCTTACAATTCACTGGTGCTGCTCGTCTTTGGAGGAAATTCGCCTCCTGCTCAGGAAGGGACTTATGAGCTTATTTTTGATTTGTGCACTCTTGATAAACTTTTTATAGTTTCTGGTCAATTTTAAAGAATTACTCAACAATATTTCAGCTGGGATGTGTGGTCACTCTAACTAAGAGGTGCTGTGAATGGGGTTTGTGGATCACCATGGTCAGATTGGCAGGCACAGGCACAGCTCTTGCATTGGTTGTATAAGGCAGTGGTTTCCAACCACATTCATGGACCCCCCTACACTGCACATTTTACATGTCTTTTTAATCAAACACAATCGATTCAACTCATCAGCCCTTAGTAGAGGACTCCAATACCTATAATGGGTATGTTGAAAATGCACAGTGTTGAGGGCCTTCAGGAACGTGGTTAGGAAGCACTGGTATAAGGACTGGATGGCATTTATAAGCAGCCCCAGTAGCCCATAGTCCCATAGTGCCCCTCATAAGACACATGGGCAATGTGTTTGTAAGCTTTCTCCAAATGCAAAAAACATTTATAACACCAGATTCACTAAACAGGGCAAATTAGCCTGAAATTGCAATCCCATAAAACCACAGACTGGAGTGGATAGTTCTGTGGCTGATCTACTGACAAATTATAGAACACGAATGCAACATCTCATTTCCATAATTACCAACACAATCTACCAAGAGCAGCTCGAATTAGTGTAGGGTCACAAACAAACCTTTGTAAATCACTTTGCATGATTAGTTTAAAATCTCTCCTCCCATTAAAGTAGTGTCTGTAAGGGAATCTCCTACAAATGCATACTGTATGCTGTAAGTTCAGATGCAGATGTTCAAATGTGTCCACCCCTTTTTTTTATTGCTGTTTCACTTCATGTCTTTAGTAAATCCTGACAGTAGCTTTTCAGAGCTGAAAGAAGGATTGCATTGGAGCAAGCTGTTAGTAAATCTGGCCCTAGACTGGATAAGTAAACTCCTGTTCCCCTTCATAGATCCTTGATCTATTGTTCCACATAAATATTGATTCCTCAGAATGTCCTCAGAATTTTTTTTTTTATATGTCACCCTTCCAAAGAAAAATTCATATTTGTGTGAAAAGACCTTGAGAATCCCAGCATTTAGCATGAAAACTGATTTTGTCAAAGAAGCTTAAGGAAGAAACCTTTGCAGTAATCAGATTCACAAGTAACTGTTATGTTTGTTAGTGCAGTTTGAGTGTAAATGTAAGTCTCATAATTAGCTATTATTCACTGTACTTTCCATTTTAAAATTAAATGAATTCATTTGATGTGCCAAATCAGGCTGAACTGGAGTGTTACAGTATACATGAATGTGTTGAAGTAAATTAAGTTAAAGTCATGTCAGGGAGATGCTGTATGTATCTAGGAGAAAGCACAGGCACTTTTTCTGGCTTTCCGGAAAGTAAATGCATTTAGGAATCTCTAAGATTACTTACAAACAGAACAGCGACACATTTTATGGACAATGGTGGGCTTGTGCGTGTGTGTGTGTGAGAGAGAGAGAGTCCATGGCTTGTGTACTGCAAACACATTCGAGCTTCATCACTGTGTCACACGACTCTGTTCCTATTTCAGGCTTGAAATTATGGTAAAATGAAGGACATTATTAACTGTCTTTGCATTTATTTTGAAAGATGAAACTTTCGATTATGGAAAGATGTGTTACATTTCCAATGAGTGCTTGCAGTATTCGGCCAATTACAATGCACCTGATCAGTTGGCCAATCAGAGCAGACTGCTCTGTCTTTAAACACATCTGTATTCTGCTTTGTTTTCACACTTGTCTATAAAGTAATTGGTAGTTTGATTTTGGAAGGAAGGAAACAGACCAAAAGCCAAACACACAGTTACCTCTGATTTTCTGCAGAATAGTTTATAGGCTAGAGTGTAATATCAACCAAATGTAAAAACTAAGTCTAGATTAGTGTTGTTTTTGGTGGCCAGTTTTTATTTTAGTTTTATTCCATTCTTTGTGTGAAGCTGTCATTTTAGTTTTTATTAGTTTTATTCACGTTCATACTCTTTTTACTCTAGTCAACTGTCAGTCAACTAAAAGTCTGATTATTTTAGTCTTATTTAGGCAGAATTAACCATGATTATTTTTGTCTAGTTTTAGTTGACAAAAACTAATTTTAAATTGTATTTTAGTCTCTTTTTAGTAATGCAATTAAATTTAACCCAGTCAATATAGTACAATTATCTAGTAGTATAGACAAAACCAAAATTTTCTTTTAGCCAAATCCATTTCAAACAAGGTCATCTTATTATATTATTGTTACTTTATAGACTCAAGAATGCATCCATTCCAGACACGGAAGATGCTCTGATTTGAATTTACAACATTTATTTTACCAATCAAAGATGTCAGAAGTACACACATCTGTCCCTTTCTCTCTGTCAGACTTAACTTTGTTTTTTGTCATCTTTTATCAAAAATAATAATTATAACGCAAATAAATGAGTCGAAATAATGTTATAACATTTTGTTTTGTCTCGTTGTGGTGGGTTTTATCAAACAACCTCTGAGAAATATATGACAAATCAAAGCAGTGTGCACTTAGCGCTAAGTGCCTTACTGTAATCATGCAAGACAGGAATGCAATAAGACCGAGCAGAAAACTGGAAGCAGCACTTGAAACGAAGGGGTCCTGCTCTCTATCATTTTTTCCCTCTCTTGATCTTTATCTGGCACCAGAACCTGCTGCTGTAAAGTGTTCTGACCTGATTAAGGCTACACTGCTGGAAATTGGATAAAGGAATTGCAGCTGTGGAACTCTATTGTGGGAAAAATGTTATTTTTATCCCTCTAGACAGTCTTAGCACTTAACCTGGAGGAGAGGCGGTGGAGTGAGGGATTATGGGTAAGACGATAAGAGCTCAAGAAATTCTCTGGTCATGGATCTGTCATAGGTGTATAGGTCGTTATTAAACCCTAATCACATTAGACAGCGCAATTAGAGGTGGGTTAAGGTGGAGTTGTTGCTCATGGTTAATTGAGGAATGCTTGTGAAATTAAATTAAATCAATATTCATCTCATGGGCACATACTGTAAGTGGCTTTATCTTCCCGCTAATCACCTTTCAGAGTAAATACCCATGTAATCTCACTTATTGGACTTGTAATACAATGTTCTTGTGTGAGAAGGTATGAAACAGTTATGCTCCTTTATAGAATGGCATGTATTTGTGTCGTATGTGTGCAGGCACGTGCACAGGTAAGGCTCAACCTGTGCAGAGCACATGCCCTTTTTGCCCTTAAACTCCGAAGAGCCCTTTTTTTAGTAGTGTTTTTTTTTTTTTTTTTTTATCAATGCTATTGGTCACCCTTTACGTCTGTCTGTCTGTTTTACAAATATTTAGCAAATGAAACTTCTTAAAACGAGCTTGTGTAAATCTTATTCGATCCTCAAGCTGTCAGTAAGCTGATAACTCCGCCCCCTCTATATTCATTGAATCAACTGAAGTTCCACAGCAGCCGCACAGTAGACAACAGCTGAGCTGAACAGTTTTGCGAAGGGTAAATAAATATCTTGTTGTTTGAATAAGTACTACTAAACACTACGTCTATAAAGGCTCATATTTTCTTTATTTGATGTCTGACTGACTCACTGACTGAGACATGTGGGACGTCGCCTGAGAGAGAAAGAGAGAGAGAGAGAGGGCTAGCATTTTGCCATCTAGTCATACCCATAGCCAACACTTAAATAGCCTGTGCAGATAGTAGCATTTCATCTTTTATAAAATGCGATTTAGGCCAAATGCATTTTACCACAGGAAAAACTGAGCGCTCCGTCTATATAGCTAACGTTACAAAAACTAGTTTGTAACCTGTAGATGAAAATGTAATGTGATGCCGGTGTTCTGTCGATTTGTCCTACGCTGTCAGATTTTCGGTGTAGTAGCAGTCGATTCTGTTCCCCTCGGAATGTCTGTTCCCCTTAACGCAAACATACTACAATTGTTGCGTAGTTGCCGAGTTACTATACGTACGATCAGAACTAGCGTGCGCAAGAAGCGTGACTGGATGTACGGCAAGTCAAATAGTTCAAAATACCGTCCTAAATCTTAAACTTGAAAATAAATTTAGGACGAGAGGTTTTTCAACTTGAAATGTAAAAACATAAGACAAAAATAACGGAACAACTGCAAGATGAATAATAATAAAAAAGAACATAAACGGGAGTGTGAGAATCATTTTACTATGCTGCAGTGTAGCAAGAAATTTGTCCCTTTTTGCATTCCTTAAATCCAGGTGTGTTTGGTGTATTTGCATGCGCGAATGTTGCCAAATCCGCGGAATTTAGGCTACTTTGGGAAAATGTTTGATTAACTATTTGGTTGGGTTTATTACACGGACCTGGCAACCCGAGGGGAAACAGACATTCCGAGGGGAACAGAATCGACTGGCGCCGTCGCCGTTTTAATGACAGTCAAAAAAAATTCACATTTGCACACATTCACTGGTCAAAAACTATATATTGATAAGTAATACAACAACATATAATTTGTTTTTACCATCGAAAAATCATAACAGGTGCGCCCCCGCGCTGTTTCGTACCTCATCACATAACATATATTTCTAAGAAATTTTCTTCTTTGATTTATGATTGCTGATACACTTAATTTATTAACATTTAGGCTAATCATGTTATGGTATACTCTCCGCTCCGCTCCGTCCTGACATGTATAAAATGTAAAACATGGTTTACAACAGTAATGTAGTAGTAACTAAAAAAAATTACAGAAGATCTCTGTGAAATCTTTATATTTTATCATGCAGAATGTAATTCATGATTCATTCCAAAGCTTCATTTATTTGATACAAAATACAGCAAAAACAGTAATATTGTGTAATATTTTTTTACAATTTTAAATAACTGTTTTCTATTTGAATATTTTAAAATGTAATTTATTTTTGTGATCAAAGCTGAATTTTCAGCATGATTACTCCAGTTCAGTACTCTTCAGTGTCACGTGATCCTTCAGAAATGCTTTTCACTGCAACTGTACTTTTCACACTATTTTTATTTATTTTTTCATTGCTGGCTTATTTTAGGGAAATTGTAGTGAATAAGAGACCTTCAAGAGACCAACATCCCTGGTCCACCAAAGTATAAAATTTTTGCCAGGTAGGCTGATACATGTTGGATATGTTATAGTAACGGTATGGCTATAGTTTCTTATAATCTGGAATTGAGTTGTACCGTAGTGTTGGACATAATTACTTAAATTATATTTCAAAAAAGTTTGTCAAAAATACTTGACTCATTGCTCACCTTCCCCTCTTCTCAATGTCATTCATAATCATGTTAACCAAATAATACAAATTAGCTTATAAAACCAAACAGAATAGCTAAAAAAGAGAATATATATAATTGATATAAAAAAGGGAGGGGGTGCCCTTTTTCGGTTTCAGCACATGCCCCTCAAAAGGTCTGTGCCCGGCCCTGCCGATAGGTCTCTGTTAGAATTCCTGTTTTGTTTACCCTGTTTCATTTTCAAGGACTCTTATGTTTAAGTGTATTCTCTGTCCTTTTTGTTCTGCTGTTTCATTCCCTATTTAGTTCCTGTTTGCAATTGTTTCCATTGCTGTTTTTCCCATAGTTACCCTTGGTTGTTGCCTTGGTAATTCATTAGCTTCAGCTGTTCTTTTATTATCCCCTAAGTTTCAGTAGCCTGGTGTCGCCGTTGTCTTTATATCCTCTTGTATAGCTGTTGTGTGTTTTGTATTTCTGCCTTGCTTTTGGATTTTTGTCCCATTTGGAATGTCTTTTGTTGTGAGTTTGTGAATAAACTGCTGTATTTAGATCATCTCCTCACTCCTCATTGTCCAAAACAAAATCTAATATATAAACATTAATTATAGGCTTACCAGAGTGATTAGACAAAAATATTATTTGAAAGCTAAATATGATGAGCATGCTAATTATTTGTCTTTTTTAACAACAACAAAAAAGTTTTGATATTTACATTTCAGTCCTTCTCATTGGTGAAGACCCTGTAGAGGTTTGCCTTTAATTTAGACTTTTGGATCAGATGTGTAATTATGAGGTGTTCTGCACAGCATTTACTGAAGTCAGTAGCTGTTCATTCTGCACAGATACGTCACCATGTCTGATGGTACATGCATTCTGTGTAATAAATTGACTGAGAGTGTAGACATGTCATAAGCTTCATTAACCTCTATACAAGCCCTAAAACACCCACACATGCCCTCTCTGCTCTGTGTGAAGTTGGGCAGAACATTGGCCTTTAAATGGCCCTCAGCCTCAGACATCTCCATTTGAACTAATGTCAGAGCTCACTTTATGCCAGAAAATGTTGCAATCACTGATTTTCATTGAGGATGGGTAATGTCATGGTTGAGTGATGCTCTATCTCTTGATCAATAGATGAGAGATTTTAACCAGAACATTCTGCAGTGCTCTCTGTTATCCATTAACAAATGAGAATCCCATTGTGCTTTCAAAACGCCAGCTCTCTGTACTCCTGCTTGATTTTAAATTGACACAGCTCCTTTCACACCCTTAAAACCAACTTTAAATCCATCTGTCAGAGTCATTCAGGTTTAGATGGCATAACTGTGGGTAAATGAGGACATAATTATCATTTTGGGTCCTTTAAAGGGACACTAAGTAGGAATTACTCCCATCTAGTGGTGAAATTGTATTTTGCATTCAAACTAATTTTGCTCTCCAGCGCCTCGCTTTTTCAAATGCGCGTTGCATCTACGGTAGGCGATATGTACCAAAAAGCTTTGACGGGATGTCTTCTAATAGCACTTCGTCGAGTTTTCCTTCAGGTAAACAGGTGTGTTATTTCAAACAAACTGCAACATGACAACTAACAAACGAATGTTACAGTATGAATTACTGACTGTGGAAAACATGAAATATTGTAATTAGTAGTTATGTCTTCTTTATTCGTTATATTTTCAGAATAATGTGCATTGTTAGATATAAAAAAAAATATTGTAATATAGATTGTAACACTGACTTACCTGTCGAGAAGAAAACTGGCCACTTCAGCGTCTCTTTTGAAATCTTTATCAAGCATTAGCTCTTTCCACCTAGAAAAAGCTTCCCCGACATTAACTCTTGTTTTCTGTAATCTACGGTCACGTTTCCTTTTACGTTCTATTTTGGCGACGATGTTTTCTTCTCCTGTGGCGCGGCATATGTATGGTCCATAATAAGAATGCAATCCAGACTTTTAAACTTGCCGGTGCAGTTTCAAGCGCCTCTCACTGCTCTGCACCTGCGTTTCTGGCTCTGACCGAAAACGCGTTGTGGAAACGCGTTGGCTTAGTACTTTTTGTCCCTCTCTGCTATTATAGTTTTGCAAGATGGCGGAACTACATGGAAGCCTCCGTCGACCTACCCGTCCCATGTATATAAAGATAATAAATTCTTCATTTACGAAAAAGTTACTTATTGTCCCTTTAAACACATAGGAATCCCATTACCACTTACCAGTTACTGACAAGATGGTCTCCGCCTTGAGAGGTCAGTGCAAACCTATTGAATTATTGTCATTTCTCTTGTAAAAAGTTTCCTTGATAGAAGAAAAGTAATATTATTCACTGTAATAGCCTCTCACAGTAACACATGGTGTCAAACCACATTTCAGGTTTAGTAACTGACACACTGAGACTTCAGTCGTGACCAAGAGTGAATACAGCTTATTGAGAAAATACTGGATGTTTCACTGCGCTGCAAAAATAGTCTTGTCATTCAGTGAAATGTAACAAATTCCTAATGTGAGAACCCCATTACATTCTAAAACTTTGTCTTTCAAAGACAGACTTTTGCTTTTCAATTCCTATTTTTATATTATACAATATACTTCATATCTGATTCCATAATATCATTCTTTACTTTGAGATACTACATTGAAAAAGGGCCAAACCCAAAGATTTCCGAGAGTTTGTATGAGAGGAGAAATCAAGAAACCTGTGACAGATATAGAAAATTTGTACAGGTCCTTCTAAAAAAATTAGCATATTGTGATAAAAGTTCATTATTTTCCATAATGTAATGATAAAAATTTAACTTTCATATATTTTAGATTCATTGCACATCAACTGAAATATTTCATTCTTTTATTTTCATTTAATTAGCATATCATGAAAAGGTTCCCTAAACGAGCTATTAACCTAATCATCTGAATCAACTAATCAACTCTAAACACCTGCAAAAGATTCCTGAGGCTTTTAAAAACTCCCAGCCTGGTTCATTACTCAAAACCGCAATCATGTGTAAGACTGCCGACCTGACTGCTGTCCAGAAGGCCATCATTGACACCCTCAAGCGAGAGGGTAAGACACAGAAAGAGATTTCTGAACGAATAGGCTGTTCCCAGAGTGCTGTATCAAGGCACTTAAGTGGAAAGTCTGTGGGAAGGAAAAAGTGTGGCAAAAAACGCTGCACAATGAGAAGAGGTGAGCGGACCCTGAGGAAGATTGTGGAGAAGGACCGATTCCAGACCTTGGGGGACCTGCGGAAGCAGTGGACTGAGTCTGGAGTAGAAACATCCAGAGCCACCGTGCACAGGCGTGTGCAGGAAATGGGCTACAGAGAAGCAACACTGGACTGTTGCTCAGTGGTCAAAAGTACTTTTTTCGGATGAAAACAAATTTTACATGTAATTCGGAAACTAAGGTGCCAGAGTCTGGAGGAAGACTGGGGAGAAGGAAATGCCAAAATGCCTGAAGTTCAGCGTCAAGTACCCAGTCAGTGATGGTCTGGGGTGCCATGTCAGCTGCTGGTGTTGGTCCACTGTGTTTTATCAAGGGCAGGGTCAATGCAGCTAGCTATCAGGAGATTTTGGAGCACTTCATGCTTCCATCTGCTAAAAAGCTTTATGGAGATGAAGATTTCTTTTTCAGCACAACCTGACACCTGCTTACAGTGTCAAAACCACTGGTAAATGGTTTACTTACCGTGGTATTACTGTGCTCAATTGGCCTGCCAACTCTCCTGACCTGAACCCCATAGAGAATCTGTGGGATATTGTGAAGAGAAAGTTGAGAGACGCAAGACCCAACACTCTGGATGAGTTTAAAGCCGCTATCGAAGCATCCTGAGCCTCCATAAAACCTCAGCAGTGCCACAGGCTGATTGCCTCCATGCCACGCCGCATTGAAGCAGTCATTTCTGCAAAAGGATCCCCGACCAAGTATTGAGTGAATAACTGAACATAATTATTTGAAGGTTGACTTTTTTTGTATTAAAAACACTTTTCTTTTATTGGTCGGATTAAATATGCTAATTTTTGGAGAAAGGAATTTTGGGTTTTCATGAGCTGTATGCCAAAATCATCATTATTAAAACAATAAAATAACTGAAATATTTCAGTTGGTGTGCAATGAATCTAAAATATATTAAAGTTTAATTTTTATCATTACATTATGAAAATAATGAACTTTTATCACAGTATGCTAATTTTTTAGAAGGACCTGTATGTGAGTAAAACTAATGACTTGATTGTGGACTTCAGGAAGAGACAGTAGCACCCCTGTACTCCTCTCACAATCAGCGGGACACCTGTGGAGAGGGTGAGCTGCTTCAAGTACCTTGGTGTAAACATCTCCGAGGACCTGACTTGGACTACACACATTCAAACACAGGTTAATTATGCCAGGCAAAGACTGTACCATCTGCAACAGTTAAGGAAATTCAGGGTCTCACCAGCAATCCTGAAAACTTTCTATTCAGGGGCCATAGAAAGTGTATTGACACACTTTATCTCAGTGTGGTATGGGAACAGCACCAGTCAAAACTGTAAAGCCCTGCATAGAGTTGTGCGTTTGGCTGAGCGCATCTCCGGGTCTGCTCTCCCCTCTCTGCAGGACATCTACCTCAAACACTGCAAAAGCAGAGCTGTTAAAATCATCAAGGACTCCATCCACCTGTCACGATTGGTAAACCGTGATCTCTGGGTTTTGCACTTTGTGGTGAAGTCTGTGTGTTTTGAGTCTGCACTGATTAGTTTGTGGGCATCTCTGTTAATTGTCATCAGCAGCAGCTGTCACTCATTACACTCTCCCTATATATTGGGTTGTCTAACGTCTTGTGAGAATGTTGTTTCATGTTGAGTAACTGTCTTATGCTTCTGTGTTGTTCTGCGTTGGATGTTCGTGTCTTTCCCCGGAACCTCATCCACTCTTCGCACCTCCACAAGTATCACTACTTACCTTCGGCTCGATTCCCCACAGTACCTGTGCCATCCTCTCCTGCTGCCAACTCACCATCACCATCCGGATTACTCACCGTCTCCCCACCATCTTGGATTGTCGTCTTCCCAGCATTGTTTTGTACTCTTGTTTGTTTGTTTTATTTTCATTAAATTGTTGAACTCGCACTTGTTTCCAGCCCCTCCTTCACCCAGTCCCCACAGAACGTTCTCATGCAAAATGGAAGCAGCGAGCACCACCACTTTAACTGACTTTATTCACCACAGCGTCAAACGCATGGATCAGCAGCAGGAGAGCATCTCTAACACCAGACGCGCTATCCAAGCACTGGTGGCACAGGTGTCCGAGCTCACCCAGCAGATCCATCAGCTCACCTCTCCCACTGTGCCCATCGCACCGCCTGCGCCGCCTGTCCCCCGGGAGACCCCCCAGGATCACTTCTGGCCAGAGCCGCGACTTTCAGTGCCAGAAAACTACTACGGTGAGCCAGCTTTCTGCAGAACTTTCCTAAATAAGTGTTCCATGCACTTTGCCTTACAGCCCTGCACCTTCACCACCGAGGAATCGAAGGTGGCGTTCACGCTACTCTACTGTCCAGCAAGGCCGCCCTATGGGGGACGGCGGTGTGGGAAAACCGACATCTGTGTTGCGCCTCGTTCCACACCCTCTCGGAGGAGATGAGGAGGAGATGAGGAGGGTCTTCGATCGAGCCGCGGCCGGCAGGGAAGCCACTCACCAGCTCTCAGACCTACATCAAGGAACCTCCTCGGTCACGGATTACTCCATTCAGTTCCACACCCTGGCAGCCGTGTGAAAGTGGAACGAGGTGGCGCAGTGGGATCGATTCCTGCATGGGCTAGCCGACCGTGTTCAAAAGGAGATCTACTTCCTCGAGCTACACCCCACACTCAACTGTCTCATTGACCTAGCTTTACGAGTTGATGCCCGGAATCGTCTAGGGTCGTAAGATCAGTCCTACGCGCCATCCCATCTCTCCGGAAAGGGGCCGCTTGAGTCGAGAGAACGCGGTCGGTCCCGTCGACGACCATGAACCCATGCAGGTGGGTAGAGCTCGGCTGTCCCGGAGGGAGAGAGAGTGGCGGAGGTCCCAAGGACTATGTTTGTACTGCAGAGGCTCAGGACATACCATCTATTCCTGCCCGGTAAAAGAGCCAACCCGGTAGTAAACATGAAGCTACTATCGGGTGGGATCTCCGCTGGGAAGTCCTCAACAACATCATCGACTCTCCTTCCTGTGAAACTGCGGTGGGAGAATCACACACAAGACTGTCAAGCCCTTCTGGTCTCCGGAGCTGAAGGTAATTTCATTGACTCACTCCTTGCACGTCACTTGGGGTTCCAACACAGTCACATTGTGGAGTGAAAGTTGTCATGAGTCTTGTCTGGTTCTTGCTTGTCCTGTTGTCCCTGTCTCTGTCATTCAGAAGGAGAACATGTTATTGTCAAACGTGCCCGCAGATTATCTGGACCTGAAGGAGGTGTTCAGTAAGTCCCGTGCTTCTTCTCTTCCTCCGCATCGTCCCTACGACTGTGCCATAGATTTAGTGCCAGGTAAGTCTCCGCCTAAAGGCTAATTATACTCTCTTTATATTCCAGAGAGGGAGGTCATGGATAAATACATTTCTGATTCCTTAGCATCTGGGTTCATCCGCCCTTCCTCTTCTCCAGCGGGGGCGGGATTCTTTTTTGTGGGTAAGAAGGATGGTTCTCTGCGACCTTGTATTGATTACCGAGAGCTGAACAACAGTACGATAAAGAACACTTATCCATTACCACTCATGTCTTCAGCTTTTGAGAGGTTACAAGGAGCATCCGTATTCACAAAATTAGATTTACGTAACACTTTTGGTCATTTGGTCCGCATCAGGAAGGGGGATGAATGGAAAACCGCCTTTAATACCCCTAGAGGGCACTTTGAATACTTGGTATAGTTTCTTCCCCCAGGCCATCAGGACCAGCCTCTTAACATATTCACGTCTCCACTTAATATTAAATTCAAGTTTATTTGTTATTGCGCCTTTTACAATACAAATCATTACAAAGCAATTTTACAGAAAATTATGTTTCTACAATATTTAGTAGTAGCTTATAAGTGGTGACTGTCAGTTTGTGCACGCATGACAGGATTTTTAGAAAAAATTATACAAGACATAGTCAGCCGGACAATGAACATTATTAATATTATTAATAATTAATTATTATTATATGATGCAGTCACACTTGTAGCAATATTTGTTAGTTCTGTTTTCTGATTCAGGGTTACCATCATTTGGGGTCCTCTGAGGGGTCAGGATCATCTCTTCTCAGGGGTTCTGGATCCAGACTGGAGCTTGTGTAAATCCTAGTTACCATGATGTAAATCCCGTGGCAAAACATAGCTGCTCATCCAACAAAGTAAAATTAATTAGTTTAACCCAAGCTAAAGAATAAGAATGCGCATTTGATCAGATGCAACTACACTCACAATTTAAGAGATACATTTTTCGAATGCTTGGCGAAAGAGATGCATTTTTAATCTAGATTTAAACCAAGAGAGCGTGTCTGAACCCCTAACATTATCAGGAAGGGTATTCCTGAGTTTGGGAGTCAAATGTGAAAAAAATCTACCTCCTTTAGAGGACTTTGCTATCCTAGGAACTACCGAAAGTCCAGCGTTTTGTGACCTTGGGGAGCGTAATGAATTGTCACCTGGTAGAAGGATAGTTAGGTATGCAGGAGCTAAACCATTTAGGGCCTTATAGGTAAGTAATGATAATTTGTAACTGATACGGAACTTAATAGGTAGCCAGTGCAGAGACTGTAAAATTGGGGTAATATGATCATATTTTTTTTTGACCTGGTAAGGACTCTAGCTGCTGCATTTTGGACTACCTGAAGCTTGTTCATTGAAGATGCAGGACAACCACCTAGAAGTGCATCACAATAGTCCAGTCTAGAGGTCATGAATGCATGAACTAGCTTTTCTGCATCAGAAACAGATAGCATGTTTCGTTGCTTGGCAATGTTTCTAAGGTGGAAGAATGCAGTTTTTGTAACATGGGAAATATGATTTTCAAAAGACAAGTGCTATCTAATATAACACCCAGATTTTTGACTGTAGAGGAAGTAACAGTACATCCGTCCAGTTGCAAATTGTAATCTACAAGATTCTGTGTACTCTTTTTTTTGGTCCAATAATTAATATCTCTGTCTTAATCAAATTTAATTGGAGAAAAGTATTGGTCATGCAATCTTTTACATTTTTAACACACTCTGTTAGCTTAGATAATTTAGAAGTTTAATCTGGTCTCGTTGAGATATATAGCTGAGTATCATCAGCATAACAGTGGAAGCCAATTATGATTTTCTAATAATATTACCAAGGGGAAACATGTATATTGAAAATAGAAGGGGACCTAGGACGGATCCTTGGGGCACTCCATATTTTACTGGTGATAAATGAGATGACTCCCCATTTAAATAAACAAAAGGGTAGCGATCGGACAAGTAGGATCTAAACCATCTTAGAGCCTGCCCTTGAATACATGTATAGTTTTGTCATTTATCTATGAGCATGTCATGATTTATGGTGTCTAACGCAGCACTAAGATCAAGTAAAACTAGATATGAGATGCAGCCTTGATCTGACATAAGAAGCAGGTCATTTGTAATTTTAACAAGAGCAGTTTCTGTGCTATGGGGGGGCCTGAAACCTGACTGAAATTCTTCATACAGTTAATTTTTGTGCAGGCAGGTGCTCAATTGAGCAGACACAGCTTTTAAATTTTAGACATTCATGGAAGATTTTAAATAGGCCTATAATTTGCCAGTTCACTAGGATCTAGTTTTGGTTTCTTAATAAGAGGCTTAATAACCACCAGCTTAAATGATTTTGTGATGTGACCTAAAGATAACGACGAGTTAATGATATTGAGAAGCGGTTCTTCGGCTACAGGTAACAACTCTTTCAGTAATTTAGTGGGTACAGGATCAAATAAACATGTTGTTGGTTTAGATACAGTGATAAAGTTTATTTAGATCTTCCTGTCCTATATTTGTAAAGCACTGCAGTTTATCGACATCCAGCATTGCTGGCGGATCTCCAATTGGTGTTGTAGACTGGAGGACAACATGTCTGCTGAGTTCTTGTTTGTTCAGTTAATTCTGTTACATGGAGGGGTTGGGATGAACTCAGATGCAGACAGGATGTACCAAACACAGGATTTATTAAATAAAAATGGGGAAAACAAAACCCATGAGGGGGAAGACAACGACTAGGGCTGAGACTAAACGATTTAACAAGACTTGGTCAACACGATAAACAAAGACTCTTAACACAAAAACACTAACTTCAGATACACAAACACAGGACTCACAACGTCTTCTTCTAGGATACAGAAACATATAGAGACACTCACGATATGGTAAACAATCACAATGAACCGACAAAAGACAGAGCACACTAGGGGATCTAAATAGGAGAACTAATTAAGACACAACAGGTGGCACAGATACGGCAATCACGACAAGACTAGGATAACAAGGGGGGCGGGGCAAGGGGACGAGACAACACAAGCATTCAACACAATCAGTTTGACGCCGGATTTGCACATCGTTTATTTCTTAAGGATAATGCAGTCCCAATGAAAAAGGGTCATGATCGTGTGTTGGAACCGCAGGCGGTGAGTAAAACTGCTTCAAATATCTCTGTGTTGTTAACTTAACTATCGGCGCGTAAGCACATCAAATAAACAACGTGTGATGTAAAGTGGAACTTAGTCATTTTCCAAAACCGCTAAGCAAATATATACAGTTTCAATACATACCACATAGAGACGTCCTGCTGTAGTCTTTGCTGCTGCTGCTCTTGTTCAATTTCAGCCTCGGGATCTGATTCTGGATCATAAATATACAATTCAATTCAAGTTTATTTGTATAGCGCTTTTTACAAAACAAGACTAGAAGACTAAAAATGAGATGCAGCCTTGGTCTGATGCAAGAAGCAGGTCATTTGTAATTTTAACAAGTGCAGTTTCTGTGCTACGGTGGGGCCTGAAACCTGACTGAAATTCTTTATACAGATCATTTTTATGCAGGAAGGTGCTCAATTGAGCAGACACAACTTTTTCTAAAATTTTAGACATAAATGGAAGATTTGAAATAGGCCTATAATTTGCCAGTACACTAGGATCTAGTTTTGGTTTCTTAATAAGAGGCCTGATAACCGCCAGCTTGAATGGTTTTGGGACGTGTCCTAAAGATAACGACGAGTTAATGATATTGAGAAGCGGTTCTTCGGCTACAGGTAACAGCTCTTTCAGTAATTTAGTGGGTACAGGATCTAATAAACATGTTGTTGGTTAAGATACAGTGATAAGTTTATTTAGCTCTTCCTGTCCTATATTTGTAAAGCACTGCAGTTTATCTTTGGGTGCGATGGATAAAACTGAAGTGTTAGACGCTGCAGAATCTACATTCACTATTGTATTTCTAATGTTATCTATTTTATCAGTGAAGAAATTCATAAAGTCATTACTATTTAACGTTGGTGGAATATTTGAATCAGGTGGCGTCTGGTAATTTGTTAATTTAGCCACTGTGCTAAATAAAAACCTTGGATTGTTTTGGTTATTTTCTATTAGTTTGTGTATATGCTCTGCCCTAGCCGTTTTTAGAGCCTGTCTATAGTTGGACATACTGTTTATCCAATGCAATTCTAAAAACTTCTAAGTTAGTTTTTCTCCATTTGCGTTCAAGACTACGAGTTACTTTCTTGAGAGAGTGAGTATTACTGATATACCATGGTACAGTAAGTTTTTCTCTAACCTTTTTCAATTTGATCGGGGCAACAGCTTCTAATGTATTAGAGAAAATAGTGCCCATGTTGTCAGTAATTTCGTCTAATTCCTGTGTATTTTGGGGTACAAATAGCAGTTGAGATAGATCAGGCAGGTTATTTGCGAATCTTTCTTTGGTGGCTGGAACAATAGTTCTGTCCAGACGGTAATGCTGAGACATATAGTTAATATCAGTTATACGCAGCATGCACGATACAAGGAAATGGTCTGTAATATCATCACTTTGAGGTACAATATCTATAGCAGTAAGATCGATTCCATGCGATATAATTAAATCTAGTGTATGATTAAAACGATGAGTGGGCCCGGTGACATTTTGCTTGACTCCAAAGGAGTTTATTAGGTTAGTAAATGCAAGTCCTAATGTATCATTTGCATTATCAACGTGAATATTAAAATCTCCCATGATTAGCGCCTTATCAACTGTAACTAGAAGGTCTGAGAGGAAATCTGCAAATTCTTTCAGGAATTCTGTATACGGCCCTGGTGGTCTATACACAGTAGCCAGAGCAAGAGATACATTAGATTTCTTTTGCATGTCTGACAGAGTAACATTTAGCAGAAGTATTTCAAAAGAGTTAAACCTGTATCCTGTTTTCTGGGTAACATTGAGAATATCACTATATATTGTTGCAACACCCCCGCCACGACCAGTCTGACGGGGCTCATGCTTATAACAGTAGTTTGGTGGAGTAGACTCATTTAGACCAAAATAATCATTTGGTTTTAGCCAGGTTTCAGTCAAGCAGAGTAAATCAAAACTATTATCTGTGATCATTTCATTTACAATAACTGCTTTTGGTGTGAGTGATCTTATATTTATGAGCCCAAACTTTAAAAATTGTTTTTGTTCATTTACTTTACATTTGCGCTGTAAAAACTATTAAGACTGTGTCTGTTCCCCGAATAGTGAGGTCAAAATATAAATATAATGTAGGATCTAGAAAAAATCTTATCGTAATTAAACCAGTTCTAGTAAATTTTGGTTTAATTACGATAAGATTTTTTCTAGATCCTACATTATATTTATATTTTGACCTCACTATTCGGGGAACAGACACAGTCTTAATAGTTTTTACAGCGCAAGTACTTTTATCATTTAAGCGGGTGGAACAAAACTCATCATAATGGTTATTTGAGAATTGTCTTACTAGTCACATGGAGCGAAGTGTCCTGGAGATGTTGTCAGAGAGCAGCTCCGCTCCGACTCTGCTGAGGTGTAATCCATCAGCGCGAAACAGTCTAGGATATACGGCTGAATTTGACTGTTAGCCATGGTTTGTTTTGGATGATGGTTTTTTTCCTCACGGTAATGTCACAGCTTCCAGACACTCTCAACGCAAAAGCCTACTCACGCTCGTGATTCTTTAGCTCCGCCCACACGTCACGCCTCCAGCCGGTCGTGTTTTTCTGAAAAAAAAAAGGTACAGACTATCTTTCTCTTATAAATATAATAAAACTAAAGACTTTTTGGAGATATGAAGGCTGCAGTACTACTCTATAGGTACTCAAGATTAACAGGAGATTGAGTGAAAATGAGCATTTCACCCCCCCTTTAATGGTTTAGTCCAAGTGGGAGAGGCTTATACTTTTTAAGAGTTTCTCTCAGTCTAGTAAAGGGGCTAGTAGAGTGAGTTGGTGAAGTTGCTTGCTTGATTTTTGGGTCAAATTATTGACATAGCCAAAAGTTTTGTTTGTACATTTAAACGTTGTATAGTTTTTTTTTTTCTTTTTTTTTTTCTTTTGATCCTTTGAGACATACTGTAAATATAATTTGCATTCTTTTGGAAAATCTTTGTTTTTCACATTTTGGAATAAACACCAACTTTTTGACTTCATCAGCACATCACTTCATTTTTTTCCACACCTCCATGAGCCGGTACATCCAGAGCAGGGGTGCCGCCACTGTTTGAACACCTTGTAGCAGTTGGCACACCACTGTCTCTGTTACAAGCCTGCTTGAATGTGGTGAGGAAATTGCCAGCAAGGAGAGTTTTGTTGATGCATTTGTGTTCTCTAAGGAGAAATGGCTTGGAGAAGATGGAAAGTAAATAGGGCCAAAGTTGAGTTAAGAGTAGATTACAGAATCCAGCTTCTCTGAGTGGAGAGAAAGAAAGTAGAGAATGGCTGGGGTAAGATTGAAGTGTGTTATGTAGGGTTGGGTATCGATTGGGTTTTTTTATGATACCGGTGCCATATCAATACTTTTAAAATGGTACCATGCCTAAACGGTGCCTGCACCAATACTGAACCAATCCAAAAAAAAGAAAAAAAAAGAGCCACAAGAAACTATGGATAACATTAAAGAACATTACATTTAAACTAAATCCATAGCTTTTACTCGCTCCTTGGAAGCTCTCATTTCCAAAGCTTCCCTTACTTTAAGGCTAATAAATGTATTTAATGATCTGGGTCATTGTTTAATATAAAACCACACCTAATGTTTCTACTGTATTTCTGTCAATCACTCTGATATTTAGTTAAAATGAGTGCTGTCTGTCCCTGTCTTTAATCAGTTCTGTGAATGACTGGATGGTCATTCTTTATAAAGTGGCAACAATGTTGTTTGTAAACAACAGTCTTAGGCACATTAGTATTTTCCCCCCAAAAAGGGTTTTAAGCCAGTTATTTATATATTTTACTGTATTTTGTCAGTAGGAAATGTCAGTTTACACGTCTGTGATTACATGAAGAAACAGATGAAACTGAGACAAACTAGATTTTTGTACACTAAGTATTTAGATTTTTACTGTTACTTCAGGAGAATTACAAAGTACAATAGAAACTTTATCTTTGTATCTAATTTTAAGTGGTTAAACTGTCACTGCTGAACCTGATCCCATGTTACAATGTCTCTACTTCTTTTATAACATTGACTTTTGGACAGAACAAGCGATTATGACATCACTACATTACTAAATAAAATCCTACATTCTCTCTTTGTTGCTGGCGGTGGTTGACCTGAAGATAAATGGATCAAGGACATTAGACAGAGGAACAGAGGAACTGTGGGTCCATATACTGAGAGATTGACATTTTTTCAGCTTTCTTCATCTGTATCGATTTTCATTTATCCCTCCATCCAAGAGCCCTGGCCTGTGTGGAAAATAATTTAAATTCACAGCAGGAATGTAGCAGCACAGACCTTCTTTTTGTGGCTCGAACTGACTTCACTGATGGTTTGTATGTGTGTGTAAGAGGGCTATAGAAATAGTCAATAAATATGGAAGAACATCTTATGATTTCACCCAAAATCATAAGAAATTATTATTTTATTAATTTTCTGTAAAATATAAAGCTACATTTTGGACCATGAAGATTCCTGTGTGTTATCTTTTTTTACTTTTCTTTTTTTCTTCTTCTTTATTTAAAAACTTCTCTCTTTGCCAAAGAAGATTTCTCAAATTCACAGTCAGTGAATATGTTGCATCCAAACATTTCCAGAGGACTTCAGATTCAGAAAGAATGTCTCAGTGTCTTGTTCCCTTCTGAGGGAACCATGGTTACATGCCTGTGTCCTCTAGCAGTGGAATGCCTTCAGCGTGACCGGTGTTTAAAGCAAATGTCAAAACACGACATCACTACTGGTGAAACATCAGTATAGAACACGTCATCCACTTCTTCATCTGAAGCTTGCATTTGGAGCATGGCAAGAAAAGAAGATGCAGTGTCTCATTCATAGTCACATTCATAACCTAAGAAGTTCCCTTCAGAGGGAACTCAAACTGTGTCCTCTAGTGGTCACTATGGTGAATGGAATACCCATGCTGCCATGCTGTGGGGAGTGCATGCCAAGCACCAAGGTAAGCACTATAAACTCTACCGAGCCATGAGAGTTGTCCCTTTGGATTGCTCAGTGGCTGTTACTGATGATATCTCCTTTAGCCCAAGGCCCAGCTACATGCCCAAAAATAACTTACCTTTAAATAGGCTAGGCAAAGAAAGCCTGGCTCCAGGGCAGAGCTCAAAGACTTAGAATCAGACAACAAAATGATTTTTTTAAAGTCTGTCACCTAGGAGGACTTCACACATCAACCCCTCATTTGCCCAGAGAGGCTACAAAAATAGCTAATCTACCTGTCTGCAAGAGGCAAAGTGTCAGAACACTGATGAGTGCAAGGGACCGGCACTACATACCTCTACTGGTACTGAGATGGAGACTTCCCATAAGATGGGAACCATTTGTTATGGTATTACTAAGGATACATATCCAGAGAGGGACCCAAGGTAAGAACTGGGCTCTGACCAACAGTGGGCGTGGGCACTTACTATAAACATGTATTTTAGAAAGCACTTAGTTTTATTATAGAGGTCATGAAGAGACCTAGCAACTTAGTATGACTATACTATCGTATGACTGATCATGGAGCTCTAGGGAGCAGAGTACTCACATACTCGACCTTGCACATAAAATGACTCCTGAGACTAACCTGCTCAAGATGATCCATCAAGCCGTGAAGGGGCACTGTTGCTCACAGTTCATCAGGAGGGCCGAAAGGATGGCCTAGCAACCTGATATAACTGCTTCACAGACCTAAAGGAGCAGAGCACTCTACTCTCAGAGTGAGAGGAGAACTCACATGATCAGAAGGGCACATGATGGGGCTCCAGGAGTGGCATACTCATAGTAGACCCTCTAGTTGAAGGGAGTACCGCCAACCATAAGGGCAGTTGTATGATAGGAGCTCCAGGGAGCAGCATGCTCAAAGTGACTCTGTAATAAAGGGAGCAATGCCAGGCTCAAACACTGAGGCTGTAATCAGAGAGGCCACACAGGAGGCCTTAATCCATCTGGTATGGTTCCCTCGTGGAGCTCCAGGGATTGGAGGATTCAACCCTCAGAAAAGAGAAGGGAGCTGTGAAGCACAATATGGGTGTTGCATGCTCCTAGACAACCCTCCAGTATAGGGATGGGAACCGAAAACCGGTTCTTATTCAGAACCGTTTTTGTTCTTTGAAAAGAATCAGAACTGTGAGCAATTTCTAAGTTTCAGTTCCGAAAACGGTTCTGGTGCAACACGTGACCAAGCGCCTTGCGCCGGTGTTCTGAATATTCAGCGTTTTCCGTAAAGCAGCGGTTCTCATTTGCAGTCCTCGCACCCCACTGCTCTGCACATTTTGAACGTTTCTCTTAGCGCTTCAGACATTTGTTCTATTCGAACATAAGTGCCCTGCGAAGTGAACATCACAGGTGAACATCTGCCATGATTCCAGTTCGAAGCGAACGTAGCTATATGTTCCAATCAAAGTGCATTGAAGTGTGCAAGACGTGAATATAAATTGTATTGATTTACAGAGGTATATGATGTCACAGTTGTCCATGTTTAAAGATGCTGCACAGCACAAATCAGTGAATGAATGTTTCGATGTGAGGTAAACTTCAACAGATTACCCCTGCTCAGGGAGTAGGGAGCAATGAACAATTGGAACACAGTTCATGCACGGAGTTCATTTTTAACGAGCTGATTATCTGAATCAGGCGTGTTAACAGAGAAACATGCAAAATATGCAGAGCAGTGGGGCGCAAGGACTGGAATTGACAACTGCTGCCGTAAAGGATGTCACGAACCGAATAACAGACACGCCTCCCTGCCTCTTTAACTACTGAGCACATTGATGGTATTGTTATGCAAGTATGAGGGTTAGATTATTTAGTGTACAGGTCATTTCAAGAGTGATAAACAAAGTGATAGAAAATATTTATTTTAATGCATTTTAAATGTTTAAAAATGTGGAAACCACTCATTGCATCACACCATCTCCTGACTGCATTATTATTTGTAAAATTGGGACTTTAGAGAGTGTGTATACATGTTTAAGTTTAACCGTTTATATTTCATTAATTAAGGGAAATTAACAAGTGTCTCAGCCCTCAAGGGACTATTTGGCCAACAAGCTTATTCCTGCTTGAAAAGCAAAACGTTATTGATAGTGTAAAAAACAACAACTTTGAAACACATGCTGAATGATGGACTAGCATTACTCAACATTACTTACTACCTTCCAGCAATGCTACATTCAGTGAAGGTAAAATAGTAAAAAAAACATTATAATAGTTCATTTAAATGAAACCAGAAGCCGAACCAGAAAATTTCTAAAAATACACAACCCTACTTATGAAGATCTGTACACTGTAATATATGTTGTATTTTGACATTGCCAACCTTGAAATTAAGTTGACAGTAAGTAATAAACAGTTATTAGCATTGAGTAGTTGAGTATTGTGCATTTTTCCTTACCACTATTTCTTAATAATTGTTTAATGATTTTAATGCAACCGGAATCAGAACCGGAACCGTTAGGTGGAATCGGAATCGGAACCGGAACCGGAAAATTTCTAACGATTCCCAACCCTACTCCAGTATGAGGGAAGTACTGCCAAGCTCAGCCAGAAAGGACAGTCTAGCAGGTTGGCAGAAAGTAAGCCTCTCAACCTGATACAACTTCACACAGGGTTCCTTGACACTCTGTCTCATACCTCAGTATAGACGATAGTTTTATCGGGTGCACACGCCTGGCCCTAAGTTATCTTCCGGTCTGTGTTGTGTATCAGTCTGGCTAGCGCTGCCTTCTACAAACGCAGTTAAAGTCAAGGTGATAAGTAGACTGAAGTTGGGCTCTGGTAGAAGTGCTGTGGGAAGTGTTTCCCATACATTTATTTATTTTTGGAGACTCGCCACGATTTTAATACTGATTTTCAAAAAGGCTTCGTTGAATAAACATGAGTAACGATACATACTGCACGCTTAATAATAATAATTACTTACATTTAATATTTTTAAATATCAAAACGGGTGTTTTTATATCACTATTTTTGAAGGAACACTTGCATTTTATATGCCTGATAGCGCAGCGTTTGTGAGCATAGCTCTGCTTTGTTTACAGCTGTTACTGGGGAAACCTCTATTTCTCACGCCTTATGCATCTCCTGCTCGGAAATAATTAATTTGCATTTTCATTAAATCCACCTGATTTACGCAGCAAACATATTTTGTTTGTTATAAAAAATTATCTACTTAGCTGTTGTTATTGATTCTATTTGGAAGTATACCGGAAGTTAAGTTAGGTCCACAAAAGCGCGCATGCGAAGTAACGTTTGTTTATGTTGTTGCCGTTGAAACCGTCTATATATGGAGAGTGAGGGTCCCATGTAAGTAGGGTCGAAGGAGCATGCTAAGAAGTTTGTGGTAGCTGTAGGACCTTGCACTACCCTTATTCTACCTAAGGAGAGCAATGCCAGCTCGACCACATAATGGGACCCAAAGCCATTTATGAATATGATTCGAACTTCTCAGAGCGAGCAGATCAGCCAGTTAATATTGGAGCACTGCCATGGTATGCAGTGCAGCTGCAGCCTTACCCCTGGTGCATACCCTCTGCCATTCAAATGGGAGGCATCTTGAAGGGGTTTGGATGGTAAAGAGGCAAATATAAGAGAAGATGTTTCACTGGAAATGAGAGGCAGGTGGCTCCGTCCTGTATTCCCGACAGTGACTTATGAGGCCGACCTGTCAACTCTGTCTTCTCCTCCTATGTGGGTTCGGGTCCGGGTCCACAGAAGTGGGAACAAGGAGTGAGGACGGCGGAATGATTGGGAAATCAGCGACACCTGCAAACCACCACCGGTCTCGAGTCCCACGTAGGAGATGGAAGGATATAAAACTGGAGCGACGACAGTGAAGGAGGAGAGAGGACCAGGCCTGGGCTTTATTCTATGTTTTGCTGGTGTGCTGTTTTGTGTTTATTTTGGGATTATTAAAGTTTCAGTTGATTGTCCGCCGGTTCCCGCCTCCTTCTTGCCGATGATTATGGAGTCTTTATTATTACATGTATTTAAATCAGTTATTAGTTTTTTTTTAGACCAATTTTCCCACCACTGTGTTATGTGCAGCGGTATATCGACCTCCAAAGTATAATGAGAATTTTATTCAGTCACTGATCTAACCCATGAAAAAGACACACTTTGGAACTTGTGTTGTTGTATGGTTTATGTATTACTATCAGTGAAATATGTGACAACGTATTTCAGATCACCTGCCTGTTTTATTTACTGGGGTTGTTTCCAATTCTGAGATTTCAACCTGTGCTACTGCACGCAGTGTGTGGGCAGTTAACCCTTTAACTGCTTCACAGGTTTCTAGTGTTTTTAAAGACTCATTATTGTACCAATTTTGATGACTGTGATCTCTGTGAAGAATTCACGCTCTTATTTGTCTGTTCTTGTATAGAGATTTTAGACTTTCTTGCTCCGTCGAGGATAAAACGTCTTAAAGTTCTGTCAGAACCCTGGGTAAATGACACTAGCCGCTCTCTCAGACGTGCCTGCATAATAGCTGAGAAAAAGTGGAAAAGAGATCATTTTAAAATCTTGTTTGAAATGATGCATTACGCATTATGTAAATACTAGAGAGCAGTTAAATCTGCTAAAGCTAATTTTTTTCTGACCTTGTAGCCAGTAACAGCCAGCAGCCTCAGGTTCTTTTTAATGTATTTAACTCTCTTGTTAACCTTCGAGATTCAGATTGTATTGTGCCATTTTTAATATTATGTGAAAACTTTCTGAAATATTTTGTGGACAAAATTGCTGGTCTCAATTTTTCACCCATCACGGTTATCAGTAACTCCCCTGATTTTTTCCTTTTGCCCAGCTGTCTTTCAGCAGTTTGAGCCGGTTACATTCTCCTATCTTTCTGACATAGTTAAACAGCTACGTACTGCAAACCGCCCCCTTGACAGTATTCCTGCACGCTTGGCTAAAGATGTCTTTGACACTGTTGGGCCAAGTGTTGTATCTTTGGTCAATACATCTCTCAGCTCAGGGTGTGTACCATCTGTTTTTAAACATGCCATTGTGCAACCACTACTAACAAATAATAATTGGATCTTTCCATTTTGTCTAATTTTAGACCTATATCTAAACTCCCCTTTTTAGAAAGAGTCTTGGAGAGAGTTGTTTTTAATTAACTTTAATCATTTATAGATGAATTTAGTATTTATGAACATTTTCAGTCTGGTTTTAAGCCCGTCACAGTACAGAAACTGCTCTTTTAAGAGTTTCTAATGATCTTCTTTGAACTGTGGACTCTGGTAACTCTGCTGTTTTAGTCCTTTTGGATTTGACTGCGGCCTTTAATACGGTCAACCACTTTATTCTTTTATCTTGAAAAGTGTGTTGGCATTAAGGGCATAGCCCTTAAATGGTTTCAATCATATTTGACAGACAGAAGTTTTTTCTGTTCACCTTGGTGAATTTTCGTCATCTCCTGCCCAGTCTTGGGTCAGTATTGGGCCCTATGTTGTTTTCTTTGTATATGCTGCCCTTGGGGTACATTTTTAGAAAGCACAATATCACCTTCTACTGTTATGCGGATGATGTACAAATTCATTTGCATGTCAAAACAAATGACAAAGCTTCATTTCTGTCATTAATGAATTGCCTGAGAGATTTAAATGTCATGGGGATTTAAGTGCTTGTGTAGATGCACTTGGTAATTTAGGTTTGTATGTTTGTCCATTTACCAAGAATCTTGGTCTGATTTTTACAGTGCTTTTACATTTGAAAAACAGATTAGTTCTGTTGTAAAAGCCAGTTTCTATATTATATATATGATATTATATTATTATTATATTTTGAACATTTTAATTTGACAAATTAACTTGAGTCAGCAGTTTCTCATAACAATGTCTGTTATGTTTCAGCTAAAGCTCACACCTCCTTAACTAATTTTCCGGGCAGATGGATAATGTCTGGTATTGGATGGCTAGCTGAGCCTCTTTTTAATTTCATTGATGCTCACATTAGAGCTTTATGCATTCACTATCATGCCTTCGAGGCTCAAGTGATTTTCAGATCAGCAGTGCTGGGTTCAGATTCAGGCTTTTAAAAGGTTAATCTGGGGACTCTTCACTTTGCTGCTTTAAAGCTACATATATTTTTTGCATAACTTCTGACACATATATTGCAGGACTTTTGATTTAAATCAGGTGTGTTTGATAAATAATAATAATAATAATAAACCTTTCAAAATGTATTGTTAGAGGTTGGAGAAGCACTATCTTGCATTAAATGCAGCCAACACCAGATACAAAGTACATTAGCAATGTACATTAACTTTAATTATGTGCTTGTTTGTGGAAGTACATGTTGTTTTAGCCTGATAAACTTTTCTGCTGATTAATAATTGCCCACCCCCCACAAGGACAATAATGCACTCTACCATTGTCAGAGAATGTAATGTTCTGGCAGAGATAAGCTAGCTAGTTCTGTAAGTCCATGAATAAAGGTCAACAAAAGCAGGTTTCCCAGCAGAGCCCAGGGTGATCACTGTTGGAATATTATAGGGCTATATGATTATATGTGTGTGTCTGTGTGTGTAGTACAGCTGTACGATCAGGGTCATATTTGTAGTTTTGCTTTAACCGGTAGAGTTGCGCGTGTGTTTGATGCTATGTTGTTGCTGCCGGCAGGTTTGTGGTGGAGATAAAAGAGCTGTTTGTGATGCTGAACTTCTGAACCTGCAGTAGCTTTCCTCATCCGTGGTTACCCAGACAGACATTGCATTTACTCTCACAGGTTTACATGCCACCCACAGTGAGAAAGACAAACATGATTCTGAAGTGAAGAAATGTTTGACCTCACAGTGTGACACTGACTGTCCTAAACAGAAACCGCTCACTCCCACATCAGACGACACTTAAAACATTCAGATCTGTTCATGCTGGGGAAGAGCTGGGATGCAGAGTCACAAAGAAATTTGTGAACACAACACAGGAGTCACTCTTCATTGAGCTAATCACTTTGGATATTGCAACCTATTTTTTTGATTTTCTCTTCTCCAAATATCTGTGCAAATACCTCGTTGATAGAAAATAACCACTGGAAAGTGTTGTGTGGTCTAATGACGTTGTAAAAGACATCAGAATTTTTTAGATTACTTAAAGTCTAGTTCATCTCATCTGATTGCATATCCTTTTATTTTTGTGTCTTTGTTGAGACATAATCCATTGCTACAAAAAGTGTCTCACACAATTTTATTAAAATTTGTTGTAATTGTGCTCACTCTCAAGACATTTTGAAAATCCACCCACATATTTGTTTAGAGCTGTTTTGGCTTTTAAACATTATTGATCTGTGCAGAGTTCTCTCCTGATTCAGGCCAGACCACTAAATTAATTAAAAACAGTGCTTAAAGATGCACAATCAACATTGTAAACTGCTCGTACCTGTAGTTTAATCAAGCATAAACATGTCCTGTTTATGCTGCGGGTAAGGTCTCCAATCGACCCCCAGCAGGGTTACTCCAGCCCTGGAGTGGCATCTGCAGAACCGTCATCTTGGAGTTCCAGATTAACAATGCAGCTATGCTCATAACTCCCTTCTGGTCTCATCTACCAGCCACCCTTATTCCCCTCCCAAGAATCTGATGCCGTTGTTCCATCCGTGCAGTCGTTTATTCAGAGATGCCTCTGTACGTGGAGGGTCGCTAGAGAAGCCCTCACTCGGACTGCTGACAGGAACACCGTGCTAAGCCCCCACTTTACATGTGCGGCCAGAAGGTCTGGTTGTCCTCCAAGGACATTCATCTCAAACTCCCCTCACGTAAACTGGGACCCAAATTTATTGGACCATTTGCCTCTAAGGTGCTCAGTCTGGTGTCGGTTCAACTAAATTTAACCCCCCAGTTTAAGAATATCCACCCGGTGTTTCATGTCTCCCAAGATAAAGCCTGTCATTCTATTCCCCCTTCAGCCCCAGACCTCTGTCCCTCCGCCTCCTAGACTCATTGAGGGGTCTCTGGCTTATACAGTACAGCGGCTCCTTGATGTGAGACGGAGGGATAGAGGTAATCAATATCTGGTAGACTGGGAGGGCTATAGTCCGGAGGAGAGTTTCTGGATTCCAGCTGGTGACATTCTGGATCGCGTTCTCATTGACCAATGTCATTGGCGTCATGGTGAGTCCTCCGGACATGCCAGGAGGCGTCCCCGAGGGGGGGGGGGGGTAATGTCATGGTTCAGGGTGCTTCCTCGGCTTCCCTGTTGTCTGTGTCCTGTCATTGTCTACAGCTCGTGACATGGGCAATCAGCACTGATACATCTGTGCCTGGTGTGTGCAGATCACGAGCTGATTGCCCTCAACTGTCGCATGTTCCCATTTTCCCTTATATTCCCTGCTGTGTCTGTCCCTTGTTGTCTGTAGGTTTCGTGTTGTCTTTGTGACTGTACTGCATGTCTGTTTCCTTACCTGTTTTACGCTGTTGTGCTCAGGACTTCTAGATGAGGAGTCTTTTGTTGGCTGCGTGCCCGAGTTTTTCCACGTCCTGTTGGGCATTGCACCAGAGGTGGTCTCCACAGCCTGTGTCCATAGGTTACTGTACAGACGGCTCTGGAGTTGTTACACTTGGTTTTGGCTCGTGTGTGTGTGTCATCACACATTGGATTATTTTTGGATTTACGGTTATACCAAATAAACTGTTTCACTTATCCTCTGTGTTTGAGTCCTCTATCTTCACGATCTGACTGAATCATAGTGTAAGCAATATGTCAGTCTTCAGGTATATTTTGTAGCAGATATTTTAATGGAAGACAAGTATCTGTGAATTTTGATGTGTGTATGTTTTTTTTGTCAGGCCTTTCCAGTGGCATAACTGGACACCTAAGATCAAGTCAAGAGGTTCATGTCAAGTCAAGTCAAGTCAACTTTATTTATATAGCGCTTTACACAAAACAGATTGTGTCAAAGCAACTGAACAACATTAATTAGGAAAACATTGTCAATAATGCAAATGACAGACAGTTCATCATTGAATTCAATGCAGTCAAGTCAACGATACCGCTGTAGATGAAATTACCCCAACTAAGCAAGCCAGAGGCGACAGCGGCAAGGAACCAAAACTCCATTGGTGACAGAAGGGAGGAAAAACCTTGGGAGAAACCAGGCTTAGTTGGGGAGCCAGTTGTCCTCTGAACGGACAAAACCAACAGTTCAATTCCAGGCTGCAGCAAAGTCCGATTGTGCAGAAGAATCATCTGTTTCCTCTGGTATTGTCCTGGTGGTCATCTGAGACAAGGTCTTTACAGGGGATATGTATCTGGGGCTCTAGTTGTCCTGGTCTCTGCTGTCTTTCAGGGATGTAGAGGTCCTTTCTAGGTGCTGATCCACCATCTGGTCTGGATACGTACTGGATCCGGGTGACTGCAGTGACCCTCTGATCTGGACACAGACTGGATCTGGTGGTTACGGTGACCTTGGAGTAAGAGAGACTCTTGCCAGAGTTTTGAGAACGCAGAGAACGGAAAGGACTATAATATAACAAAGCTTGATGAAATAATGAGGTGCTAAACCATTCAAGGATTTATAAGTAATAAGCAAGATTTTAAAATCTATACAATGTTTTATATGGAGCCAGTGCAGTGTTTACAGAACCGGGCTAATATAGTCATACCTCCTGGTTCTAGAAAGAACTCTAGCTGATGCATTTAGAACCATCGGGAGCTTATTTATTAAGCATGCAGAGCAACCACCCAATAAAGCATTACAATAATTTAATCTTGAGGTCATAAATGTGTGGATTAACATTTCTGCATTTGACATTGAGAGTGTAGCAGGTTAATTATTCTATCCAATGTTGACCCTGGTTGGGGTGTGGTTGGCAGACCAATGAGGTAAAAGCAGCCATACAATTTATGGACTCTTATTTTGATGGGTGTGATGTTATCCTAATGATTCTGGGTTCTCCTCTCCCTGGTGTTTCCCTTACTGTGGCCATTTGATCAAAGTGGGGCTGGTGGCATCGGCTTTGTGGCGAAGTGACCAACTAAATTCTTTGATCACTTGCAACTATGTAATTTAGTATGTGTGTTACTCTCAGTAATTGCTAAAAAAACAGGTGTGTAAATGCTAGCTGGTGCATTGAGTATTGGCACTTTGTTGGAGTAACCATATAGCTTTGCGTTTGGTCTTCATTTAAACTTAAATTTAAGTATGTCTCTCACTTTCTCACTCATGGTGTTTAGATTTTAGGTTAATGGTTTGGTTTTCTTTGTTAATGTAAAGGGGAAATGGAAAATCACAATCTCTAAGCTGATCCCTTGCTGAAGACCCTACACTTGACACCGCTGCTGTCTTGCTTATGGGCATTTTCGTTTCCTTTTTTGTAGTTTATTTATTTTACGAAAAGTGTTAATTTATTGTTGTCTACTTATTGTAGCATTGTTTATTTTCCGGTTTGGCCCAATGCATTACACTGGGTCAGTGTAAAGGTTATAGTCCTTAGTTTATGGTCTTGATCTTCCTGGTGCCCTTCAGGCACTGCTGCTTGTGCCAGCTGTATCTTGTACCAATTAGGAGGCCTGAGTACTAAAGTGACCACGTCCAGTGTTTTGTAAAAGTAATTAGTTTTTTTCTTTATACATTGTAGTTTTGTAATTTTTGGTGTATGGTGTATGTTTGTGTAATCTTTCTACAGGGTGTGAGTGCTGTGTTTGACTTTGTGTGAATATAGGTGAGTTTAGATGATCCCGAGTTGCAACCGGCCTGCCCTGTTCCCACTTAGCCTGTCCGTGGAGAACTATTTTTATAATCTTGTTGGTATGTGCCGGAAGAAAGAATTTTATTAATGTTCTTATAATAAAGTGTATTTTTGTATTGTTACTCGTGTCTCACTTCATTAATTTCCTGCCCTCAACTGGTAAGACATACCTGTGTGTCCTTATTGGGAGTATTTCCCAGGCCCCAGGGTGTAGTCGGATGAAACTAGTTGTGACTTAGTAAAATTCAAGACATATGAGAATGCCACAAGAGCATTGGTCGTAATTTAGATATATTTTTGAGATGGGAAAATGCAGTTTTACAAATGCTAGAAACGTGGCTTCCTAAGGAAAGATTGCTATCAAATAGCACACCTAAGTTCCTAAATGATGACGGAGTAGCCATCAAGTCTTAGACTGTGTTCTTGGTTATTACATGCATAGTTTTTAGGTCCTATAATTAATACCTGTGTTTTTTTTTTTCAGAATTCAGCAGTAGGAAATTACTCTTCATCCAGTTTTTTTTATATTGCCTATGCATTCCGCTAGTTTTCCAAATGGGTTTGTTTCTCCAGGCCGTGAAGAAATCTAGAACTGAGTATCCTCAGCATAACAGTGAAAGTTAACACAGTGTTTCCTGATGATATCTCCCAAGGATAACACATAAAGCATGAAGAGTAATGGCCCTAGTACTGAGCCTTTATGGACTCCATGCTGCACTTGTGATCGATGTGATACCTCTTCATTCACTGCTACGAACTGATGGTGGTCATATAAATACGATTTAAACCTTGCTAATGCACTTCCATTAATGCCAACAAAATTTCCTAGTCTATGCAAAATAATGTTCTGGTCAATAGTGTCAAATGCAGCACTAAGATCCATTAGCACTAATAGAGAGATACAACCACAATCAGATGATAAGAGCATGTCATTTGTAACTCTAAGGAAAGCAGTCTCAGTACTATGATACGGTCTAAATCCTGACTGAAAATCCTCACAGATACCATTTTTCTCTAAGAAGGAATATAATTATGAGGATACTACCTTTTCTAGTATCTTGGACAGAAAAGGGAGATTTGAGATTGGTCTATACTTCTTGTTCTTTAGGGTCAAGTTGTTGTTGTTTTTTTTGATGAAAGGTTTAATAGCAGCCAGTTTGAAGGTTTTGGGGACATATCCTAATGACAATGATGAATTAATAATTGTCAGAAAAGGATCTACGATTTCTGGACGCACCTCTTTTAGGAGCTTAGATGGAATAGGCTCTAACATATATGTTGTTGGTTTAGATGATTTAACACATTTATACAATTCTTCCTCTCCGTTAGTAGAGAATGAGTGGATATATAGAGCACTGTCTGATGTGATACTGTGCTGCATGGTTAAAATTTTTTCTCTAATAGTATCAATCTTAGAAGTAAAGTAGTTCATAAAGTCATTACTGCTGTGATTTTGGGAAATGTCAACACCTGTTGATGAATTTATTTTTCATTCATTTAGCCACTGTATTGAATAAATACCTGGAGTTATGTTTGTTTTCTTCTAAAAGAGATGAAAAGTAATCAGATCTAGAAGTTTTTAATGCTTTTCTCTAGGAAATACGGTTCTACTTTCTGTTACATTATCAAGTTGTTCTGAGGTTTTGGATATGCTAAGGAATTGGGATACATCAGGAAGATTATATTACAAAGCAGTCTTTTTTGTGTTAGAAGTGATGGTTCTTCGATACTTGTAGCAAGGATTAGAATTTACAGTTTTAGCTATATGAAGTTTGCACAAAACTAAATAATGATCTGAGATATCATCGCTTGGCTCCATAATTTCAACACCATCAACATCAATTCGACAATGAGTAGGACCTGAGACGTGTTGTCTAACTGTAATAGAGTTCAGAATGTCTGTGGATGCTGATCCCAATGCATCTTTTTCATTATCGACATGAATATCAAAATCATCAACAGATATAAAATGAGCACATTCATAAATAAAGTTTGTATGGTGGCCTGGTGGCCTGTAAACAGTAGCCAGTGCAAACATCATAAGGGATTTATCATTAATATTTGTTTCTCTGGATAATGCTATATGAAGCACTATTACTTCAAACGGGTTATACTTGAAGCCCGCCCTCTGAGAAATCCTGAAAACGTTATTATAAATTGAAGCAACACCTCCCCCTTTGCCTTTTGGACATGACTCATGTTTATAGGCTAACAGTAATCTTGGGGGATAGACTCATTTAAAATAATGTAATCATCAGGTTTTAGCCAGGTTTCTGTCAAACAGAGCACATCTAGGTTATGATCAGTGATCATATCATTTACATAAAGTGCTTTGGCAGAAAGGGAGCTGATATTCAATAACCAGAGCTTTATCATTTATTTATCCGTATTGCATCTGTTTTTTATTTTTTGAACATCAGTTAAATTGTTTCTCTTAAATTGATTTGGACGTTTTTTTGTATTTTCTAGTTCGGGGAACAGACATACTCTATAGTGTGATATCTAGGTGACAGAGGTGGGTAGTAACGAGTTACATTTACTTTGTTACATTTACTTGGGTAAATTTTTTGGGTAACTAATACTTTTTGAAGTATATTTAAAGATGGGTACTTTTACTCTTACTTGAGTAATTTTTTGGGTGAAAAATCTGTACTTTTACTTCTTTACTGTGGGCCACGCTCCTCTTGTTACTTTATCTTAATGTCATAAATGTTATAAATGCTTCAGTTTGATCCAAACGCGCCGTCTACTTTTCTCTGGGCAATGAGCAATTCCCATTCACGAATGATTCATTCTTTTGAGTCAATTCTGTTCAAAGGCTTGTTCAAACCAGTTGGCTAACCATTGAATTGGTTCGTGAATCAGTTTGAATGATTCGTTTAGTATCCTGCCGCGCTCGCTGAGCGTTTGAAACGGCCAGAGTTGTAACGTTTAAGAACAGAAGGAGCGTGGAAGACGCGGCTGGATCTGCACTGAATTGAAAGCAAATCTGCAAAGGCTATTATTTGCTTGCGATGGAGATCTGTATTGGATGAACACCACGTACGCTGTCTACGGTTCAACAGGTATAACTAGGGCTACACTCGATTACAATACACGATACCACTATGACATTAGTTTGTTGTACGTGTAACTTATAACAGAGGGGAATCAAGTTGAATACAGCTTCCAAAAGACAAAAAATAGTCGATTCATATATTCTATATTTGATACAATCACACCGGCGTGAGAACTCAGAGAGTCATATCATTAGCTGCTAAATTCAGATCTGTGTTCACTGGCTGGTGGTGAGCCAGAGACAGACACGTTGTTACAGCAGTGCGCATTATAACCAATCACAAAAGATTCTGTTGAGCTTATTAAAGCATTGTCCAATCAGAGGTGTTCCGATGAGTCATTGCTGAAATGCTGAAATGCTGAAATGCTTCCTTCATTCGCTCACTGACGGAATACCTCTTTCTGGCGAATTCTCTCTTCAGAAACAACAAAGTGCAGATGTGTGTGTACGAATCAGTTTTTATATCACATTGACTTTCAATGTTAAATTCACATTTACTATAAAGCAAGTCGTATTAAAAATATGTTATGACATGACACATATATTACTTAAGTAAACAGACAGGTTTTTATAATAAATTACATAATTAGGCTACTTTGACCATCGCATATTATAATTATTATCAATTTATGAAAAGTGAGAATCCAGATATTTCATTATATAATTCATGCTTCTGGGAATGTTTCTAATAAAAATGAAAATAATAATAATAATAAAAAAATAATAATAATGCTTAATAATAATTTGCCTATATGTGCTGAGAATTAACTGAGTGAGTGAGAATTAACTGACTGACTTCTTTGATGTGATGCGGCTAGCAGACAGTCAGTTTAGCCAGAATAAATTACTAAGCCTTTCAAAGGATTTTTTCCATTTTAGATTTTACACACAATATACCATTAATAACATTTTTTTTTTCATTCTCAAATCCATTGTCAGTGTAAACATAAACTGCTTATTATGTTGTACTTTTTTATGTCCCCTAAAATAAAACAAGTCTCAAAAGACATAAAGTCAGAACTGCACCCCACTATGCTGTAAAGTTACAGAATAAACAGGTTTTGGTGTTTCGTTTCTGAAAATATTATTTTAGACTGTGGAGGACATTTTAAGATCTGAAAGTGTTTTCATAGCACACTGACATTAAAAGATCAATGGAAATCGAATTATAAGATCAAAGAAAAATGGGTCCTCATGATATGAAGCCTTTAGATTAATTAAAGTTCATTATCAGATTTCACAAATTGCAATAACTCTAACAACCCTCCTAACCAAAGTAACAAATCCAAGAGCAGCCAACATACCTAACATACTGCATACTGCAGCACCCCAACCAGTGATTGATTATGTGCAAATTTTATTTATGTAGTTATGCGAATATAAGAATATTTTTGTGCAACCAAAAAATAAATTAATAAAAATAAATAAAGTTTTAGTGCAGTGATCATGAATCGTAGAAATCGGAAATGATAGCAAATATGGTGAGTGAAACTAGTTTAAGTGCATAATAAGTGAGCTGAAGGCTGGAATGTTTGCCTGAATTGTTCATGCAGGTGCATAGTGTTTTATAATACTGTTAAACATGTTACTGCAGTTACTGGATTAAACTCTGATTGGCTTTTGTAATCAATCAAGCAGACTCTTAACAAGCATTAATATTCCTGCTGACTGGTGCTGGAGGAGTTGCTCCTGGTGGTGAAGAACAGAGGAATTTTCCCCTCAGTGCAGGGCATCAGGCGGTTTGAAAGATCTCCACATTATCAGAAAACAGAGGATTTTTCAGAGGAAAGTCCCTCTTAAAACCATTCAGACAGACCCACCTGTATTTTCACAAGCTCATTCTCCTCCGTGCCTCAGCAGCGACACCGCGGGAAGCAGATGGCTGCCTTTTTTTCCTTTTTCTTTCAGAAGAGAGACGAACGAGAGTGGGGCTTTTTCCATTGAAAAAACGCTCACAATGCACGCAGATTGCCTCCTCAAAGACATTGCGTGCGTGCTCTTCACCCAAACAAATGACGCAAAGATCGCATGTGTTATCGGGTGTCAAATAACGCAGACACAGATGCACACATTGTCTAAACGCCTTCTAGTTGTCGCCATGATAAACAGAGAAAGATCACTCTTACTGGTTCTTTCAGATGCATGCTTCAAACAGAATAGTCAGTGAAGACGAAGAAGATAATGACGTGTTCTCCCGGTGCTTGGTTATAGTTGCGCCGATAGTGACATCAGAGGCTGTTGCCGGCCAACAAGTTGGTGTTTTTTTAAAGTATGCTTCAGACATGGGTCACGACGAGGTGTTCCCCCCATAGCGGCCCCTTGAGGTTGCAGTTTGAAGTTCCCTTGAAAGGGAACTACTGTTATTGTGTCATGAAATGTAGTTTTAAAAGTTTTTCAGGTGAGAATGTAGTTGTTTAAAACTCAAATGTGCAGTTTATTAATAAAGACAGTGCCTATTTAAAAATGTGTTTCGACAATTTCAGAGACGTTCAGCTCCATGCGATCAGCTCAGTTTTCATGTTTACTCATTGTTTACACAGAGATTTCAGAAGTGTAACCTTCACTATGAAGATCTAAACATATTTAGACATTTATATTTGAAACTACTGCGGAAACAAAGACACCTACATCTTCGATGCCCTTGAGGTAAGCTAAAACATACCAAAATTTTATTTCAAAGTTAACTATTTCTTTATATTAATCTATTAATATGTTAAAATTAAAATTAAAAAAGTCATTACTGTTTGATGATATTTTATTTCATTGTAATGTAGGCTATATAGGGCTACACATTTCCCTGAACTACATTTCTGCGGCTATTAATATGTTTTAATGTAAACGTAAGGAGGCAATGGTGTTTGATATCATATTTTGTCTTATTCTAAATATACAGTGAGGAAAATTGCAGTAGCCAAGGTGAGCTGAATGATGTTATCAAGTATGCTGCTTTTTTTACGAAATTTACATACTTTGTATTGAGAAACGTGGGTAGACTTACGTCATCAAACTATTTGTCTTCTCGGTGGAAATAAGGCATAAGTGTGTTCAGAGTGCCATTCATCAGAATCTTTTGACAGATAGAGACAGTCATCGACTCATGTGCAGATTATAGCATGGCATCTTATGCGATGCTCATTCCCTTATCTCAGGAAACTGGGGTAATGATAGCAATCAGAGCGTTTCCTTTAGAATGGTCTCTCCCGTTGCACTGTATGTTTATCGAGAACGCATCCAATAGCACTGTGCATTAAACAAGTGCAGAAAAAGCCCTCAACGTACACTCTAAGAGCCCAAACCGGCCAGAGTGGATTGGGACTCTGCTCATCCTCTGAATTAGGAAGAGCCAGAAATTTAGACTTCTGCTCTGAATGGAGTGGAGAACACTTTAGGCACATAACTTGTCATGGTTTGAGGACGAATCGTTAACAGTCGTTAGGCCCATACTCAAATAATGAAGGCAAGGCTGACAGTGTTTGCAGGTTGCCCACTCGCTAAAGCCAAAAGGAGGGTGGTCTTAAGCAACAGGGGTCACCGACTGGAGTGGCTTGGAGGACTAAAGATAAGTCCCAGGTCTTCACAGTATGAGGATGAGGCAGATTCAGAATCAGAATCAGAATGAGCTTTATTGCCAGGTATGTTTACACATACGAGGAATTTGTTTATAATAGTTTAGTTTGACGTCACCATTATGGTGATCAGTACATAGGCAGTATGACTCTTTTCAATGTTACTTTTTGTTTAACTGCTGTAACTATATTTGTAACGGCGAAAAAGGTGAGAATTTAAAAAAATCACCAGGTGATGTGGGTTACTTGCTGATGTTAAAAATTTCGTCATGTAACAATCTGTTAAACTGGTTTTATCTGGAATATAGTCTATGCTATTAATTTACTGCAAGTGACTATAGCAAATGTGTTGCAACACATAAGATCCTACAGATTTATATCATATATATTTTTGTCTATTCTTTTTAAATTAATTTTTTCATGAACCTCTTTGTAAACCAGATTGCTTAGCTAACACTTACCTCGGTTCTCTGTAAATGCATGGAGAGGGTGGTAGTAGGGGAGCTTTCTGCTAGTGTAAGTCAGTGTTTAGACCCGCTCCAGTTTGCCTACAAGTCGAAACGGGGAGCTGAAGATGCTTGTCTTACTCTTTTAGATACTGTTACTAGACATTTGGATACTCCCAACTCGCTTCTTAGGATTTTATTTATAGATTTTACACCTGCTTTTAACACATTAATATTAATTTATTGTTGTTACCGCCTTCAAAAATTGCAAATTAATCTGACTCTTGTGCAATGGATTAAGGTTTTTTACCAAATAGACCCCAATATGTTAGAATGCATGACCACAAATCTAGTATTATTAATATAAATACGGGAGTTCCACAAGGTTGAGTCTTATCACCCATTTAATTTTCTATATAAACAAATAAAGGCATGTGTGGAATTAAAGGTATGTCACTCTTGAAATACGCAGATGAGATGGCTTTGGTGGTGGGGAAGTCGTGGCCTAATGGTTAGAGGGTTGGACTCCCAATCGAAGGGTTGTGGGTTCTAGTCTCGGGCTGGACGGAATTGTGGGTGGGGATAGTGCATGAACAGCTCTCTCTCCACCTTCAATACCACGACTTAGGTGCCCTTGAGCAAGGCATCGAACCCCCAACTGCTCCCCGGGCGCCGCAGCGTAAATGATGAACACTGCTCCGGGTGTGTGTGTGTATGTGTGTGTGTGTGTGTGCGCATTTCGGATGGGTTAAATGCAGAGCACAAATTCTGAGTATGGGTCACCATACTTGGCTGAATGTCTCTTCACTTCTTCTTGTATGACAGACAAGCAGTTCCAGGTCTGTAAGAAAGCTTATCAGCATTTAATTATTCTTAGACAGCTGAAAATATTTAATGTTAAACAGGATATCATGACTACAGTGTATTGGTCACTTGTGGAATCAGTCATGACATTTAATATTGTTTCTTGGTATAGTCTACTTTCAGCTGAAAATAAGGAAATAAATCAATAACTATTAAGCAGGCATTAAAGATTACTGGGGTCTCGCAGCTTCAGCTTTCAAATGTTTATTATGTGGCAGTTAAGAGGAAAGCAGATTCTATTGTGATAGATTATACACATCCTATTTAAGCTACTTCCATCAAGTTGCCAGTTTAGAACTCCTTTGGCTAGGAAGAAGGCTTACAGGAATTATTTTGTGCCCAATGCAGTCACTATTTGTGTGTGGGTTGTTTTTTAATCCTAAAATGTTTGTTTTAAAATGAACTGTGTATTGTGGATTGTATTTATGTATCGTTATTTTGTATTGCATGAGAGCCTTTTAACTGAATAAACATTTCTATTATTGCTGATAGACAATAAAGATTATCTGAACTGAACTCTGAACTCTCTTAGCTTGAGACTGGGTCATTGACGGCATGGGTTTAGCAGACTGCTGAAAGGGTGGAGCCTTCCAATGATTTGAAGCAGCTGCAGAATGGGCTCATTCTGCATTCGGATTCATAGCCTGTGATGACTTCTGTGTTCAGCAATTCTATCAATGGCAGATCCAAATAGTCCCCTGGGGGAAACATGGGAGTCGATGAAGGCAACCCTGTCAGTATCCGTGATCTCGGTTAAATTAAGCATGTTAAATTAAACGTGGCACGTCAGCACCACCAAACTTGCCATGAACTTGCTGATTGGCTGATTTCCTGTGTTGTTGCCTTCGTGTCATGCAGAACCAGATCAGTCAGTATAGATACTTGATCGTGAATTACTGGGTCGAAATGGGCCGGGAGGAGCATTGATGGTGTTCTGGCAAGTACCACTCATCTAAGCAGCTGTGGGTGGGCTCTTCCAGAGCTGACTAGTATCTCCACAGCCTTGGTGAGGATGTGAATCAACTTGCTGTCCATACTGGCCCACTGAGTCTTTCAGAGGAAGTGAACTTGGATCCTTTCCGGATATACCGATTCCTCTGCATCCGAAACTGTAAGCGACATAGAGTCATTGCAACAGCTTCCTTTTCTGATCTACTGAAAAAGACCAAGCAGCTTGCTGCAGATGATCCTCACATGAGAATAACACCAGATAATCAATGTGCTGCAGGGAGTGTGAAGCATGCAGGACCTATGTCAACATGAGATTACTTTTGTCTGGGCCAAGAGAAGTTTATCTGTTTTCTCTGGGCCAAGGCTCATTTAAAATGGACTGTGGCAAAGTGGAAAACTGTTCTGTGGTCAAACGAATCAAATTTGAAGTTCTTTTTCGAAAAGTGGGACACCATGTCATCCGGACCAAAGAGGACAAGGACAACCCAAGTTGTTATCAGCGCTCAGTTCAGAAGCCTGCATCTCTAATGGTATGGGGTTGCATGAGTGTATGTGGCATGGGCAGCTTACACATCTGGAAAGACACCATCAATGCTGAAAGGTATATCCAAGTTGTAGCTCAACATATGCTCCCATCCAGACGACGTCTCTTTCAGGGAAGACCTTGCATTTTCCAACATGACAATTCCAGACCACATACTGCATCAATACCATTATCCTTTCTCCACCAAACTTTACCACCTTTACCTGAACTTTACCTGAACTGCATTCAGGCAGGTAATCCATCAAACCCGGACTCACTCATCAGACTGTGTGATTGGTCACTCCACCGATCAGATTCCCTCTTCCACAGCGACCTATCTGTACCTATCTTCTCCCAGGTACAACACCCCCTCGAGGTAGACTATATTCATTATCCGCCCCCAAGAGGGAGGCGCTCGAGAAATACCTCTCTGACTCGCTCAACGCAGGCACCATCGTTTCTTCCTCTTCTCCAGTGGGTGCCGGTTTCTTCTTTGTTAAAAAGAAGGATGGCTCCCTCCATCCCTGCATAGACTATCGGGGTTTAAATGATATCACTGTCAAGAATCATTATCCATTACCACTGATGTCATCTGCCTTCGAAGTCTTGCAGGGAGCTAAGATTTTCACAAAGCTCGACTTACGTAACGCCTATCACTTAGTGCGTATCAAGGAAGGGGATGAATGGAAGACCACGTTTAACACGCCCCTAGGTCACTTTGAATACCGGGTTCTTCCGTTCGGATTGGTTAACGCCCCGCGGTTTTTCAAGCCTTAGTCAATGACGTCCTATGCGACATGCTCAACGTTTTTGTGTTCGTCTACCTTGATGATATTCTGATCTTTTCGCAATCACTCCAGGTGCATGTCCAACATGTTCGTCGTGTTCTTCAGCATCTACTAGAGAATCGACTTTATGTAAAAGCCGAGAAATGTTCTTTCCACGCCTCCTCAGTTACGTTTCTGGGTTCGGTCATCTTGGCAGAGGGGATTAGTATGGACCCAGCTAAGGTCCAGGCGGTTACCGATTGGCCCGTGCCCGACTCCCGTCTCGCGCTACAACGTTTTCTCGGGTTTGCTAATTTTTATCATCGTTTTATATGAAATTTCAGTCAAGTAGCCACACCCCTTACAGCTTTGACCTCAGTCAAGTCCCAGTTTAGATGGTCAGATTCTGCGCAGACTGCGTTCGATGTTCTAAAGTCTCTTTTTACTACCGCGCCTATCCTTCTTACTCCGGACTTCACTAAACAATTTATAGTCGAGGTCGATGCCTCTGAAGTGGGGGTCGGGGCTGTGCTTTCCCAGCGCTCCACCGCTGACGGAAAAATACACCCCTGCGCTTTTTTCTCTCACCGTCTTTCTCCTGCTGAGCGCAATTACGACGTGGGCAACCGCGAACTGCTCGCCATCCGTCTGGCGCTAGGCGAATGGCGACAGTGGCTAGAAGGAGCTCCCGTTCCTTTTATCGTCTGGACAGATCACCGAAACCTAGAATATATCCGCAAAGCCAAGAGACTAAATGCTCGTCAGGCCGGCTGGGCTTTATTCTTTACCCGTCTCGATTTCACCATCTCGTATCGTCCGGGTACCAAGAACGTCAAGCCCGACACGCTATCTCATCTTTTTGACTCCTCTGCATCTTGAGGAATCATCCTGAGGAGATTATTCCCCCGGGTCATGTTGTTGGCACAACCATCTGGGGAATAGAGAAGCTGGTTAAGCGTTCCCTTTCTCGTGTCAGAGTCCCGCGCAACTGCCCTAAGGGGTTCCTTTTCGTCCCTGTATCAGCGCGTTGAGTGGTCCTTCAATGGGGACACACTTCTAAATTGACAGCCTATCCTGGCGTCCGGGGCACCATTGCTTTTATCCATCAGCGCTTTTGGTGGCCGTCTTTAGAAAGACACGTGCGATGATTTATTGCCTCCTGCGATAAATGCGTGCAGACTAAGGCTGACAATTCCCCTCCGGCCGGTCTACTTCGTCCGTTACTGGTTCCAACACGACCGTGGTACTACTTAGCTCTCGACTTTATCACCGGGCTTCCTCTTTCAGAAGGTAACACCATTATTCTAACCGTGGTAGATCGTTTTCTAAGTCGGCCCATTTTATTCCACTCGCTAAACTCCCTTCTGCCAAGGAGACCGCCCAGATCATGGTTGATCATGTTTTTAAACTACATGGTTTACCCACTGATGTTGTGTCTGATAGGGGCCCCCAATTCTCCTCTCAATTTTGGAAAGAGTTTTGTCGTCTTATTGGGGCATCCTTTAGCCTTTCGTCTGGGTTTCATCCCCAGACGAATGGTCAGGCTGAACGGACTAATCAAATTGTCGCCCGTATGCTCCGCAGTCTCATCCATCAGAATACCGCATCATGGTCACAGCAGCTTTCCTGGGCCGAATACGCCCATAATTCGCTCCCCTCCTCTGCTACTGGCCTTTCACCCTTTCATTGCTGTCTCGGTTATCAGCCTCCGATATTTGCGTCCCAAGACGCTGAGTCTAATGTTCCGTCAGTGCAAGCTTTTATTAGCCGTTGTAAACGCACCTGGAGGAGAGTGCGATCTGCTCTCTGTCGAGCTAGAAGACACATGACAGTTACGGCCAATAGGTGCAGAATTAAGAGTACTCGCTATGTCTGCGGCCAAAGAGTGTGGTTATCCACTTCAAATTTACCTCTCCAGTCCGAGTCACGTAAATTGTCTCCCCGCTTTGTTGGACCATTTCGCATTGTTAAAGTCATTAATCCTGTCACAGTAAAGCTTCACCTTTCGCCTAATTTACGCCGGGTCCATCCCGTGTTTCACGTCTCTTGCATTAAACCAGTCATCCGTCCCCCATCTCACCCGGTCCTCGTCCCTAGTCTTGTCGATGATACCCCTATCTACAGGGTTCGCCGCATTCTCGACATGCGCCGTCGGGGACGCGGTCGTCAATATCTGGTCGACTGGGAGGGGCATGGTCCTGAGGAGAGAAGCTGGGTTCCCTCCCGGGACATCCTGGATCCTTCACTCATCGATGATTTCCTCCGGACCCGCCAGTTGTCCTCAGGAGCGCCAGGAGGCGCTCGTTGAGAGAGGGGTACTGTCATGATCCTGGCTTCTTCTCCTTTTCTGTCTCCCTCTTGTGGTCACATACTCACACATCACGCACACACATCCACTCCTCCACTCATTATCACTTTCAGCTGTTTCCCCTTTCATTCCCTTCTCCTCACCTGTCCCTTATTTTGCCCTTGATTGTCTCTGCTTCTTATTCCCTCTTTCTAGCCCTGTCTTATTGTCGGATTATTCGTCTCTCGTGAGACACGTCTGTTTCCTAGTCCGAGTCCTGTCCTTTCTTGTCTGTGGATTGATAAATCATTACTGCAACTGTGAGTTATATTGTCATTGGACTGTGTATTACCCGGCTGTGCCTGTTTGCAGAGTACCTGTGCAGCGCCTGCCCTTGGCTATTCACACCGCCGGCTCTCTTCTCTGTTTTTGGACTGGCTGTCTGCATCTCGGGGTCCCTGCCTCTGCCCTCGAGGAGATTTATGTAGTTTTTGTCTTAGACCCAGTCGTGTGGCTAATCCTGTTTTTTTGGCTCTGAAAGAAGGCCGTGATTTTTGTTCTATTATTCAGTGAAGACAATTTGCTTTATTAAAGACTGTAAATTGCACCCCGTCCTGGTCTACCATCGTTCTTACCGCATAACAATATCTGATAAAACTACTTACCGGTAGTTACAGCAACATGAGTATTTGTAATTCATTAATTGTAATTAGTACTAATAAAGCACATATTAATGTCTTTTACTCCTTGACCATTTTCTAAACCCCATTAATAAACTAAACAACTAACTAACTAACTATTAATAAGCCGAAAATTCGGAGTTTACTGAAGTAAAAGTCCTAGTAAATAATAAGTTAATGGTGAGAATTGGACCCCAAACTAAAATGTGACAATATTTCTTACTAAACAAGTATACCAGCAATCAAAAGAAATAGAAATAGTCATAAAGCAGTTTTAAAGGTATCTGATCTGACAGCTCCTGTGAGCAAACAGAGCAAACAGAAAACTGTTTTTTTTTTCTTGAGTTTAAGAAAGAAATGTTCCACTGAGGAAGCGCTCAGTCAGGTTCAGGTGTCAAAGTTGCCTGCAGGGTATGTTCCCTAGAGAGAAGGCAAGAAAAGTAGAGAAGAAGATGTATGTGAACATAAAGCAGCTGTATTACAGCAGAACCTCAGCTGACCAGAGACAGGGATGTTTTTCTATAGTAACACTTCATTTTAGGGTCTCTTAAAATATTAGCATGCATATTACTAGAATATTAGACATTTATTAGTACTAATTAAGCATATATTAATGCCTTATTCTACCTGACCTTAGTCTACATCCCTAATCATACCCAATACCTAAATTTAACAATTACCTTACTATTATTAATAAGCAGCAAATTAGGAATTTATTGAGGGAAATGTCATAGTTAATTGTGAATAAGTGTTCCCTGTCCTAAAGTGTTACCTTTTCTATTTCTCTGGAGGTTGGTGAAATGTGTTCTGAGCTTCGCTGTGCTGTGATGAATCTGGATTATTTTATATGAGTGTCAACAGAAACTAATAAACCACCAAACTCTCTCAATACAAAGACTTCTGATTCTCAAAGCAGCTGAATCACAATCATAACCTTTGAAATAAAGATGGAAGAGTTATTCTGGGCTCACTTGGCTATTAAATAAAAAAAAAAAAACTCTTTTAATTTTTTAGTCTCATATTTGCATTCATGAATTGATTCTACATTTTCTTTACGTTTCCGAATGACTGTAAATTTACATTCTTATTTCTGTTAGTGATATTTTGTGGACATTTATATGTAAATGAGCATATAAATGAGCTCAAAGCAAAAGATATGGACTAAAACACAAATATGCAACAGAAATAAGCTCATATTTTGTTCAGTTACTTATATTAATTCCTGCTTGTACAGAAATGTTACAGAGTATACTTATACAAATGCTTATATGAGTAAAGGACTGACATAAAACTAGTAAGACTTACCACACTGGCAAATGTCAGTTGTTTGTTAGATTTATGCAATTACTTCTCTTTGAAATATAATTTAATGCCTTTCTTGTGAAGCAGGAGTTGTGAGAACTATTGCATTTCCGAATCTTAGTGTCTGACCTCTCTGTGGCTTCCTAAACTTGTAACCTCTGCAGGTAGTTTGTGTCTGAGAATGAAGAGTTTGTCATCCCTTTGATATGAGGATGATGGAAGCGAGTGTAACTCAGACAGCTGACGTCTGTCTATTCCTGGCTGTAGGCTGAGAGTGTGAACATATATATACGCTCCAGACACAGATCGATATTTAATAGCTGTGCTGACATTGTTGTATCAGGGGTTTGATGAACGCAGTGTTGTGTCTATGAGTGTCTGACTGATGACACACACTACTCTCTTGATGAGGTTTGGCTGCAGATTGATTGAGCTATCTGAGGTGTCACAGAGTTAGAGTCTTGAATCGACTTTCTGAGATCAGAGAATATATGTGGTGTTTATAAACTATACATTTGTGTTTAATTGAGAACATTTAGGTTGCACATTAAGAGAACATTCCCCTAATGTCCCCCTCTGTGAGTCAATTAAAACATTTAATGGTAACATTTAACAAAACTTATTTTGGGTCTCTTAATGAGTTGCTTATTATGTTAGGTAAGGTAAGTAGTTTTTATCATTTAACTGTACATACAGAATGCACATATGAACAAAATGTCATTCCTGGCCCATAAATACTGCACTAAACTAAACACATATCACAAAATCAGTATAAAAATGTTGATATAATAAAAATTGCAGCAGTGTATTTAAAAGAATATAAGCCTAAAAGGAATGACAGCAGCATATAAATATTAAATAATGCACATAATAATTAGCAGCATCTAAAACAAAAAAGACACTGATGTGCTCTCTTCACTAGAGAGGTGGAATTAACAGACCATGTCAAGCTATCTGTGCTCTCCATCCCCAAAAACTTGATACTATTGACTACTTCCACCGCAGTGTCATTGAAGATGAGTGGTGTGTGCCTGTGCTGCTTTAATCTCCTTAGTTTATTCGACATTCAGGAGAAAGTTATTTGTATTGCACCAGTCCACAAAGCTCAGATGGAGAACAGAGGATAATAGCGTCCTCTGTGGAGCGGTTGGGTCGGGAAGCAAACTGGAAAGGATCAGACATAGGAGGGAGTCTTGAAATGATGTGGTCCTTCACCAGTCTCTCGGAGCACTTCTTCATTATAGGTGTGAGTGCAACCGGACGATAATCTTTGAGGCATGTTACTGTGGATTGGTATTATACTAGCAGTCTTAAAACATGATGGAATGACAGCCTGATCCAATGAGGTGTTAAACATGTCTGTAAGGACAGGAGCCAGCCGGTCAGCACTTCTTTCAGCCCTTGTCCTGGGATATTATCAGGACCCGCTGTCTTCTGGGTGTTGACTTTTGTTAGGGTCCTCCGGACATCAGCTGTGTTGGGAGTGGGACTCATCTGAATGAGGAACACTTTTTCTTGAAGGAGTGTTATTCAGTGCCTCAAACCATCTAAAATATGTTTTAAGTTCATTAAGAAATGATATATTGTCTCGCAGGGTGGTGGAGCCTGAGTGTAGTCTGCCACATGTGCGTGGTGTTTGTAGGATCAGAGAAGAAACCCCGTATAGCCTGTTTTACTGCCCTAATGGTCCGATTCAAGTGGGCTCTTGCTGTTCTGAGCACGACAGCTTTACATGCAGAATTTTGTGTCTTTAGCATTGCATGTACCTCGCCAGTCATCCAGGGCTTCTGATTTGCTCGTATAATGATGTTCTCGGTGACACCTACATTCTCCGTGCACTTCTGAATATACGCAGACACAGCATATTCTTCCACATTAACATGATGATTAACAGTTGAACATAGCCCAGTCGGTATGGTCAAAATAATCCTGCAATGCTGACATGGTGCCCTCAGGCCAGACCTTCACCTGCTTCATGGATGGGTTTTTCCAAATAAGCATAGGGTTCTATACAGGAAGTGACATCACAGAGAGATGGTCAGAGGAGCCAATGTGAGGGCGGGGGAGGGCCTTAAAAGCTGGTGGCAAAATCCACACACTGATGGACATGAGGGAGAACTGTCCCCATGTGAGCCAGGTTAAAGTCAGTTTTTGGGCTGTTTTTTTTCTGGTGTCATGTGTGCTGAATCATGTGTAATGTAAGTGCACAGGTGCCTCCTTTGTCTGTCAGTCTTGTGACTGAGCTCTGTCTGTCTCATGGCCACACTGTAGGTTGTGTTAGCATTATAGTTGTTATTCAGTACATGATGTGGCAGTTCAGGCAGCGTAACCTGAAGCACAGAACATTTTTACTAAAGCACAAGACTACTGAAGGTTTTTTTTAATGAGTGTTGCATGTGTCTTGCTCTGTTCATATATATATATATATATATATATATATATATATATATATATATATATATATATATATATATATGTGTGTGTGTGTGTGTGTGTGTGTGTGTGTGTGTGTGTGTGTGTGTCAGGGTTATGGACCTGTCTGTGTGTGTTTTTGCTGCCTGTGACCCAGTTTCTGTCTCTGTTGATTGTGTTAATTTGATTCCAGGTGTGTCTAGTTCAATTATTCTGTGTTTAAAAGCCCTAGTCCTTTCAGTCAGTGTTGGCCGGTTCTAAACGTCTTTCCATGCGTTCCTGTGTGTCCTGTGTTCCCCTTGTGATTGGTGATATTAAAGAACTCATTTCCTTGTGCCTTGCCGACCTAAGTTAATTGTGAATATATATATATATATATATATAGAGAGAGAGAGAGAGAGAGAGAGAGATACATGTGTGTGTTAATTTATACATATAAATACAGAGTCACAAGCTGCAGATTCAGTGTGGATCTGTAGGTAAATATTTCACTTCATCAAGCACTCATTTTCTGCTCTACCTTAAAAACTATCTCAACACTGTAGAACATCTTAGCATCTCTGCTGCTCACACACCGTCACCAAACAAGCTGCTATTTAACTGAACGTTCATCATTTGTTCGCCCCTTTGCTTTTAAAGGCATCTGGTAGTCTTTGTTGTAGCACTATGTTGTTCTAGTGCTAACAGTGATCTGTTTTTGCTCGGCTCTACTCCAGTAAATGTTTTCTGGGGGAGGACCCACCCACATCTTTATCTTCCAGCGCCTGACAAGCTGCTTCTTTGCTGAGAAGTGTGAATCATGGTTCTGTGTCAGCGGCAGGACACACACCTCGTTCTCATCTGATCATGAAGCCTAGTGAAGGCCCTGCTGAAGCGGTGCTTTCTATAGCCATCTAGAGTGACATTCACATCTGGGATGTGTCTTCATTCACTTCTGTCCTTTAATCAATTCCTTTCATGTCCTGGTCTCTTTATTCATGAAGCTTCATGGGAAGAATCTGAAGCAGTTCTGAGATCAATAATCAATGAGCAGACACACCGTGAACAACAGATCAATGCACCAAGGCTTTTCACAGCTCCAGAATGCTCTGCACTGCTCTGAACTAATACGGAGTTACAACGTTTTACTTTAGTTTTTAACTGCCTTATTTTTTATTTTTAAATTTTTTGCACTGGTTTCTTTTTCTTTTGGAGGTTTTAGAGGTCTGTCTGCTCGTTGTGTTTAAATGTTGTTCATTGACAGACAAAGAGAAACTAAAGGGCACTCAAACATGATTGTAACTGAGGGGGGCCGTGGACTTGAGGTTGGCCATTGCCAGAGGGCCCGAACTTGCATCGATTTCAGAAATTGTCCTAATTTCTGTCTGAAGGATGCCTTGGCTAATGCAGTGTGTTCTGATACATAAGGCACACACACTGCTCTATTACATCTCTGCTGCATTGATTTCAGGCTGTATAGCCCCATTTGTGCAGCTCATTCTGCATGACTACTGTAACCCAGTCATCTGAGCCGGCTCTTTCACGCTTTTATAGAGAACAGATTCAGTCTCAGCGCTCCTCTTTCCCAGCATGCACTGCTCCCTCTGTATGGTGTCTGGCCTGGCAGATAATGTTGTGCTGATATTATTCATTCAGATCTCAGCCCTGGGGACAGAAATGGTTCACCGGACCTCCAGATCAGCGTGAGTGTCAAGGTTAGGAGGAGTATCAGGAGAACTGTGTCTGATTGACACTAGTGATCGACCGATATTGATTTTTTATAACCGATACCGATACCGATTATTTGCATGTTTATGTACCCGATAACCGATATGCAGAACCGATATTTATTTACTGTTATACTTCTGTTTCTGACAATTATTACAACACAAATTAGCTGAAAAAAAACATTTTATTTATAACAATCACTCCTTCCTTGCATACAAAAAAACTTTATATTTATACACAAATAAATAGAGGGGTCTGAGTCCAAAAAATTTAAGTGCACTGTGCAAGTGCAAGTGTCTTTGTTTTAAAATAAAAGCTTTGATGAGGTAAAAAAATAAAAACGGCTAAAAAAATAAAGCACAAAAATGATTCTAACATATTGGTGGGGGCGGGAGGGCTATTTAGGAGTGCATAGCTATTTAGTAGTGTAACTTAATACTCCCAGTTAAGCAGAACTAGGTTTTAGTGTAGAAAACAGAGTCTTTCAGCATTCTGCCCTGTAAGCCTGCTTCCTTCAAAAATTTCATGCAGTGGCCGTGCTTGAGGCTTCCTGATCATCAACCCAGTCAGGTGCTGAGCAATATGAACAAACTTTTTTTCCCGAGACTATATAAAGTTAAACGGCACTTGTCAGTTGGCATTTTATGATCTAGATTCAATCTAACGTTAGATCATGAAATGCCAACTGACAAAGTGCTGTTTGACTATAATTTAATCAACCGCGATCGCGCATGGAGATAATAAATAATTAATTTCCACAAAGCGGTATATGTATATGTGTATTAGCGAAATAATTGTTATGTAGTAAATGATAATATAATCTAGTGTGTTTAAACAAGATAATCTTGTCAAAAGTTTCATTCAGTGGCATTGCTTGAGGCTTCCTGATCATCCACACAGTCAGGTGCTGAGCAATATGAACGAACTTTTTTTCCCGAGACTATATAAAGTTAAACAGCACTTGTCAGTTGGCATTTTATGATCTAAATTTAATCTAATGTTTAATCATGAAATGCCAACTGACAAAGTGCTGTTTGACTATAACTTAATCAACCGCGATCGCGCATGGAGATAATAAATAATTAATTTCCACAAAGCGGTAGGCTATATTTATATGTGTATTAGCGAAATAATTGTTATGTAGTAAATTAAAATATAATCTAGGGTGTTTAAACAAGATAATCTTGTCAAAAGTTTCATTCAGTGGCCGTGCTTAAGCCTCCAGATCATCCGTCAGTTGCTAAGCAATATGAACGTACTTTCTCTTCTAGACTAATGGTGAGCAAATACAACAGATAGAGAATTAAATTCAACGCTTTTCAGAATCAGAATCAGAATCAGAATGAGCTTTATTGCCAGGTATGTTTACACATAGCGTACGAGGAATTTGTTTTCGTGACAGAAGCTCCGCAGTACAACAGAATATCAGCGACAGAACATAAAACACATAATAAAAGAATAAAAAAAACATTTTTTTTATTTTCAACATGCACTCATTCATGTCTGTTTTATTTAATTCATTTAAAGATACGTCTTTATTGGAGCAGGACATGACGAACACTACGTAACTCGATGAGTTCGTCTCAATTGTTTAGAAACAAGCTGCATAAATTAACTATATCAGGAATTTATGTCTCAGATCTCATTTGTGCATGTCTGTTATGTTAAATAAAGTTGATTAATTAAAGCAAACCAAGTAGAACATATACTTTACCTGTGCACTGAGTTGTTGTTGACTGATCACCTCAGACGCCCGGGCTGCAATGGCGGAAATCTCAAAACGGCCACAAGATGGCGCCGTAAATCGGCGAATCCGATATTATAAAACCGATACCCGATTATGGAAAAATGCTTAAATATCGGGAAAAATATCGGTAAACCGATACATCGGTCGATCACTAATTGACACACTCCAGGACACTACAGCAGAGCTACATCTCAGGGTTTCACATAATACTCTTTGTAAAGCACTGTCTGCAGACGGCTGTACCGCTGTATTTAGTGAAGCTCAGATTAATGACGATGTGAGAACATCACAAATGCTCTACATTACAGCAGTTGGGTTCTGGAATTAGGAACTTCATACACTTTTTTTGCTAATTGGTTGTTAATTGTGTTGTTAATCAATGGTATATGCATTATTTCAGATTATATATATATATATATATATATTAGTGCTGTCAATCGATAAAAAAAAATTAACTAATTAATCGCACAATTTTTTAAAATTAATCGCGATTAATCGTGATTAATCGCAATTAAAAGACTGAAACTTTTTGGATATGTAAATGTAAAATGTAAATAATTAATGTAAACTCAAGACAAAGAAACTATTTAAATTCAAAATATGATTGTTTATTGGAATTTTTGTTTAACTTGTAACAGATTTTCTCATGTAAACAACATACCTGCAATAAACCATCAATATCCTCCAAATTAACTGTTGGCTTGAAAGCCATATTTATTACAGAAATAAAAACACAGGCATGTAAGTACCATTTGAATTTCAAAACAATCAATGCCAATAAAAAACAAAAATGATTTCCACGTTGAATTCTAAGTGGACTGCAAAAAAATTCCAAAGTATAGTCATTGCCAGTGCTGTAAGTGGGCCAGTACGCACCGGTACTCAGTACCGCCACTTCCAAATATAGCTCTTGAGCGTACCGCCACCTCTCCGTGCGCCCAGAACGTGCTTGTAGCGTACCGGTACGCTCATTTGGACATCTGTTTTAATAGAGGTTTTAATCTTTTACCTGCACTGCCGATTTTCAGAGCGCCCTTCACAATGCAAGCTTCCTAATTCATCCCACCCAGAGCAGTAACTACATTACCCATTCACCCTTAAGTTATACAAGTGAATAGCGCATGTGTCGCTTTTCCCACTGTTAAGTGTCAACAACTCAACGTGGCCGGAGAAGGTGTGTGAAACTCGTTGTGAGTTATACTAAAGCAAAATCTTGAGTATTTATTGTCTGATAAACATTAAAAACTGTCTGCGGAGGTTGAGTCGTCCTGCAGCCCCCGCTGGCGGTTCATTGGCTGCAGCATCTTTTTTTCTAAGTTCTAAAAAAATACCGTAGACGGCCAGGCACAAATTGAGATATTCATTTATCTAATTAATCTATAGCCTATGCACAAAGCCAATATGATCTTTTTGTCCCCTTTTTGTTTTAAAGCTTGATGAAGAGAGAGATCGCAAATTGCTGCAGCTGCGAGGAGGACAGTGATGCACGCGTACAGGAGTGATTGACAGTTCGCGGCACTGTGCACAAAAAATACTCCGCTACACAATTATTTCGTTATTTTCGTTTAAGCTTATTAACGTAAGGCGTTACAGAAAGGTCTGATTTACGCACTGTTACAGTCATTGTTTTTTTTTTTTTTTTAAACCATGACATTTGAGTTCATGATTTTAATGTTGCTGTTTCTTGTGGCAGACTAAATGAAGAGTAATGTTTCTTGTGGCAGACTGAAGAGTAATCCGGCAGAGTTTTATACTGAAACTTTCCGTCTAAAAGTCCTTCCTTGGTCTTATCCATATTTCTTTGCACGTTGAACACACATAGGCCACAACTGGAAATAAAAAAAACTGCAACCGCGTTAATTGCGTTATTTTATTTTAACGCGTTAAATATTTCAAATTAATCGAATGCGTTAACGCGCTAATTTTGACAGCACTAATATATATATATATAAAGTATATGTACACTCACCGGCCACTTTATTAGGTACACCTGTTCAATTGCTTGGTGACACAAATTAGCCAATCACATGGCAGCAACTCGATGCATTTAGTCATCTACTGTAGATGTGGTGAAGATGAATTGCTGCAGTTCAAACTGAGCATCAGAATGGGGAAGAAAGGGGATTTAATGACTTTGAGCATGGAGTGGTTGTTGGTGCCAGACGGCTGGGCTGAGTATCTCAAAATCTGCTGATCTACTGGGATTTTCATGCTCAATCATCTCTAGGGTTCACAGAGAATGGTCCGAAAAAGTGAAAATATCCAGTGAGCGGCGGTCATGTGGATGAAAATGCCTTGTTGATGTCAGAGGAGAATGAACAGACTTGTTAGAGATGATAGAAAGACAACAGTCACTCAAATAACCACTCATTACAACCAAGCTTGGCAGAATACCATCTATGAATGCACTACACATCGAATCCTGATGCAGATGGATTACAGCAGTAGAAGACACACTGGATTCAATTTCTGCTGCGTCATTCAGATGGTGGGTCAGAATTTGGCATAATGAACATAAAAGCATGGATCCATGGTATTATCAGGTGCATATGCTAAGTGCAGAGACCCTATGAATGCTAGGTTTACAGTGGATCCATCCTGCCTTGTCTGAACGGTTCAGGCTGCTGGTGGTGGTGTAATGGTGTGGGGGATATTGGGCACCTTAGTACCAGTTCAACATTGGTTAAACACCATGGCCTACCTGAGTATTGTTGCTGACCATGTCCATCCCTTCATCCTCTGATGGCTACTTCCAGCACCATGTCACAAAGCTCAAATCATCTCAGACTGGTTTCTTGAACATGACAATGAGCTTACTTTACTCAAATGGCCTCTACAGTCACTAGATCTCAATTCAATAGAGCAGCTTTAGGTTGTGGTAGAACGGGACATTTGCGTCATCGATGTGCAGCCGACAAATCTGCAGCAACCGTGTGATGCTATCATGTCAAAATCTGCATTTTTAATATCATGGACCAAAATCTCAGAGGAATGTTTCCAACACCTTCTTGAATCTGTGCCACAAAGAATTAAGGCAGTTTTGAAGGCAAAAAGGGGTCCAACCCAGTATTAGCAAGGTGTACCTAAAAAAGTTGCCAGTTAGTGTATATATGTCTATATATATATATATATGGTAAAAAAGTGAAAGTGAAATGTGAAATCAGTTCTGTCAGTTCTGTCCTGACGCAGAGTCTTTATTAGCTTGTCTTTAGCCATTAGCATCTGTAAATCGTGATCATGAGGATTTGAGTATGGTGGTTTATTGTGGTTTAGTGAGTTCTGTGATTATGGTTTGATAGGTGGGCAGCACTGCTGTCAACGGTGTACAATATTGATTCATTTCTTAACAGGAGCTGGAGAAGCGAACGCATGCAGCTCAGGGGACACACGCATCATTCTTCTCTTATTCATCTCATCCCTCTCTCTCAGGGCACATCATCTCTCCTGACGACTGCAGCACATCTGATCTCTAGTGTGGATGATGTAAGTAGTGTATACCACTCCATCTGTCTCATGCGGTCAGCAGGAGTTCCCAAAAGACACAGTTCCCCTGATCCAGTAATACAAACCTCCCAACAATATCAGCCTGCTTCAACTCAAAATCCTGTCTTGAGGATAAAGGCAACACAAAATCAAAATTGAGCTCAGTTTTTCATGTCTTATTGTGAATGGTTCTTCGGTGCACATTATTCCAGAGAGATCATTTTCACTCAGGCTCTCAGTGTACTGACTGATTCATCCTGGAGTTTAGATCAGTGAGGCCTACAATCAGTCGAAACCTGTGCTAACTGAAAGAAAACAAGTCGATCAACAGATTAAATGCATTTTAAAACATTAGAGAGGTAAATAAGGTGCTGAAGTGTTGTTGTGTGTGAATCTCTGATGTCTCGTTGATGATCTCTCTGGGGCACAGCTCACATTCTTGCTGAAGTATGCAGGAGCTCATATAGCAACAGATGTGACTGAGACCCCCAACATGCCCAGAGACTCCACATGCTATTTTTAACACTCAGCACACAACATTCAATCTATGACTGACTAACAGTCTGGCTGGACTGAACTAGACTGACCTGGGACACACATCTGATATGTACATATATTGATCCAGTTCACACAGAGATGGAGCTTCTGTCATGTGATCTTTCCCATGTGCTGTTATTTCTTCTCATGCTGTATTAGTTCATAGTGTCTGTCAGGATCTTAAAAAGTCTAAACACACCAGCTCTGCCACAACGCTCGCTTCAGTGTCAAAGCATTGGTGTTCACTTACCACATGCAAAAACACAGTCAGTGATGTCAAACATGGTGTGACACTTCAATGTGACCGTTCTGGAGTGGAATGATTTCAGTTAAATCTGTTCCTCTGTCAAAGTATCATATGAAGATGTAGAATATGCATTTGTACTTTCAATGAATATACTTAAATTGAATAAAAAGTATTATAGTTTGTTAGATCACCCGCCGTATAAGAGGCTTCTAACAACTAGACCTTCATTAAAACGTTAATGACCAAGGTTCATTACTATAATGTCAGGCTTTATGGATGAAGGAGGCTCCAGATTTGTCCTCCTCTCTCCATCGTCTGCTCTTCATCTGTCTGTCTTTCTCACACACTCAGTGTGTGTCTGATGTTGTCTAGATGTGATGCACACTTGGCTGCACAGAAGAACATCTGAAGACATTTTTTCTTTCCCCTGACACACCTGTGATTATTTAACTGTGAATTACATGTGTGTGTGTGTGTGTGTGTGTGTGTGTGTGTGTGTGACAGTAGAGCCCCACAGCCAGCCGCTGTAAACAGGGCAAACAGGACATTACAAAAAAAAAATAACTGCACTATTCAGAATATGACTGTGTAATAAATGCAGTCTAGGGCATCAGTGGTTATTTGTGTTTGGTCTGAAGAGACCGTCATGATTATTAGTGATTCTTTGACTGGGACTGGCACCAGATCGGGGCAGAGGTGTGTGTCTCTAAATGGTTAGCACATGAAACACGTGGGTGATCATACAAGATGATTTCTCACTTAATTTATTCGGTGAGTTTTTGATGCTAGTCACGACTAACTGAAGAACTAAGACAGCACCATTGAACATCACCAGACTCATGCTCTTCTGTTTCAAATAAAACTAAACCCACTTTTAGCAGAGCACACTGTTCATGCTCCTGCTGTTTCCTCTCACATGGCTGATTTCTGCACCCTTATAACATCAGTGTCTGGAAATATTCTGCGGCCTCACTGTGAGCCCGTGATGAGTGTGTGTGCGGTCAGAGACGTGATGGACGTCATCAGAGTCGTCACTGGACGGGTCAGCGTTCTCTCTGACCTCGGCTTCAGAGGCGTCCCTCACACTCAGCGCTGTCTCGGTCACCTGTTTCCTAGGAAACCAGCGCTGTGATGACACGTGTGGTTTTCTAGCAGGGTTGCCTGGTTACCGTATCATCGGTGTGTGAGGCTCAATAGACTAGCAGCACACACTCTCCAGAAGAAGCTTCTCTCAGCTAATACTACACCGTACACCTTCACATGTCTTAGAGAAAACAGGAGCGCTGTTTGAGATCAGTGCTGGGGTTCTGCACTAGTGTTCAAGGGTTGGGGTCGAGAACATGTTTTAATGTTTCTGGAAGCTCACCAAGGCTGCATTGCACTGTCTATTGCTGTGATTGATGTGATGCTCCGCTGTATTTTCAGCATCATTCCTCCAGTCTTCAGTGTCACATGATCTTCAGAAATCAGAATAATATGATGATTTACTGCTCAAGAAACACTTCTGATTATTATCAGTGTTGAACACAGTCGTGCTGCAGTATTTCTGTGGAAACTACGATACATTTTATATTTCAGGATTCACAGATGAACAGAAAGTTCAAAAGAACAGCGTTAATTTGAAACAGAAATATTTTGCAACATTATAAACTGTCACATTTGATCAATTTAATGCACCCTTGAATAAAAGTAATTTCTGTGACAGAGATCTCACTGAACCCAGCGTTTGAACAGTTGTCTAATGTTGAGCTGTAGCACCAATCAAGGTCTCAGTCTTACGTTGTTGCTGTTTGTTTGTTTTCTGTTTTTCTTTATCTTTTACAGCCCATCACATTCAACTGATGAATACAATTTATAGAAATGTGTGATATTTGTCATTTGTGGAGCCATACAGCCCATTTCTGAAATGTGTGGAGTATATGTGTGTGGTCGCATGTACAGTGGCAGAATTAGTGGTGAATCCTGGATACTTAAAGAACAATTTCTAGGAATTTCCTGTAGGACTTTAGAGTTTTGAGCTCTCTCATACAGTACAGTCTGATTTTCCTTGCTATGATCCCTGGATGAGAATAGTTGGGTGTGTAAGAGGCATGTACTCTCCATCTCTGAGCGGCGTTCACAAACACAGTCATATTCACTCCAGCAGCAGGCTGAACATGTACCGCACCTGAGAGCTGGTCTAGTCTGGTCTCTGCTCTAGATGATCCTGGAAGCACCACATCCACCTGCTGTCTCAGACACACAGAGAGAAACACTCCAGCGCTGATACTCCAGCGAGAGTTTAAAATCTTTTATTTTCTTATTGTGACGTACATCCCAGTGAAATGCATTCTTGAACAAGAAGAAATGAAGGGCGAGACTTGATTTTGTCCGTGGGGAAATGATTGCATGGTTGGATGGTTGTTGTTTGCTGTGATGTGATGTGATTGGTAGGTTTCTGCATTCCTGTCCCACACATCACCAGAGAAGAGATGTGCTATGAGATGTGCTTATATATATATATATATCCAGTCTAATGGACACATCACGGTCACTGTGTGCTGGTCTCCTCAGAGTCAGTGAGCTCAAGCTTCAGCTTCTCTTCCTGTCAGTAGGAGCCACAGCGCACAAAGAGACGGGGCATGCACAATTATTAGGGGGGCTGTGTCCTCTTGATGGGGGGTTATTGAATGGATTTCTGAACACTGAGCAAATAAAACGGGGAAAAACAAACACGAAATATATTTTTAATATAAACTTTAATAACAGATAGCCTAGTTTTATGTATGAATAGGATGTTCATCATCTGATTGCATGATGTTGGAGTTTCCATTGTTGACAGCTCTGTAAAATATAACTGTATAACTGATAATTCACGTCGGCTGTAAGTCACATTTTAGGCAGCATTCAGAAATAATATTGGCCAGTCTACAGCGTAATGTACCAACATTATAAACACCATTTGAATTGAACCGCATAGGCGTCACTAAGCCCATTTTAGGGGGACTTCAGTATCTGTGCAGTTCTTTGTCTTAAATGCATTAAACATAATGTTGCTGGAGCAATATAGGATGGTTTCCCATCCACTGTAACATGTTTTAGTTTGCATTCACCCCTCATCACACTGTAGTTGTGTCCTTCCAGTGAAAATGGAGTGTTTAACATATGAACGCTGTGTGATATTTACAATAACACTGTAATGCCAGGGTTGATCGTGTAAGGACAGACAGGAGGCAGAGACGAGAGAGTGGAGGAGAGCAGCTGCAGAGAGAGAAGATGGCACTTAAAACTAGGGTCCTGCAAGAGATGGACTCATACGACATTTCCTTGTACGATAATATGACAACTTACTTTAGAAGGAAAAAAATATATAACAAACAATATGACAAAACAAAAAACCCACAAAAAAACCTTTTTGTTCTAAAATAATTTTCCCACATAAAATTATTTTACTTTCAGTGAAAAGCACACTTTCTTTCTCAGAGCTGCCTAAATGAATAAAATAGTTTTGCATCTGAAAGCTACATGACATCTCTCAGCATTGAGGTAATAATGGTACTGTTCTTGAAGCAGATGAACTTACAGTTTCTCTATCAGTAGAGCTCCATCAACTGGCAGTTATGGCAATCGAGAGATGTTGGACCATAATAATATGATCAACACATTTGCTAATCTTATGGAGAAGACACAGGTTGGTGCTCCCTTAGAAAGACTAGTAACTAGCCAACAAATAAAAAACGTTGTCCCTGCTTCTCATAGACTGCTTCATTTTTGCTTGTGTTTCATTGCTTCTGATGGTGAATCACAGCTTATAATCACTGTCCAGCCTCATACCTGTGTTGTTGTGCTAATACGGATATTCAGTGCAAGTTTAAAGTTTTGTGTTGTTTTGCTGTTAAAATTATCTGTTTCTATGGTTTGTACTGTGTGTGTACAGTATATAATACAAATAAATATATCAAACATAAAAAGCCATCCTTCGGATGAGACGTTAAACCGAGGTCCTGACTCTCTGTGGTCAGTAAAAATCCCAGGATGTCCTTCGAAAAGAGTAGAGATGTGACCTCGGCATCCTGGCCAAACTTCCCCATGTGCCTCTGAGGATCATGGCCTCCTAACAATCCCCATACACTGATTGTCTTCATCCCTAGGTCTCCTCTCCATCAGTTAGCTGGTGTTGATGGATGCTGCACACTGCTGGTGGACGAGGAGATTCCCCTCTTTCATATAAAGGGCTTTGAGTACCCAGAAAAGCACTATATAAATGTAATAAATTATTATTCTCATAAAAACCTTCGCCATTTTGATTATAGAGTAAAGACATAATTCAAAATGGCAAAGTGCAAAATATTAGCAGTTTGAAGATTTAAGAACATTACCAAAGATGGTCACAATTCTATAAAAAAACAAACCCATTCTTGTTTCGCTCAGGAACGTGACCAAAAAAATATTTTCGCTAAGAGATAACTGAAATAAAAACCTTTTGCACAGGGGGCACAGTGATTAGGTGGCTGAGCCGGGCCCCCTGAGGCCCCCGTGGTGGCGATGCTGTGGACAGGCCAGAGGAAGAGATGTGTTTTGTGCTGAAGTCTCTGTTTTCCTCATCGAACTGTCAGTAGTAAGCTTGTAGTGTTTGATAGCATCTTCAGTTGAGCTGAACACAGCTGTCAGAGAGTGTCAGCGCAGGTGTGGAGGTTCAGATTCCACGGCATACTCACTCTTGACTTATAGCACGCAACACTGTACAATGCCAGCCTTTCTTTCAGCTGGCATTCAGTATGTTCACATTCCGTCAAAACCATGAAAGGCAAAACACAAAGAGATGGAGAGCGACTGTGAGCGAAGCATGAGGATGCTGGGATTGTTTCAAGGACTTCAGTGCTAAGCCATAAACAGGACTTGATGACATCTACAGAGACAAGAAACATCCATAAACCACTGCTGACACGAGAAGACAAGATGATATAAAGCAAGCACGCTCTATTTTTGCAGTTCAGTTTGGTGTGACAAATGAATTATTGCATGTATGGCTTTGACATGATCTCGTGAGTATATGTATTTTTACAAAAAGTGTCATTCTACCACAAAAACATTTACTTATGTTTGTACAGACACTGAAACGTTCAATATTGTTGCATATAAACAACTTACAGACATTCAGAAATGTAAAAATCCTTATATATGCATATTGAAAAGTTTACTCATTTAATATGAAATGATTATGTTTTGTTTTGTTTTGTTCCTGTTTTGGTAAGGGTTGTGATGTCCACATGTTTTTGTTGAAGAAATTTAAGAGGATGTAGCATTTCTACCGCAAAAGGTGACAAGAAATTAAATTATGTGGATATCTGAATGAAATGTTTGGTCAATATTAAACAAGGATTTGATCATACTGTAAGTGTAACAACCACAATTACCAGGCCATTGCTGCCCTTTGCAGACATTTGTAATAATGCAAATTGTTTATTTTGCATTACATTATTTTAATAGTGTTATTCAATAAATCCATATGATTATTTTTTATTTACCAATCATTGTTTTTATATAATACATTTTAAGTCATGAAAACTAGAATTTTAAGTCTGAATGTGTGAAATCATAAAAATTGAAATTATTGACAACATTAAAACATATTAATAACATCAACAGTCAAAAAAGTTTCACAGGATTATGAACATAGCTACCTGAAAGTGATGCACGGCTTCATGGGCTTTCTTTTTCTTTTTCACGCTGAACTACGCTGATTTCTTTTCCCAGATATAGCATAGTTGTCCATTAATTATGTTATCTCATATATATGTTAATGTTTAGATTTTTATTTTTATGTTTAAATGTTAATATTAATAAAGAATGAGAGTATTTTTTAAGTAACTGGGATGGTAAACCAATCACACCACTTATTGCCTAGAAAATACTATTTTTACCTAGTGTTAATAGAATATGCTGGTATTTGCTCTTACTGTAAATAGAATCTATCATTATTTCCACTTAGTATAAATAACCACTAACATAAATCCACAGCAGAAGAGTTGTGAGTCTGTGAGCAATGGTGCTGTTTTGTTCCAGAATGAATCCACATTTTGAAAGAATCAGCTGAGCGAGTGATTCAGTTTTATTAATAAAATCACTTGCTTCATTCCTGAATGAATCAGTTTCTCTGGGACAAATCTAATGATTCTGTGGCTCATTCATTAGGACAGCTTAGGACAAAGGAACATAGAGGAACACAGACTTATGTGACAGAAAATTAATTGGGAGAACTGAAACAGGTGTGGAGCTAATTAAATCCAAAACCATTGAAACAAACATGGCAGAAGAACTGAAACAAAGAAAACTAAACCAAAACAGATCATAACCATAACAGAGACCAGGCATGAATAAATTACATTTGCACTCTCTCATTGATTTCTATAGTGGCTTTTATAAACTTAAAGTGAATGCACAGCACAAACTGGAATCTATGCACTGTAAAAAAAAAAAAAAAAAAAAAAGTTGCGTCAACCAACTTAAAAAATTAAGGCAACTTATTGCAAGCTCTTTTTTGAGTAAACTTAACAAATGGGACTAAAGTCCACCCAACTTAAAATAAATGGAAGCTTTAGCATAAGTTCTGCCAGGAAGACTCAATTGTTAGCGTCACCTATTACCTTCTCAATTGTCCAATCACGTTCTAATAATAGAAGTATAAAATAACCTGTGCTAACACTTGTCTGAGTTTGCAGATGCTGAACGCTTCACTCATTACTATTTTTTTTATGTTGACGCAACTTTTTTTTTTTTTTTTTTTACAGTATGACCAGTGTTGGGGCTAGTTACTCAAAAAAGTAATATATTACATATTACATATTACATATTACTCTCAAAAATAGTAATGCCTTACTTTACTTTATTACTCCCTGGAGAAAGTAACTAGTTATATTACTAGTTATATTACTAGTTACATCTTTTTTTCTTAATTACTCTATGATTGCCTGAGATGCATCAGATGGAGGGAGAACATACAAAGGAGGAGTGTTCTTTAGGGTCTTTATCAGTGGCGGCTCCTGCCAATTCTCTCAGGGGGGGCAAATGTTTGCTCTATTAATGAGGATAGGTCACCCATTCAATTGATAAATTAACGGGTAGTTAAAGATGTAAAGGGAACCGAACTACTATAGTATTAATTAAAAATAAACTGACATTAGGAATCAATCTCTTGCACTCCTTATTTTTCTATATCCGTGTTAACACTATTCATCAGCATATGAAGACTAACACCAGGATGTGGTTTTTCCAAAAAAAACTTTTTACTTTTCGATTTCAGTTTAATAAGAAATAATTGAAGTCACATAAATCACTGTTTACACAACTCACTTATATTACTGCTCGTCAGTACACCTGTTCTCTAATCAGCGGTTAATTCCATCAGGTGCGTGATTTCACATAGAGCAGCTGTTACTACACAGAGCCGTTATTAACTGAGAAGATGCGCAAATCCAGTTCATTTTCAGCGTTTATTGGCACGGTTGTATGAATATACGCACCTGATGGAATAAACCGCTGATTAGAGAACCGGCTTTACTGAGATGCGCATTAACGAGCGGCCGATCGTGATCGGAGCACTCCTACAAAATAATTACTGAATCTCCACCCGTCGAAACTAGCTTTCTGTTGCTGGGAACCTTCCTCTGAAAAAGAGCTTGCCGTTGTTGACGCTTCCATTTTTCCCCATCTGTCTGAGCGTGCCGCTCTGCTGCCGGCTGTCGACCAATCAGTGATGGTAAATGATACCTCGTGCCAAATCCAGACCAATCACTGTTCCATTCATGCCCTCCTTCCCTTCCCTTCTGTTCGCCTTGTGTGTGTGATGAAGGTGCTACTGGCAAATGTAACGCAAGTAACTAGCTTGGGAAAACTGTAATAATATTACCATTTTCAGACGAGTAATGCCTTACACTACTAGTTACTGAAAAAAGTAATATTATTACTTTGTAACGCGTTACACCCAACACTGAGTGTGACACATTGTGACATAAACATGTCAATAACCTTGAGCAAATGACTAGGATTTGAATGTAAGTAGAGATAAAATTTTACAGACAGTACCACTGAAAGCCCTGCCACTTACCGAAGACAATATGAAGTTGGAAAACATTAATACATTGGATCCATAGGACCTGAGAAGCTGAGCAAGCGATTTGGGGTTTATCAAATTGGCCAAATAGAGTGGCACTAAACCGTGTAGGGCAGGGCTATTCAAATCTTGCCCTGGAGGATTTTCTAATGGTCCCAAAGACATTGATTAACAGGCTCAGGTTTGTTTGATTAGGGTTGGAGCTAAACTATGCAGTGCACTGGCCCTCCAAGGTAAGCCCATGTGGTTTGTGGAGGACAAGAGAGATGTGTGTGTTTGAACACGGGCAGATTGTAAACTCTGACGCAGTTTAGTGCAGTAATCCAAACATGAAGAGATGAAGCTGTGAATGACAGATTCACTATCGCTCAAATAAGATGAGCAGAAGGGGAGAGCATTAACAGGGCACCAACAATGTCACGGCATAGATGAGAGTAATGTCCAACAAGGCATTTGAGGTCTGTAGTTACACAGCTTCAGCTTTTCCAGGCTTGGAAGTTGACAGCCATCCCCACTTCCCAACTAAGATCAAGGATACAGGATATACAGACTGGAGGGGAGAATAAATTTGACCTGACCTTGGAACAAATATACATTTGTGTGTTGTCTGCATACCAATGGAGAGCATTATTCAAGCAGAATGTTTTTTTGTTTTTTTTGTCTAGAGAAGGCATATAGATTACAAATAATGTATATAATTAAATGTAGTGGTCTTAAAACAGAGCCTTGGGGAACTCCACAAGACTGGAGGTGATTTGTGCTTCCCGAAAGAAACAACATTTTGCCTATTGCCTAGGTATGGAAATGCAGAGTTTTGTGGCAAACCTTATCAAAGGATGTGTTGAGTTCTAGATGGACCAGGATTTTATTGTCTCTAGAATCAGAAAACATGAGGAGTGTGGCGAGTGGGGCGGGGCCGAGAGGCGTGGGAATGAGGAGTGAGGCCAGGTGTAGTGATTGGAGATGAGCTACACCTGCGCCCCACCGCCTGTCTTGAGTCCCACGTAGGAGATGGAAGGATATAAAACTGGAGCGACTGTAGTGAAGGACGAGAGAGGACCAGGCCTGGGATCTTAGTTTATGTTTTGCTTTTGTTTCTGCGCATCAGTCGTCTGTGAGGGGCTGGTGGGCTGTTTTGTGTTTATTTTGAATAACTAAAGTGTTGTTTGATTGTGCGCCGGTTCCCGCCTCCTTCTTCCGGATGAGTATTCAATTCAATTCAATTCAAGTTTATTTGTATAGCGCTTTTTACAAAATAAATCGTTACAAAGCAACTTTACAGAAAATTATGTTTCTACAATATTTAGTAGTAGCTAGTAGTTTGTGCACATTTGACAGGATTTTAGAAAAAATAAAAATAATAATAATAATACAAGACGTAGTCAGCTAGACGATGAACTATCAATATTATTAATTAAGTTATTATATGATTCAGTCACACATTTAGCAATAATTGTTAGTTCTGTTTGTTGATTCAAGGTAGCATCATCTGGGGTCCTCTGAGGGTCAGCATCATCTCTTCTCAGGTGTTCTGGATCCAGACTGGAGCTTGTGTAAATCCTAGTTACCACGGGATGAAGATCCAGCAGAAACAGAGAAACACATAGAGACATCATTAGCATAGCTGCTGATCCAACAAAGTAAAATTAGTTTAACCCAAGTTAATGAATAAAAATGCACCTTTGAACAGATGCAACTACACTCACAATTAAAAAGATACATTATTTGAATGCTTGGCGAAAGAGATGTGTTTTTAATCTAGATTTAAACAGAGAGAGTGTGTCTGAACCCCGAACATTATCAGGAAGGCTATTCCAGAGTTTGGGAGCCAAATGTGAGAAAGCTCTACCTCCTTTAGTGGACTTTGCTATCCTAGGAACGACCAAAAGTCCAGCGTTTTGTGACCTTAGGGTGCGTGATGGGTTGTAACGTGGTAGAAGGCTAGTTAGGTACACAGGAGCTAAACCATTTAGGGCCTTATAGGTAAGTAATGCTAATTTGTAACTGATACGGAACTTAATAGGTAGCCAGTGCAGAGACTGTAAAATTGGGGTAATATGATCATATTTTCTTGACCTGGTAAGGACTCCAGCTGCTGCATTTTGGACAAGCTGTAGCTTGTTTATTGACGAAGCAGGACAACCACCTAGAAGTGCATTACAATAGTCCAGTCTAGAGGTCATGAATGCATGAACTAGCTTTTCTGCATCAGAAACAGATAACATGTTTCGTAGCTTGGCAATGTTTCTAAGATGGAAGAATGCAGTTTTTGTAACATTGGAAATATGATTTTCAAAAGACAAATTGCTGTCTAATATAACACCCAGATTTCTGACTGTAGAGGAAGTAACAGTACATCCGTCTAGTTGCAGATTGTAATCTACAAGATTCTGTGTAGTGTTTTTTGGTCCAATAATTAGTATCTCTGTCTTATCCGAATTTAATTGGAGAAAATTGTGTGTCATCCAATCTTTTACATTTTTAACACACTCTGTTAGCTTAGATAATTGGGAAGTTTCATCTGGTCTCGTTGAGATATATAGCTGAGTATCATCAGCATAACAGTGGAAGCTAATTCCGTATTTTCTAATAATATTACCAAGGGGCAACATATATATTGAAAATAGAAGGGGACCTAGGACGGATCCTTGTGGCACTCCATATTTTACTGATGATAAATGAGATGACTCCCCATTTAAGTAAACAAAATGGTAGCGATCGGACAGGTAGGATCTAAACCATCTTAGAGCCTGCCCTTGAATACCTGTATAGTTTTGTAATCGATATATGAGTATGTCATGATCTATGGTGTCGAACGCAGCACTAAGATCAAGTAAGACTAGAAATGAGATGCAGCCTTGGTCTGACGCAAGGAGCAGGCCATTTGTAATTTTAACAAGTGCAGTTTCTGTGCTATGGTGGGGCCTAAAACCTGACTGAAATTCTTCATACAGATCATTTTTATGCAGGAAGGTGCTCAATTGAGCAGACACAACTTTCTCTAAAATTTTAGACATAAATGGAAGATTTGAAATAGGCCTATAATTTGCCAGTACACTAGGATCTAGTTTTGGTTTCTTAATAAGAGGCTTGATAACCGCCAGCTTGAATGGTTTTGGGACGTGTCCTAAAGTTAACGACGAGTTAATGATATTGAGAAGCGGTTCTTCGGCTACAGGTAACAGCTCTTTCAGTAATTTAATGGGTACAGGATCTAATAAACATGTTGTTGGTTTAGATACAGTGATAAGTTTATTTAGCTTTTCCTGTCCTATGGTTGTAAAGCGCTGCAGTTTATCTTTGGGTGCGATGGATGAAACTGAAGTGTTAGACGCTGTAGAATCTACATCCGCTATTTGTATTTCTAATGTTATCTATTTTATCAGTGAAGAAATTCATGAACTCATTACTGTTTAACGTTGGTGGAATATTTGAATCAGGTGGCATCTGGTAATTTGTTAACTTAGCCACTGTGCTAAATAAAAACCTTGGATTGTTTTGGTTATTTTCAATGAGTTTGTGTATATGCTCTGCCCTAGCAGTTTTTAGAGCCTGTCTATAGCTGGACATACTGTTTTTCCAATGCAATCCTAAAAACTTCTAAGTTAGTTTTTCTCCATTTGCGTTCAAGACTACGAGTTACTTTCTTGAGAGAGTGAGTATTACTGTTATACCATGGTACAGTACGTTTTTCTCTAACCTTTTTCAATTTGATTGGGGCAACAGCTTCTAATGTATTAGAGAAAATAGTGCCCATGTTGTCAGTAATTTCGTCTAATTCATGTGTATTTTTGGGTACAAATAGCAGTTGAGATAGATCAGGCAGGTTATTTGCGAATCTTTCTTTGGTGGCTGGAACAATAGTTCTGCCCAGACGGTATCGCTGAGACATATAGTTAATATCAGTTATACGCAGCATGCACGATACAAGGAAATGGTCTGTAATATCATCACTTTGAGGTACAATATCTATATCAGTAAGATCGATTCCATGCGATATAATTAAATCTAGTGTATGATTAAAACGATGAGTGGGCCCGGTGACATTTTGCTTGACTCCAAAGGAGTTTATTAGGTCAGTAAACGCAAGTCCTAATGTATCATTTGCATTATCAACGTGAATATTAAAATCTCCCATGATTAGCGCCTTACCAACTGAAAGAGTAGGAAGTTTTTATCATTACAAGGAGATCACTGATTAACCCTAAAAGAGCTGACTCTGGGCTTTGACGTGCACAAAATCTAGAGTATAAAAATAACATATTATAAAATAAAATAATGTAAATACATAAACTTACAAATGTATGGTAACAATGCAATTGTACAGTATGTTTTACAACACTTTTAAAAGGGGGCTGTCATAAAAAATTTTTAAAGCAAGTGGTGCAGCCAGATAATTTTGAATTGATTCTTGAGAAGAGTTATTCTTTAATTTTCACAGTTGTTTGGTGTTGCAGTGGGGTGGTAACAGATCTGCCTGGGTTCTCTGGACCTACATGAGCTCAGAAACATGCTCAGTCTGGTCATCTGCCACCCATGCACAAGACAATTTCCTCATGGTTTCAAGATCTGACAGTTAAGCAATGAAAATTTAAGTCCATTTGTATAGGCTCAAATGTCTGTTTAGCCCCTTTCACACTGCGATTCCGGCAAATACAGGGGTAAAGTGTTCCGGCAATTGTTCCCTGGTCGCTAGATTTGGCACTTTCACACTTCCAGTGATGACCCGGGATATGTGCGTGCTTTCACACACAACCCGTAAAGATCCCGTAACAACACGTGACATCAGCGCGTGACGTGTAATGTACATTAGGCATGTTATACTTTTACTGAAGCAAGCGAACGATCTCAACGTCAGCACGGAAAGTGAGCAACTAACTGATCTCTGTTTCATTACTGTTTGTACATATTTTTTGTTGCGAACGCTGATCTCCCTTCAAAACAGCTGGTAAAAGAGTCAATGTTCCGGCAATTTGCCGGGTCCGACGAGCAGTGTGAAAGGGGCTCAAGTGTAATCATGTGTAAAGAGCTTTGGGTTGGGAAGGTGTAGAGCAAAATGAGGAATGTGTGTGTGCATTGGTCAAATGTTTGCCTAAGTTTCCCAATCTGCTTGGGACAGACCACATCTCAGTCTCTAGATCTGTGGAGTTCAACTTTACATAATCACCCAATTGAGAGGAGATGATAGGGCATTTATCATCAAGATGTCTACACTCACATTTAGAGTGTATTCTGTATGTGTGGAGTGGCTTGGCTGTTTACAACACTGCACAATTTTTGATGTCTCTTTATCTGACCCAGTTTGAAGCGTTGGAGTCTACTAAACATCTGATGAGCAGAATCAGGTTTGTCTGATGAGGAAGACATGTGCCATGTGCAGTGCTAGCAAAATAGCCACTGCCACAGAAGCTCAACACAGTTACTGATTCACAAGACTTTAATAGTATCTTGTGTAAATCTAGTGAGTCAGTACCAAACAAAACCATTCTTGTGTATTAACTCTGAGTTATCATGCAAAAACTGAAGTGACGTTGCAGGGCCGGAGTGGATGCGCTATTCCCGTCTCAGTCGCTGCCGCTGTGTTTGCTGGTAGGGTCAGTGAGTGCAGTGGGCAGAGGTTCCTGTGACGTCTTTCCTCTCGTGCCCACAGTGACGGCTGTGAAAAACACTGGGGAGTCACTGAATGCTGCAGGCCGTTGATCTGAGTCATTTCACCTGAAAAGTAATGTCTCATCCTGGAGAAACAGAGATTGAGAGAGAGAGAGAAAGGGGCTGTGTCTCTAACTCCACTGCACTGACTTGCTGTCTTCACGAGCGACTGACAACATAAACACTCCTGATCAAAATGGATCCTTACAAGACACAGAAATGTAGACCTTTTAATCTGGTATTTACCTTTCATTCTGATCTAAATAAAAGTGCACATCTCTTTATACATCTAAAACTGAAATGCATAGCTGTATTCTTTCTTCTGTTCTGATCAGAGCACATGCACCACAATTTCCTTTAACACGCTAAAAGGACAATGGAAAGCAATTAGGATGATAGATGAAAACAGAAGATTAATGCATTTCCCCCACCAAGTGAACATCCACATGCTCTGTTTGATGAGGGTGACTTTGTCAAGTGCTCTGTTTTTCACTCAGAAAGTGTTTCAAGTGCTTCTGCAGACAGAAGATTAAAGTCTTGTAACACAAGTAACAACAGAACTGTTATAATGTACTGTGAAAAACCTCTGAGTGAAATGCATTGTAAATTTTTTTTTTTAAATAAATAAAAATAAAGCAAGTAGAGTTCAGAAGACGGGGACTTGGTTCAGTCTTTCGGTTGTTGATTGTATGGAGATCTGCAGATCTGAATGCGAGCTTAAGGTTGCATTTGAGAATATTTAGGCAAGGTTTAATACTTTCTTCGATTCAAATCGGAAGCTGAATGATTTAAACCCTAGTTTTAAACAGCATTTTGCAGCTGCAGAAACTCACACACACCATAGCAACTTGTTGAAAGATAGAGCTTAGGTGGGAATGAGTGTATGACTCAATAATGACACGAGAATATAACAGAAGCTTTATAAATATTCTAGTATTTGTAGTTTTGACTTACAGTACTTTTCACATGGGGAGCAGTCATCTGAAAATGCATTTCACAAATAGATAAGGTGAATTTGCATTCCATGCTGACTATCTAATTTCAAAGCATATTGAATATTATGTGAATGCATCATTTGCAGATTTGCAACACTTAACAATAAGGTTAATTAGTTTACATTAGTTAACTACTTTTGTTAATGAACTAAGCATGGACAATACTTATACAGCATTTAGTGAATTAATCCTAGTTAACTTTAATTTCAACATTTACTAATACATTATTAATGTCAAAAGTTGTGCTTGTTGACATTAGTTAATGCACAGTGAACTAACATGAACTAACAATGAATGACTGTATTTTCATTAACTAACATTAACAAAGATTAATAAATACTGTAATATTGTTCATTGTTCGGTCACATTAATATTAACAACTGGAACCTTTTTGTAAAGTTGTACAGATAACACTATGAATACATTGTAGTAGAAGGTCTGTAAAGGGGCCAGTAAGGAGCTGATGAGGCATGACTTTAATGAACTACGGGAATATTTACATTTATTCAATATCACAGGAGGAGGAGTGCCGTTATACTCAATATCGGCACAGTCTTCAGTCAGTCCTACAGACACAGACATGTTGGTATTAAATACTACAGTGGGATAATTCAGAATTTTGGGACAATGAGAACAACGCATTTATTAGTATTTTGGGGTTACATTTTGGGCGTCAGCAATGCTGGGAACATGTTTTCCATTTGGAGCGTTTTCGGACATTCAGCGTCTGGCAGCTCAGTGTTGTTGACTCGCGCGCGCGCGCTCTCTCTCACTCTCTCCCTCACTCAGCTGATCTGGAGCACGTCACAGATGCTGTCTAGCTAGGCAGCTCAGTAGGTGTTGAGACAGCTCCTCAGAGGGAGGGTTTCTGTTATCTCGTCTGGCCGCTGGAGAGGCGCCGGGGTGTTGTGATTGAAGCAGAAGACGCGGAGGTCCGCCATGACTTACACCGCGGACGCTCTCCGCTCGCGCGCGCCTGGAGCTTTCACCTGGACGAGCATGTCCTGAGAGTGACGAGCCCGGAGAGAAGATGACAGTAAGTTCTGATCGTAGGGAGCTCAGCTGATGTCGGCCAGGGCACGAGTTTGAGTCTCGTCTCCTCGCTGCTGAGACCCCGGGTGTTTCATCGGAGGGCGTGAGGACTGATTTAGAAACATGACATCATTTGACACTAAGATCCTCGCGTGCGTTCATTTAAATCTGCGTAGATTGAGCGCTTCATGAGATTTGATGAGAGGTGCGGAGTGCGTGACGTTACTGGAATGACTGTTATTCTGAACACATGAGTAACTATCGAGCTTCGGGTGTGTGTAGGCTGTGCTTGAGTGGATGAAGTGAATGCACTGTCATGAAGACATCATGCGTCATTAGAGAGCTCAATGACTCCAGTATAATGGGATGGATTTTGTACCGCTTTGCCAGTTTTTCCGTGCGCGCGCTGTAATGTGTGTGTGTGTGTGTGTGTGTGTGTGTGTGTGTGTGTGTGTGTGAGACAGAGAGAGAGAGAGAGAGCGCGTTCATGTTCGTGTTTAATCTCTTTAAGCAATCACTTATGTAAATCAAAGCACAAGGTTCTTTGATGTACTCTCTCTCTCTCTGTTTAATTTTTCTCTGCGTGGCAAAGGCCGGTGTCTCGTGAGATTAAAGCTCCTGATCTCGACAGATCACGCGAGGACTCCTAATGTGTCTTAAGTGTCGATGTAAGAGCCTTTAAAAAGAGCATTTATTTTATAAAGCGACTGCACAAAGAGCCTGTAGTTGATCATAAAGCTTCATAAAGGACAGGTTTTGATGGATGTATATGAGCCGTGAGTGTTCAATCATGGTCACATGATATACTCAATATTATACAATTACATAATACAATGATCTACATAATCCACACACACACATACATGATGTGTCATTACATTTATATATCATGATGTTTTCAATGGGACAGCACCATCAAACGAATATGAAGAGATGAAGCAGAAAAAAAGAGATGTTTAACATTTGAACTCATTCATTCATTCATTCATTGAGCCACACACACACACACACACACATATATATGTATATATATGTGTGTGTGTGTGTGTGTGTGTGTGTGTGTGTGTGTGTTCCGATGTGTTATTCTAGTACATTGTAATAGCTGTGCTGTTCTGAAGGAGTTTAATTCTCGACTGTTTGGCAGTGAAAGGCAAATCCCACACATCCGGTTCAGGTGAAGAGTGTTCAGGAAGTGTGTGTTACTGTGCCAGGAAGGAAGTCCCATGTGGCAGCATTGTGCTGTTTGTGTGTGTGTTCGCTTTAGAAGTTAAACATGTTGCTCACTTACATTTGTCTTTCTTTCTCAATAATATGACAGAAATCTGTGTAATTCTCTGTCAAATCCAGTAAGTGACTGATCTGATTATTGGCCTGACTGTTCTACACACAGTGCACTTAAAGCCTCTGAAGGCATGGCAGCAGAAGGTGCCAGAGATCACAGTAATAGTACAGTGTGTAGTGAAAAGTGATAGTAATAGCGCCCCCTAGCAGTAGAAATAAATCAGATTTGGCATGTGTTCTTAGATAGCCCTGTTCTACTGAAATACTGTGGATTAAGCTATTTGTAAAAATATCATTTATGATTTAATAGGAATTTAACTCCGCTTCTTCTTGATCTGATCTGATGCAATGGTCTCAAGTTACTGAAATAAGTAACCCATACATTTAATTCACACATATTCATAAATAAAAGCATGTTATTTGAGACGAGCATTCATAATAAAGTGCTGGAACACAGGGTTATTATAGGCAAGTCAAGTTTATTTATATAGGCTAGCATATAAAACATTTCTTTAAATCAAATGAAACCGATTGGAATAAAACAAAATATCATTGTAGTTAACTAAATCTGAAATTAAATAAAAGTCATCTTGTTACTTGAAATAAAATATACATTTACATATTTAAAGGCTTTACAGCAGCACACTGGCCATTTAGATTATAATGGCAGTGATAGTTTAGTGCTGTTACATCAGTTGTAGTTGCTCTGAAAGGTTTTCTTGATGTGGAGGTTTTCCCTGCCTTCACGTTCCTGCTTTCTTCAGCTGCTTCACATCGACTGACTCCAGATCAGTTCAGACTCATGATCGTCACCATGTCAGTCCTCCAGTTTCCTGAAATGTGCACATTCTTCACTTATAGTGTGTGTGTGCGTGCGTGCGTGCGTGTGTGTGTTTGCATGCATGCATCTATGCAAGGGCTGGAATTTAGGACGATCTTATCAAAGTTGATGGTATCTTTATTTGTATGATATACAGTCTGATGCCCAAATGTTTTAGAAAAGAAATGATGAAGAGCACAAAACACTGAAGAACAGTGAGCTTGTTCTGTTGGGTAGAGGACTCGTGAATATGGTGATCAAAGCTATAATTGGTTTCTGTAATAAATGAATTGGGCTGTAATAGGGTGCATGACTGCCTCAGCACTTGATCTTTCTTTATAATAATATAACCCTCATGTTGTGTTCTGGTCATTCTGACCCAGAGATGGGTTTCTTTCTTGAAAATGATAATCACATTCGCCTAAAACTAACTGACTTTTGCTCACATGGGGTATAAGTACTTCCCAATTAAAAAAAAATTAATAAAAATGCCAGAACGATCAAAATAATGTTTTTTTCACTCAAAAGCAGAGGTTCGTGAGCTCAGGTCAGTCAAGCCAATCATCAATCAGTTCCTAAAAGAAACTCAAACCTGTGTTAATTGGCAGAAAACAAGATTTGCTGAAAATACAAGTGATTTCTAAAGGCTTGACACTCTTGACCATGATGCGGAGTAATAATGCAGGATGTCCAGCACAGCACAAGGGTTGGGAAGGGTTTTCAGCAGTGGATGTCTCTAATGTGTGGTGTTTGTTTCTTCAGGATTACCGGGAGGATGGCATGGATCTGGGCAGCGATTCCTCCAGTCGCTCCAGCTCCGAGTCCAACTCAAACAAGGTGACGCCCTGCTCCGAGTACAAGTCCTCTCCCAGTCTGGAGCTGGCCGGTCTGGAGGACTACGAGGAGGACGAGGACTTCCAGCAGTACAGTAAGAGAGCGCTGCTGGACTGGGAGAGGGAGTACGGCCGGAGCTACACAGACTCCCAGCATCAGGACGTCAGCCAGAGCTCAGTTAACCGCCGCAGCCTGGCGGAGGAGCTCCAGAGCGCCAAAACACCCGCCGGACCTCTCCCGGGTCACGGCACCAGCACCTCCATACAAGAGGAGCTGAAGCAGAACGCCAACTCCATCCTGCCCAGCGAGGGCAAGACTTTAGCCAAACCCAGCCATGGGAGCGGCGTCACGGGACGGGAATCCAGTGCGGTGGGAGGCAGGACCAGGCTGGGAACATACAGAGAGGAAGAGGTGGAGGAAACCCAACTTCCACCAATGGACTGGGCGGCTCTGGAGAAACACTTGGCAGGACTTCAGTTCAGAGAACAGCAGAACCACAACCACGGCCTGATCCGGACCAACTCCACCAGCGTGAGTCAACATGAGTCTGTGATGCTCGCTGGGCTTCAGAATACATGCTAGTCTGTCATGTCTAATAGACCGTGATTAGGAAGCCGGTTTAGGAACGGTCAGTATATTTGCCGTTTGGGTGCTGAATGAATCATGCACTTCACCGGTTCTTCATTGATAGTCTTGGGGCAGAAAAGAGGATATTTCTACTAGTATTTCAGTCAGTCTTCAGTCTACTAGTGTTTCATATGATCATGCTCAGGTCACATTTCACTGAATATAATTGTAATTGTGCAGTATTTGGAGGTAAGTGTGACAGTAATGCTAGCTCATGTGAAACAGCTCTTGTTTTCGATAGGTGATCTCTGATATCTAGTAATTTAGTGGTGAAGTAGCGGCTGGATGTGGTTTGACTCTGCGTCTTCAGTGTGATCTCAGTGTCTGAGCGTGATGATCTGGTGTCACACAGCACTCGAGCTTCATCCACATCTCCTCAGAGAGACACGCTGCTGGCCCTTTCAGCTTTTACACAAATAATACACTCAGCCCCAGTTTCACACACAAGGATGAAGCCTAGTCCTAGTTTCAGCTGAAAGAAACTCACACTGATTGATCTTAAAACATGTCAGTGTTTTGTCTTAAGATGCACACCAGTAATGCTTTTTTTCTAAAGCATGGTTATAAAAACGACTTCAATGTCCTAATTGAATTATGGCCTAATCCTAGCTTATGCTAAGACCTGTTTATGAAACCAGGCCTTGAAGTGTTAAATTGAATGCAAACTGAGTATAATGCTTTGGGAACTTAACTGAGTGTCATTTGCAATCACATTAAATACATTTAGCTGAATTTTAAAGTTCTTTTTTTTAATCTATAAATATTTCAGAAATACTTCTATTGTCTTTGAAGCATGGTTAAAGTGCTGCTGAATATACTGAAAAGTACAGAAGTCATATTTAAATATATTTGTAATGACACATTCATAATGATCAAGTTGCATTTTGAAAATATTATGTTAATCAACAAATCATAACAAGTGTACTCCTTTATAACAACAAACGATTATTAGAACATTAATTTAAATGAAAAGTAACTTTTCAATCGATATTACAAAGTGTGCTTTTTAAAAGTGTCATGAAAATATCTCTATGTCACTTAAGTGGCCTGTTATTTCATGCATTATCTGCAATTCTCGTAATTCTTAAGTATATGTAATGCTCTACAGTGCACATTCAGTACAGAGTCTTTCACAAGTTTCGACTTGCTGTCGTATCTTACTTGAGCAGTAACTGTATTTCCAGACAGGAATACGTGGATGGTATGATGGCGTCTGTCATATCACGGGGAGGTTTACTCTCAGTGGTGTCTGATGGATTGATCGAGTGATGAGGATGATGATGATGATGATGATTAGCGCTTTGAGGAGCAGGGATCATTGTGTACTCTGCTTGTTTAGTATGTCTTGAAATGCATGCTGGGTTCATACATCCCAGCGGATGAGGATCTACATTACTGTGTAAACCGTCTGGACACGTCTCAGTGTGTCACATGACAGACATCAGACGAGCCCCTGAACTACACGCTCATGTGTGTGTGTGTGTGTGTGTGTGTGTGTGATTTAACAAACGCCTCTGACTCATAACCTCATCTGCAGCTTCTTTGGGAAAATAACTGGATCATCCCTGTGACCCTATATAAATAAGTGGATTATTAAAATCCAATTGACATGGATAATCCTTCTAAATAAATTAATAATATAGTTTTTAATTCAGATCAGAGTCAGGGTTTGACGTTTGCTACTTTACACTCTGTTTCAGTATCCAGAATCCAGAATTAATGATCATGTGACTGCAGTCATGACATCTTTGTTGATCCAAACCAGTATGACTTTGATTTCTTCTGCGGGACAGAAAAGAATGTTTCAACTGTTTAACAGTAGAGCCCCAAACAACACCAGAACCCCACTGACAAAAACCCATACAATATCTTCATTTTGTGAAGCTTGATCCTAAAGTACCAGAGACTTAAGTTTCAGGACTGCATTTCTAGGACCTTTTTTATTGTATGTAATATTTAATAGCACTTACTGTTCAGTTCTCTATTCTGTATAATTAATTTTCAGGAATAGCTTATTTACATCTACTTGATATATTCTAACACACCCCTGGCCTAGAGGACTATTACATAACCATTGGTAACCTTCTTGAAATGTTGAATTTAATTTGTTGGAATACATGACCCCTGTATTCTGGGTTAAACTTCCGTCTCCTCGGAAAGCACGGCTTTATCTTTCAGAGCTGTGGCGCTTCTCATCTGATGAGAGACCTGCTTAACAAAGTGGAGTAAATGATAAAAGTGTTATTTACAATATTTAGGCTTTAGTCTTTGCAGCTGTGTGTGTGTGTGTGTGTGTGTGTGTGTGCGTGTGTGTGTGTGTGTGTGTGTGTGTGTGTGTGAGTGAGTGTCTCTGTCTGTGTGTGTCCCTGTGCGTGTGTGTCTCTGTGTGAGTGTGTGTGTGTGTGTGAGTGAGTGTCTCTGTCTGTGTGCGTGTGTGTGTGTTGAGCTCAGCAGAGGGCGCTGTTGCAGCACTCATGATCTGACTGCAGTGAGTGGTTCAGTGTACACACAGATCATCACATGGCTCTAAACTAATACTACAGCAGTCAGTGATAATAATAAACAGAAGTCTAGGGGTAATATGGAAAAACCAAGGAAAATAAATGTCACAACAAAACTTTAACTACGTGTTATACGAAATGCAAGGGGAACAGAGGTTAGCATAATCAACGAGTTCTTACATTGAAACCAGAGCCACTCCAGAGACACCTCCCCACAGAACAGCTAACACACTTACACATGCTCCTAATGAACAATTAACAGAAGACCAATCAGGAGCTGCCACACTCCATCCAATAGGATCAGGCGAAGACTTAGGGTCGGCACACCGACAAAACCGACAAAAGAAAACAAGAAAAAACATACCAATAAAAACAATCATTTAAATATAATAACATTGTATACAAAAAATGTTAATACTCATCTCCATTAATTCCACTTCATTTCACTCCCAGACCTCTGGTCCCTGGGACATCATAGAGGAAACTAGAGAGAGAGAGAGGGAGAGAGAGAAAGAAAACAAAGAGAGAGAAGAGAAAGATATACTCAACACTACGGAGATCTCTTACGAATGTGTTTAATCTGTAGGTGGAAAGCTTGTAAAATAAGGCTTCACCTCATAATAATTAGATTTTTGCCACGTATTCGATCCAGGAAAGTTAGTGGATTGTGGTCGGTGTAAACACCGATATGACCACAGATGGAGCTTAAAGGTGCAACTACATCCACAAAGTTTTGTCAAATCTCTCTATAGTAGCCCACCATCCCAAGAAACGGTTGTAATTCACATCGAGTGGTGGGAGTGGAGAAACTACAGACAGCTTCAACTTTGGCATTGATAGGTTTTTCACCCTCCTCCAATCACCTTACCCAAGTGCGTCACTGTAGCCTTGCCAAATTCACATTTAGCAAGATTTACAGTCGAGTTTGCTTTAGCCAAATGCTCAAAACGTTCTCTAATGTGTGCAAGGTGTTCAGACCAAGAAGAACTGTACAGAACAACACCGTCCAAATAAGCTTCACATCCTGCTAACCCAGACAACACTCGATTAACTAGACGCTGAAATGTAGCGGGAGCACTTCAGACTCCGAAAGGCATAACTGTATACTGGAGAAAACCATCAGGGCTAATAAAAGCAGATAGTGCTTCAGCACGGGAGGGCAATAACCACATTTACTGTGGTTGACAAACCGTGCAGAACCTACAAACTCTACACAGTCGTCAAATCTGGGTAGAGGGAAACAATCAGGCTTTGTCAAAGTGTCACGTTCCCTGTAATCAGAACAAAACCGATATGAATTATCAGGCTTATGCACTACAGTGCAGGGAGAGCTCCAAGAACTATAACTGGGTTCTGCTAAATTATAAGCAATTAAACAATCCTCCTCTTTCTGAAGAAACATCCTTTTTAAAGGGTTTACTCGATATGGATGTTGTTTTATAGGTTGAGCCTTATCAACATCAGTCATGCTCAATGACATGAGTTTGGGTGGGAACATCAGAGTTATTAAGGCGCTCTTCCACTACACCTCGAGAAGGACCACTCTCCTCCATCTCTACAGATGTTTCTGGGACAGCTAGATCCATGACGTCAGTAGAGTAATAGAGACCACACAGGAGTCATTCAGTAAACTAACATGACAAACCTGTGCTTTCTTCAGACGATCAGGTGTGTTTAAAGATATTTGTTATAGGTCCAGTAAACCTAGCTTGAAATGGCAACAGAGCAAGCACTTGCTCATTTCATGTGTGTGTGTGTGTGTCTGTGTGTGTGTGCGTGTGCGTGTGTGTGTAGTGTGCAGATGCACTGCAGAAGGTCACGTGAGGTCACTCACACAGGTCACCAGCACCTCTGATGTGTCAATCACAGTAAGTGTATGATAATCCAGTATGAACCGTGTCACAGTGTGAACCGCAGTGAAGAACAGCACTCATAAAACACCTCTAGACTTACCATCATTCAGAACAACAGACACACACACACACACATCAGCCAGAGACTGAGCTCAGAGCGTCACATGATCATTCTGTGGTCGGACGCCTCACTTCTGCATTTATTACTCTGTGCACGTGGGAAACTGAGCGACGATCAGCAAGAAGCAGCCAGCAAAATCAAGAGAAAGAAATAATGAACTACATTATGTAATATTTTTCCTCTGTGTTTTCACCGTTAAAATCTATTTACCGTTTGACGAAGAAATCATCAGATCAGAAAAAGTAAAAAAAAAAATTAACAATTAATATATTTTATAAAGCTTTACTTTTTTTAGCCATGTTGTTAGTTTTATTTAATTATTTTCTGGTCGTATGATTTAATATCAAATGTATTATCAAAATTGTCTTAATCAAATGAAGGCATAAAACATTCAGTTTAATTAAACCTTAAAAATATAGTCAAATGAAAATGTAACAATCCCTTTATAACAGAGGTTTAGTTTAAATTAAAATATGGAAGAACAATGTAGCAACTGTATTCTAATATGAGTGTGTGTATAATAGACATTCATTCACACAGAGACATGCAGAACACACAGATGTCATATTTCATTAGCAGTTTTTAGGTCTTTAATGCTGACTGACTCTATAAAGTGAACAACCTTACTTTTTCTTTATTAACCCAGTATTACAATATCATTCTGCCTTGAGCTGTAAATGCATTTTTATGATTCATATATTTTTCCACATTGTGTAAATCAGCCCTAGACACTCGTGTGGGGTTTATGGCTGTTTGGAGAAACTCTGCAGAGTCCCAGGCTCATGGTTGACCACTAGTCTAAGCTAAAGTTTCCCCCCGTTGCTGATATCCCTGGACCTGCCCGGAGGGAGATTTTGAGCTCTGTGTAATAAACACTGCTGAGCTGCAGTAGATTGAGCTCTAGACGCATCTCCAGATCTCTCACACACACACTGTTTAGTGAAAACTGTGGTCAAAGCATGTTCTTTTATCTGGATTTTACTGATTTTACTACAATGACTGTTCGTCTCATCAAAATCACCATTTCAGAGCAAATATTTACAGTATGTATTAATTAAAGAGATGAAAGTTCTGTGATGTCGATCCAAACCTTTAAGAGTTTGTTTCTTCTGATCTGAACAGTGTTGACTGAACAGCTGCTGGTCTCCTCTGAGCTCCACGCTAGTTCCTTTCACTCAATGGAAGTCAATGGATGTTTGGTTACCTTCTTTTGTGTGTCTAACAGTTTGATCTTCAGTGTGTGTGTGTGTGTGTGTGTGTGAGAGAGAGAGAGAGAGAGAGAGAGAGAGAGAGTGTGTGAGTCTGTTTGGATACCAGCGTTCTTCAACACATCTTCTTTTGTGTGTCTAACAGTTTGATCTGTAGTGTGTGTTTGTGTCTGGACATGCCCTCACACACACACACATCAGCGCAGGATTCATCTCGTCCTGTATGTGTGTGTGTGTGTGTGTGTGTGTCTGAACATGCCCTCACACACACTCACATCAGGATTCATCTGGTCCTCTGTGTGTGTGTGTGTGTGTGTGTGTGTCTGAACATGCCCTCACACACACTCACATCAGGATTCATCTCGTCCTGTATGTGTGTGTGTGTGTGTGTGTGTCTGAACATGCCCTCACACTCACATCAGCGCAGGATTCATCTGGTCCTCTGTGTGTGTGTGTGTGTGTGTGCTCCAGAGAGAGATGTGCTGTACTTCTCTCGCTGGGCTCTGGACTGCTGGACTGAATGAGTGTGAGTGTGAGGAGAGCGCTGGGTTCATCTGCTGGCGTCACACAGGTAACACATCACATCACACACACTGTGTGTCTGAGTCTTTGAGAGGAACACACGACACACGGGGTAGAGTTTGAGTTCTTCATCAGGGATCGCTGTCTGTGTTCATTCTCCTCCATACAAATCTCATCGTCTTATATTAAAACATTAAATACACATTAAACTTATGACAGAAACACTTTAAAACATTATCATCATTATTATGGCTTATTTGACTAGAAATCGGAGGAGTTTAAATGTGTTTAATTGTAAAGTAAATGTCTTCAGATGTGCTGATCTAGGCGTGATGTTCTGTGTTAGGCGTGTTAGAGCTGGACTGAGTGTGATGTCATCAGGGCGAGCCGCTGAGCATGGAAACACATGCCCCCCAGCAACACATTCAGCCTGTGTGTGTGTGTGTGTGTCTGTGTGTGTGTGTGTGTGTGTGTGTGTGAGTGAATTGTAGGTTTGAGTCAGACTGAATTACAGGACAAACACAGAATTATGTATTTGTGTGATTATGTAGGGTGTGTGACGGCGGAAGGAAACACATTTAAGTGTGTGTGTGTGTGTGTGTGTGTGTGTGTGTGCGTGCTGGCCTGGTTTGGTTTGGTTTAGTGTCTAAAAATAAAGTTTTTGCAGCATGGAGCTGGAGCTGAACACACACTGGCCGCGTCCACACTGAGGCCTTCACTCATTTACAGCAGTTATGAGCACAGTGTGAAACTACATTAAACCTGCAGCGTCAACACAACAGATACACACATCTGTGTGTGTGTGTGTGTGTGTGTGTGTGAAGTCTGTTATATAGACAAACAAAACTAAAAATGGCAGTTAAACACAATTAAAATTATTAACTTTGAAATTAAGAAGAAAAAGAAAGAGTCAAACATAGATACACTGTCTCAGTGACGCTAACACAGCACTGGTGGTTTCAGTCATCTAGGACTCTGGATTTCATCTTAATTCTTTCATTCAATTTGACTAGTCAAAAAACAAGTCAAATCAAATTCATACTTGCTTTACCAGTGGATTCATTAAAATTTTAACAACAACAGTGCCGTGAAAAATGTGAAGTATCATCTATTTTTTATTTAATTTATGATTGAATACAAATTTATTATCAAAAATAATAGAAATTAAATGAATGCATAAAACTGACAATTTAGTTAATCTTATAAGGCACAATAAGTTTTGCTTATATATATATATATAAGTGATATATATGTGTGTGTGTGTGTGTGTGTGTGTGTGTAAATTAATGTTGATACATTTTATTTAAAAATGTAAATAATAACATGCATAAGAAAACCAAAGGAAATTTGTATTCTGTATGCTTGCATCATTTACAATGAAAGTACTTTTTTAAATTATATTGTTGTTTGCAATGCTTTAATGTTTCACTTGGCAATATATATATATATATATATATATATATATATATATATATATATATATATATAATATATATAAAAACATAATATATTGGTGTTTTTGCATGGTCTGTTGTTAGAGTAGTGGAGTAAAGAGATTTTACTCCTGTTCAGTAAATATTGATATCATTACGTAACACCGTGTGAATGATATTTGGCAGTTTTTACTTGGGAAACCAACTATATGTTTTGTTCTAGCATTTGAATAACAATGGATGAAGCTTAAATGACAAAAGGAGTATTAGGTAGGAAATGTGCACACTTTTATACGGCCTCTGAAATGAATGTGGAGCGGGATCTTAATGTAGCACTCAGCATTAAACACACACACACTGATTCCTCTGTCTGCTGAAGGGGCTTTTTTCACAGGCTTTCCTCATTATTTGCAGCTCTGTTGTTTTTGGCGTCCTGCTGTGAGTCTACTTAAACATTCATGACTGAGCGCTGTGGAAATGTCACGCGTCTAAAAGCAGCTCTTCCCTGCGGATCACAGACAGAAACACTGCAGAACACACGTCCATCATGTTGAGCTGTCAATCATCTCTAGTGCTGGTGCTCATAGTGATGTGTTTGTGATCCGATCGCTCAAACTAGACACAGAGGGGGTCAGAAACACTTAGGAGCATTTCTACTAATTAGATTTCATTCAATGGATTAGATAAGATTAAAACAACACACACACATTAATCATGTTATATTTCCAGTATATAAACGATTGTTCTTTGAATGTTGAACAAAAAAACAAATATACACCATTAGTATTTTTTTTTAAATCACTTGTGATATAACATTATAGTCATTCTGCTACACACAGGAGCCAGACTTCCTACAGCAGTGTTCATTCAAACAGACCTCAGGGGTTAACATGACGTGTTGATCTGTTCAAGGAATAGTTTAAGCCATCTGAGATATAGATGGAGAAATGTAGCACTGCATCAGTGTCTCATCAATGGATGCTCTTCCTTTAAGTCGTATCTGCTGCTCATATCTATATTAGATTACTCTAGACAACTCAAAATTGTGCCTTTATGGTGCCTTTATATAATGCACAAACACACACACACACACGCACACACACACACACACACACACTGGAGCTCTTCCAGATCCTGCACTGATTCACAGGAAACACACAGACTTCAGCAAACATCACACTTCCTCAGATGTACTCAGGAACATGAATGTCTGATATCTCATGAGCATCAGTGACAGAAAGCGAGTGTGATGCCTGTGATGTCATCTCATATCACACACACACAGCCTTCTGCCTAAATCCCAATTACACACCCAACAGCACATAATCCAGAGTAGAGGTGATTATCCTCCATCCTTTATGTCTCATGAAAGGGATTTGACAATCTTTTAATGGCCAGAGAACAGTCAGGTGAGCACTGTTCAGACTGGAAACAGGATATGATGTCATCGCTGCTCCACCTTTACAAGCAGCTGAAATACTGCAGATACTGTCTTGGTTCAGATTGAATGTAATCTTCAGTGTTTATGAGATAACTTTCTTCGTACTGTTTGTCCATTTTTTGTTGGTGCTGTCATTGTTTCTTTTATTTATTAAGGACTATTGATTGATTGATTGATACGTATCAGCGCTGGACATTTCTGTATGCCTTAAGATTATGAATATTTAATGAGCAAGCACTGTTTGTGATTGGTTGATAACATTCTTTGGTTTTGGCACAGGGTTAAATGCAGCACTAAACCTATTTTAGAGTAATAGTGTGATGCACTCCTTTATCCAGGGTTATAGTGATTTAACTCTACGTTAAGAGTGGTGTCAAACTGGTTTCCAGAGGACAGGAATCACAGACACACAGGGATGTTCTTCACCAGGCCTGATGAACACACTCAGGTTATTAATGTGCTGAAGGAGAGAGTTCATCTGATTTAGATGGCACAGACAGATTAAACTCCTGCACTGCTCCAAGAGAAAGACTCGCGTTAGATACGTCTGACGCACCCTGTCCTGCTCCAGATCCTGATTTTTGAAGTAATTTCTGTATGATTATAAATGCTAAACAATATATAAAACAAGGAATATGTTAGTTAACTGTCAGGTGGGAACTCAGACATGAGGGAGAGCAAGATCCAAACTCTGAAAGAGGTTTAATCAAAAGAACACACAAGCAAGATAATCCACACCAGTAACAAAATCCAAATAGAGAGACCATGGAAATGGAGCACACCAGCAAAACATCCAGAGTAGACCAGACCTGAGAAAAACACAGGAAAACTGATTAAACCATCCCACGTCATGTCACAAAAATTAACTCGAAAAGTGACGTAATGCATTACTTTTCATAAGAAAAGTAATGTTCTGCAAGTGAACATTACTAATGGGGAAGTGGTTGTGGGTTCAAGTCTCGGGCCGGCAATACCACGACTTAGGTGTCCTTGAGCAGGGCACTGAACCCACAACTGCTCCCCGGGTGCTGCAGCACTGCTCCAGGTGTGTGTTCATGGTTTGTGTGTGTGTGTTTACTGCTGTGTGTTCACTGCTGTGTGTGTGTGCACTTTGGATGGGTTAAATGCAGAGCATGAATTCTGAGTATGGGTCACCATACTTGGCTGAATGTCACATCACTTTCACTTTCAAGGAGTAATGGTAACACTTTCTATGAAGCCTGTTTTTATAATATTTACATTACATTTAATCATTTAGTAGACACATTTATCCAAAGTGACTTACAAATGATGACAATAGACACAATCAGACCAACAAGAGAACAACAACAGCATACAAGTGCCATTACAAGTCTCAGTTAGTCTAGCACAGAATACGTAGCTATGTGTTGTTGTTTTTTTTTCTCAAGAATAGGAGAGACAGGAAAAGGTAAGTGCTAGTATTAGTTGGTCAAGTGCTGGCGAAAAAGATGAGTCTTTAGATGTTTTTTTTTTTAAATGAGTAAAGACTCAGCTGTACGAATTGAGATTGGGAGGTCATTCCACCAGCTGGACACAGTCCAGGAGATGGACCGTGAGAGTGATTTTGAACTTCTTTGGGATGTCACCACAAGGCGTTGTTCACTTGCAGGACGCAAGTTTCTGGAGGGCACCTAAGTTTGAACTACTGAGTTTAGGTATATTGGTGGTCGTATTGTAGTCAAGCATCAGTACCTTGAATTTGATGCGAGCAGCTACTGGTAGCCAGTGTAACCTGATGAGGAGAGGAGTTACGTGAGCTTTTTTTGGCTCATTGAAGACAACCCTCACTGCTGCATTTTGGATCAGTTGCAGAGGCTTGACAGTACATGCAGGAAGAGCCAGGAGAGCATTACAATAGTCCAGTCTGGAGAGAACAAGAGCTTGGACAAGAAGTTGGGTTGTTTGCTCTGACAGGAAAGGTCTAATCTTCCTAATGTTGTATAAGGCAAACCTGCAGGAATAAGAGAAGTGGTCCAAGTACTGAGCCTTGAGGAACCCCAGTAGCAAGTTGTTGTGTCTTAGAAATTACATGGATCTGTCAGAGAGGTAGGACTTAAAACATAGGAGTGCGGTTCCAGAGATGCCCATCTTTCTGAGGGTGGACAGGAGTATCGGGTGATTAACGGTGTCCAAAGCAGCAGACAGATCCAGTAAGATGAGTACTGAGGATTTAAAGAGCTGCTCTTGCCAGTCGCAAGGCTTTAGTAATTGAGAGCAGAACAGTCTCAGTTGAGTGATCACTTTTGAAGCCAGATTGGTTGCTGTCCAGGAGGTTGTTCTGTACAAGAACCATAGAGAGTTGTTTGACCACAACTCGCTCAAGTGTCTTTGCAATGAATGGAAGAAGGGATACCGGTCTGTAGTTTTCTAAAAGTGCTGGATTTAGAGATGGTTTCTTCTTCAGTATTGGGCTTACCCGAGCCTGCTTAAATGCTGAGGGAAATGCACCAGGTGTTACCAAGAGAGGTATTAATAATGTGAGAAACAGAAGGTAAGACTGAATAAGAAATGGCCTGAAGGAGGTGAGTGGGGATCGGATCAAATGGACAAGTAGTAGGATGATTGGACAGGATAAGTTTGGAAACATCCATCTCTGAGAGTGGAGAGAAAAAGGAGAGAGAGTGTGCATTAGTCGTTATGAAGTTATGATGAGTCTACTCTGTGGAGAATTGGTCACTGATTGTTCCTGTCTTATTTGTGAAGAAGTCGTCGACTGTAAGAGTCGATGAAGGAGAAGGTGGACAAAGAAGAGAAAGTTTTGAGTGTGAGTCAGAACAGTTGTTAATTTTGTTGTGGTAGTATGATGTTTTAGCAGTGAAGACATTTGCAGAGAAGGAAGAGAGGAGAGACATACACACTGAGGTCGGTAGAGTTCCTTGATTTCTGCCATTTCCTCTCTTCAGCTCTGAGTTTAGAGCGATGTTCACGGAGAACCTCGGACAGCCAGGGGGACGATGGGGTGGTGTGTGCTGGTTTGGATGGCAGTGGGCAAAAGTTGTCAGAGAAAGAGGTTAGAGTGGAGCAAAGAGTGTCCGTAGCACTGTCCATGTCCAGAGCTGAAAACTGAGAGTGTGCAGGAAGTGAGGATGAAACCACAGCAGATATGCGAGATGGAGAGAGTGAGCGTAGGTTCCGTCGAAAGGTGACCTGCGTTGGAGTGTGTGCCACTTCAGGAGTAAGTGCTAGGTTAGCAGAAATGAGGAAGTGATCAGAGGTGTGCAGTGGAGCAACTGAAGAGGTGTCCACAGAGCAACAGCGCGTGTAGATGAGGTCCAGTTGGTTGCCTGATTTGTGAGTCGCTGTTGTGGACACTAGCTTGAGATCAAATGAGGCGAGCAGAGAGTTGAAGTCAGCAGCCTGGGGTTTATCTAGGTGGATGCTGAAGTCACCAAGCAGTACCTCTTATAATACATTATTAGAGTATTCTTAAGACAATATAATGAATGAATAATATATATAAAAAATTAATAAAAACAACTTGTAATATGTTGTATCATCTCTTGAGTAGTCATGACAATAGTTTAAATGCATTATAATATTTACTTATTTGTGTTTATATCTGTTAAGAGTATAACAATTCATAATACACAATTATAATACACAATTAACACAATGCATCTACTTAACTTAAAATAGATCATATTTCCCATCATAAATAATGTATTTTGCGTCTCATATCTTGCCATTAACATGTTACGTAAAGCAGACACTTTTAAATAATAACAGCAAAAATGACAACAACAATATATTTTTTCGGTAACACTTTAGCACATATATTGAGGGGAAAATCATAGTTAATTGTGAGTAAGTGTTCCCTATTCTAAAGTGTGTGGCACATTTGATTTGAACTATATTTACTGTAATATCAGTGATATGAGTGTGTTCTGGTATATAAGGCTTATAAGAACACTTCCTGTTTCCCTGTAATACAAAAAGCTTAAAAACATACAAAACAGTGTTTTTTGAAATTCAAGAATTGCCAGTAGTTTTCTGTGAGGGGTTTAGGCGTAGGGTGATAGAAAATACAGTTTGTTAAGTATAACCATTACACCTATGGAGACAGGTGTGTGTGTGCTGTCCACTTGTTGTTTGTCTGGGCTGTGTGGAATGAGTTCACAGCAGAGCTCTGTCTGCTCGGCTCCGCTCTGCTCTCAGGAATTCTTTAGCTGCAGGAATGTGCTACAGAAAGCCTCTTTTCTTTGCAGCGCTTCTCCTCCCACTGCTTTTCTTCACTCTTTCCTTTCATCCCTCCCTCCGCTCTGAAAGGTCACTCCTCCCTCTCTCTTGTCGTTGGCTCCGCCCCCATCCCCCGTCTGTGTGTGCCGTGCTCTGATTGGCCGGCGGTGAGTAAGCACTCTCGATGCTCCAGGAGCGTCCAGAGTCTCCCAGCGCCCCACCCTCTGTTCCTGTCTGTGGCAGGCGCTCCGATCGTATCGCTCCCTCGCCGTGTGCAGAGACGAGAGCTGAAGCTGGTGTGAGTGGACAGAGACGGACACGCCGTTACTCCTGTGTTTCTCCTGTGGATCTAGAGGATGCAGTGAGAGATGGTGCACCAGGACAGCTCCTCCTATCAGGTAGGATCAGACGAGGAAGACCACCACAGGGGAAGGAAATCACAAATGAGATCTCTGACGTGTCTCCTAGAGTCAGATCTTTTGCTGAAGCCTCTCGCTTAGATGTTTCTCCGGAGAAAAGGCCACAGAAATCTCAGATTTCCATCCATGCCTCAAACCGTGCTCAGATTTGTGATCACAAGGTCTCAGTATGAACTCAAACATGTCTCATCAAATGGTCTGAGTTCATTCATTTCAGCTCTGTGCTCTTGGGTGACAGCTAGGGACTCATCGGGGTCTGTTAGAGAAGTATCTGAGACACGGTTGATATTGAAGCTAGCTGAGATCTCCATTGGGCCTCGTGAGCTCTGAGAGAGAAACCTCTGAGTGAGATGCTGTGATCTTCTGGCAGCAGGGCTTTCATTGAGAATCATCAGTTCCTAGATGAAATCATGACACGGCTGTCAGATGGGCTGGTTTTCACATCAGAAGGCAGAACGTCAGTGCTTTACGTCTCATAACCTCAAGAGAAGCGCCCTGCTTTATTCAGTAATACACACACACACTCCACATCACTGTTGTCACTCAATGACTTTCGTCATTCGTGTTGTATTGTGGATTTAGTCGTGAATCATAATTCTTAATGCATTTATAGGTTTTTAAGGACACTAATTGGCATTCAGGACCAGATTTATTCATATTTAATCAGCGTTGTGCCCGTCTTCTCCTCCGTTCACATTTTATCTGTCACTCCCTGGTGTATTTCTCTTTAAGATGTGAGTGCCGATGATGATTTCACTTCTCACAGCTGAAGAACTGAGTGTCAGACTCATGTCATGTCTGCTTCTGGAAGTGTTTTCTGTGTTTGAGCTTCACAAATGTTTAGATTTAGATTCTAGGTTGTCTTTTAATTGAGAGTGGGTTTGTGTGCATTTATCTGGAAGCAAAGAGAGGGACTGAAAAATAGAGAGAGAGAAAGAGAGAGAGATGTGTAAAAAGATGGTCGACTTTCCACAGAAAACCACAGAAAAAGTTTAAAGACGTCTATTTTTGGAAAGAAGAACCTCGGGATGAGTTAAAGAGAGAACCAGAGATTTAAAGGAGAACATGAAAGAGTACAGGAGAATTTACATGAAATGAAGTATTATTATTGAAATGAATGCTTTAATAATTTTGTTTATTATTAAAATTAATAGATTTAATCATAGAGGCTGCATTACATTGATCAAAAGTGACAAGAAAGACATTTATAATGTTGCAAAAGATTTCTGTTTCAAATTAACGCTGTTCTTTTGAACTTTCTGTTCATCTGTGAATCCTGAAAAATAAAATGCATCACAGTTTCCACAAAAACATCAACTGTGTTCAGCATTGATAATAATCAGAAATGTTTCTTGAGCAGTAAATCATCATATTTTCATGATTTCTGAAGATCATGTGACACTGAAGACTGGAGGAATGATGCTGAAAATACAGCGGAGCATCACAGAAATACATTACACTTTAACACACATTCACACAGAAAACAGATGATTTACATTAGAATAATATTTCACAGTTATACTGATTTTACTGTATTTTTGCTCAAATAAATGCAGCTTTGGTGAGCAGAAGAGACTCTTTCAGAAACACTGTCAAATGGTACAGAACTCAAACACTAGTGTGTTCGTAACATTGAGACTCAAAACATTTGAACTGTAACATGGTGGAAATCGTGTTGCATGTTTTAAAACAGAAATGTCATGGGGATTAAATGACGAGTGCTAGGGTCACGGTGGATAATGAACACACACACACAGTATAGTGCTGGGAGGGATAGTTTAACTAGGATTCATCTGCAAACATGAACCGGAAAAATAGTCTTTAATTGTGGACCAGTAGAGAGCAGCGTGAGATGGAGTAAGACAGCATGAGCATATGCACAACACACAGATGAAGCAGATAGAGAGGAAGGAAACAGGAGCGACACACAGAAAGGAAATGAGAGACTGTAAGAAGTGAAAGAGAGCAAACACACCTGAAACAATGAGCTCCTGCAGAACCTCCACATTACACAGAGAGAGAGAGAGCAGGAATATGACACAGTAACAACACGAGAGCTGAAGAGCGTGCAGGGGAGGAGCAGAGAGAGGAAATAATGTGTGTGTAGGGGACGGGGCCCAATCCTCCAGGGGCCCCTCCATTAGCCCTGTATCCAGGCAACCGCCTGCATGGAGACGACTGGTGCCAGCCTGTCTCTGTCTCTGCCTCACACACACACACACACACATTATTTACACCTCACTGTTCCCAGCACAGCCTCGCACACACACACACACACTCGCTCTGTCTCTCTCAAATGCAAAAAACAAAATATTAACCTGACTCGTGACCTTCATAATTTACTCACACATAATGAGGATGAATCTGTGTGTGTACATGACAGAACCTGGAAAAATGCTACATTTATTCCGGAATATATTTGTTTTTATAAATATGTAATTTTACTTTTAGATGATTGAAGAGCTCTGTTCAGCATCCGTCTCATGATGTGTAGTTTGATAAAACACTCTAACAGAAACACATCAGCATGGAAATAAAACACGTATAGAAATATTAAAATGAAACAGTTAATACAAAGAATAAATTAATACAAAAATGAATACATTTAAGATTCAATAGAGAATTGCACAAGAATGCATGCAATAAATTATTATAGAAAATATTTTGAAAAGGTAATAATTGAGCTAAAGTCAAGTCACCTTTATTTATATAGTGCTTTAAAGAAAATACATTGTGTCAAAGCAACTGAACAACATTCATTAGGAAAACAGTGTCAATAATACAAAATGATAGTTAAAGGCAGTTCATCATTGAATTCAGTTATGTCATCTCTGTTCAGTTTAAATAGTGTCTGTGCATTTATTTGCAATCAAGTCAACGATATCGCTGTAGATGAAGTGACCCCAACTAAGCAAGCCAGAGGCAACAGCGGCAAGGAACCGAAACTCCATCGGTGACAGAATGGAGAAAAAAACCTTGGGAGAAACCAGGCTCAGTTGGGGGACCAGTTCTCCTCTGACCAGACGAAACCAGTAGTTCCAATTCCAGACTGCAGCAAAGTCAGATTGTGCAGAAGAATCATCTGTTTCCTGTGGTCTTGTCCTGGTGCTCCTCTGAGACAAGGTCTTTACAGGGGATCTGTATCTGGGCTCTAGTTGTCCTGGTCTCTGCTGTCTTTCAGGGCAGTAGAGGTCCTTTCTAGGTGCTGATCTACCATCATGTCTGGATACGTACTGGATCCGGGTGACTGCAGTGACCCTCTGATCTGGACACAGACTGGATCTGGTGGCTACGGTGACCTCGGAATAAGAGAGAAACAGACTAATATTAGCGTAGATGCCATTCTTCTAATGATGTAGCAAGTACATAGGGTGTTATGGGAAGTGTTTCCGGTTCCGGTTTACCTAATTAATGCAGCCTAAAAATCCTTCAACGGATTTGGAAATTAAAAGCATATTAGTATGTTATGTGTAAGCCAGGTTAAAGAGATGGGTCTTTAATCTAGATTTAAACTGAAAGAGTGTGTCTGCCTCCCGAACAATGTAAGGTATTTTTTTCCAGAGTTTAGATGCTAAATAGGAAAAGGATCTGCCGCCCGCAGTTGATTTTGATATTCTAGGTATTATCAAACTGCCTGAGTTTTGAGAACGTAGCGGACGTAGAGGAGTATAATGTAAAAGGAGCTCATTCAAATACTGAGGTGCAAAACCATTCAGGGCTTTATAAGAAATGAGCAATATTTTAAAATCTTTTGACATTGAGAGCATAGGCCGTAATTTAGACGAAGAATGAACTTCATCCATCTTTGCTCTGCAGAAGTGGCACTGAAGCTGCATCTGGAGTGACTTTATTGAACTTAATGAGTCATTCATCATTCATTCAACCTATTCATTCAGAAACACTGATTCATTCAAGAACTGTGCCTAAAGTGTAACTCACAATATTAATATCTTTCAGCTGTTGTATAAAATCAATAATCATATTTGCAATGGTTCTGATATCCTTGAAAACAGCAGTCTTGCAGAATATGTGGACTATCAAGGCAGTTATTGTTTCTGCAAAGTGATTGATGTACTCAATAACATCAGATCAGACATCATAACAGCAACAGTTATGATGACACATATGACACACTCCCATTCTCAATACTGTACCAGCAGAACTCTCCGAATGTTTCCATCTCTCCAGCTCATCCGCATGATCCGTCCTCTTACACGGACTCTGTGTGTGCTGCTGTGACTCACGCAGGATGAAGTCAGACTCCATGATGAGTGTGTGAGTGTGTGTGTGTGTGTGTGTGTGTGTCCGTCAGGGATAGGTGGATGTGAACAGTCATCTAATTCACCCATAATCCTCTGGGCTCAGTGGTGAATGACGCTCTCTTCCTGTGCTCTGATCCGGCAGACAGAACAATGAGAGAGGAACACATGAAGCTTTGATTGTGTGTGTGTGCTGATGGAAACACTCTTCAGGAGGATGCAAACACACAGTGTAACGATGTGAAGCAGGTAGGAGTCGGTGACATCACTCTCTCTTCAGCACTCCCGTATCTCTGTCCCCTGAACCAGCCATGCCTTTAACTGCTGTTCCTGCACTGAACTGACTCAAAGATACTGGATCATTTCGGCAGTATGCTAGTGTTACAGCTTCAGCCGAGGGGGCTCTAGTGCCATTCATGGATGAGTTTTACCATGTTGATCATTTTTGCAGATTTCATTCTGTTTTTAAAAGGTTTTAAGCGTGTGCACCTTTGTTCTGGAGAGATTCGAGTCAGACGTGTGTCACAATATTTCATACTCGAGACAGTTTGTAACATTAACGTATAATGAATTGAACAGAAGTTTTGCGTCTCCTCAGATGAAGTCCTGCAGGTTCTTCTGATAACATCTCACAGTATCCTGGTCACATGGGTGTAGAGAGCAGCTTTAATGAGTTTGTTCCAGAAACTCCAGTCAAAATAAACATTGATTAATCACTTCAACTCTACAGAAGTCTGTGCTTCAGTCCTCAGTGCAACATGAAGCACGTGACTATCATTTCAATTTGTTATTCAGTATTACAGTATTACAGTATTACATTTACAGTTAATATATTTTAAATGCACTAAATTGAAACTTTATCTCTACAAATGTGTAATTTCAAATATATTTAAAAGCATGAGTTTCAATGGAAATGGTGTTTATAATATGGCATTTTCACCAAATTTTAAAGACAATAGAAGTAGCCTGAAGTCCTACTTCAGTTAGTATGGCACTTAATATAAATATGAGTTGAGTGTGTGTGTGTAGTGTGTGTGTCTGTATGTGTGTGTGTGTGTGTGTGTCAGTGTGTGATCTGTCTCTCTCTCTCTCTCTCTCTCTCTCTCTGTCTGTGTGTGCGTGTGTGTGTGATCTCTCTCTCTCTCTCTCTCTCTCTCTCTCTGTGTGTGTGTGTGTGTGTGCTGCCCTCTGCTGCTCTCTGTGCTGGTCTTCACCTCGTCCTCTGTCTGTGTTTCTGTCCCAGGCTCAGAAGAACGAGCGCGAGTCCATCCGGCAGAAGCTGGCTCTGGGCAGTTTCTTTGACGATGGGCCGGGAGTCTACAGCAGCTGCAGCAAGAGCGGCAAACCCAGCCTGTCCTCCCGGTCAGTACCAGCCCTCGCTTCTGCTCACACACTAATAGGATCAAATATTATTATAATGTAATGTTTTCTGTGTGAATCTGTGTTAAAGTGTAATGTATTTCTGTGATGCTCCGCTGTATTTTCAGCATCATTCCTCCAGTCTTCAGTGTCACATGATCTTCAGAAATCATGAAAATATGATGATTTACTGCTCAAGAAACATTTCTGATTATTAGCAGTTGAACAATATTTCTGTGGAGACTGTGATACATTTTATTTTTCAGGCTTCACAGATGAAAAGAAAGTTTAAAGTTTAACACCAAAAAAGTAAAAAAAAAATTCGAAGCAATTTTGATAGATTTAATGCATCCTTGTTGAGTAAAACTGTTCATTTTATTTTGAAACAATACTTACTGACTCATAACACGGTAAACATTTTAACTAACAGATATCTCGGTTTATTTCTGTAATCACCGCTGATTAAGAGAATTACTCTGAATTGCAGGTGATCTTAAGTATTTAAAAAAGCATAGTGGATAAAGCAAGGGTTAAAATTCTTCTTTGATTCTGGTGACATATTAGAGTTAAAGGTTTTTACCGAGGGGACTTTGGATTTCTCTTTTTATCGCTCCATAAATCAGACAATACTGTGCAATAATAAAACCAGACAAATGATATATGAACAAACCCCTTCAGAATACAGATGGGAATAAAGCGGTGAAGTCTGGATGAGAGTGAGAGAAGTGAAAGCTGTGCTGTCCTCCAGCGGCTCTTGTGTTGTGATCTGGTGTGTGTGTGTGTGTGTGTGTGTGTATATGTGTGTCTGTGTGTGTGTGTGTCTCTGTGTGTGTGTGTGTCTCTGTGTGTCTCTGTGTGTCTCTGTGTGTGTGTGTCTCTGTGTGTCTCTGTGTGTCTCTGTGTCTGTATGTGTGTGTGTGTGTGTGTGTCTGTGTGTCTCTCTGTGTTTCTCTGTGTGTGTGTGTGTGTGTGTGTGTGTGTGTGTGCAGCTGCTGGAGGTCTGAGTCAGCGCTGTGAGTGACATCAGTGCAGACGGAGCACACGGTCCTGTGTTTGTGTGCTGAAGCACAGCTTTCAAGCACTCTCTCTATGAACACAGAGGGGTTCCCCCCTTCAGCTCCACATCCCACACACACACTCTTCCCAAAAGAGAAGCAGTTCCTTCTCTCTGTCTCTCCCACACACACACAAACACAACTTTAACCTGAATCTCTGCTCACTTTCTGTTTCACATGACTTGTCACTTCTCTGTCATGTTGTCACAGTGTCGTAATGCTGCTGTTATTACAGTAAAAGATGAGCACTGTGACCCAGAGCAGATTTCACCTTCCTCTCTTTCAACATGTTCCAGCATATTCATATTGCACTTTATCTGTCAGCATCAGTGGGTTTCATTTATTAAAGAAAACACAGGCTGTCTTCTCAAAATCAGTTCGGTCACACTTTAGGGAACATTTCTCACTGTAACTAACTATGAACTATTCCTTTTAGGATGAAGGGATCTAAACTATGGTCATGCAGAAGAAGGCATTAATATGTGCTTTATGATTACTAATAAACAACCAATCGTATTTAAAAAAGCTGTTTTTAAATGAATTTCATCTTCTTGAGACTTTACAGTTTTATTCCTCTCTATACTCTGAAGGTGTTTACTGTTTATATCATTCACACTGATTTCTAGAAGTGTTTTTTTGTGATTTATGAAGTCATAAAAAGAGAAATGCAAAATCCCCTCTGTAAAAACCTTCAACTCTAAGATCTCAGCAGAATCAAACAAGAGTTTGAACCCTTGTTAATGTATATTAAAATCATGTTTCAGAAGACCTGTAAATGAAAGCGTTTCTCTTAATCAGCAGTAATTCATAAACTGGGGAAGTAGGTCAGATGTTTTCTTCCTTCACCCTTTATTCTCGTTTACGGAGAGAGTGATTTTCATGTGATAGATGAGCTGTTATCAGAATGACACAGGTCAAATGTTAAATGTGCAGAAGTGTAAAGAAGGTGCTCTGGAGTGTTTCTGATGCTTCAGCAGGCAAGTACTGTAGTCAAGAGCGTAACACTGGCAGAGCATTCAGCAGATGTCATGTTCATCCAGACCCATCTCTCTGCAGTAGTTCAGATCGAGCCAGTGTTAGCTGCTGAAGGAGCTGAAGGGTGTTTCACATGTCACTACATGCTCTGATCATCTGAACAATATCACACAATCTCCTGACAGGCTGCAGAGCGGAATGAACCTGCAGATCTGCTTCGTCAACGACAGCGGCAGCGACAAAGACAGCGACGCAGACGACAGCAGGACAGAGACCAGCCTGGACACACCGCTGTCTCCCATGGTACACACACACACACACACACACACACTCTCTCATGGATGATGGTTTCTCTCGCGTGTGTCACACTACAGTTCTTCTCGATTGCTTAAACAATTTTCTTGAAACTATGCATCATATTCTCAAATCAGTAAACAAGAATCCATAACTTCTCACCCAATTCCCCAAACTTCCTATATTCAGGTCAAAATGAAGCTCTACACTCAAAACAACTCAATCTTGCTGTTTTGATTTTACCTCCTGGGATTTTATATGGATTTCCCCCTCGAGGTTAAAGTTCAATCACAAACAACAAAAAGACAAGATGGCAGGCGCTGTCATTGTAAACAGTGAAACATTACATAACATAACATTCTTATCATACTGGAGACAGTTTGTAAATGTTTTTAAGACTGTCAAAAAAAAGAAAAAAGAAGCTATATTACCTTAATGCTGGAAAGACCTTAAATTTTTATACTGTTTTTATATATACACATATATATACTAGCCCGTTATGCATCTAACCCACATAGCAACATTGTGTCGGCCCAGATCCGGCCCACATCTGGCACCCGTGGAAAGATGATCTGCAAATGTGTCTCTTGGCTGACATGTGGCATTGCTATGGCCTGCTTGTCGCTCAAATCTGGCAAACAGGAGCGGTCCGCCTAAGTGCCATCAGTCCACGCTGCATGTGAGCCAGATCATCTTTCCACGGGTGCCAGATGTGGGCCGGATCTGGGCCGAAACAATGTTGCTACGTGGGAACCATCCACTCAGGGTTAAGAGCTGTTCATATTAAAACTAATAGTGTGTCTAAACTTGATGACACCACACTTCAGTGTCAAATCATCTGAACACAGTGTCAGAACATTTCATCATGAACAGAAGGAGCATCAGTTCACTGATGGGGACCGTGTCCAGTGTGTCCATCACTGGGTTCTGCTGTCTTTTGTTGTTTTTTGCGTATTTTAATGGGTTATGTTACAGCCCTGCTTGTTTTTAATGGGTAGCACTTTATTTTACAGTCCTGTTCCTCATGTAAATAGTATGTACATATTATAGTAGTTACAATAGCTATGTAATAACTAGTTACTAACCCTGAACATTCCCCTAAACCTAACCCTACCCCACTGTAGTTACCTTGTATTACCAGAACTTTCTTAGATAAAAACACTGTAAGTACACTATAAGTAGATGTAAGAACACGTACTGTAAAATTGAGTAACACTGCTGCAGGTTGATTGAAAAAGTCTGGATATGATTCACAGTTACACTTTTACTAGTGGTCTGAGCCCTTAAAAAAAAACATATTACAATGTCATTGTGAAATATAAAGTAAAAAGAAATATGTGCACAAAAGCGAAAGCAAGAATTTGTAACTCTGGTGTTGTCCTCTGTCTATAAATGCTTTCCAGTTGAAGGTTCGTGAGATGTACCTTTGAGCTCTCCTTGAGCCCTCAGAGAACTACATAATACATTTTGAGCAACATGACCATAGCAGCTGATAATGTAGGAATCCACAGACAAATGAACACAATCAGTTGCATGAATACAGTTCTTCTTGATTGCTTAAACACATTACTTGAAACTATGCATCATATTCTCAAAACAGTAAACACAAATCCATAACTTCTCACCCAATTCCCCAAACTTCCTATATTCAGGTCAAAATAAAAAATAAAAAAAAAACAAACAACAAAACAACTCAATCTTGCTGAAAAAAAAACAAAAAAAAACTTGGCCCTCAGACATCACACACACTGCAACATAGTTTTACACACTACGATAACACAAAACCGGTAATAAGTTGTGTTGCTTGTGGCTCTCCCCCTCAAGGAGCTTTCACATGATGCACATATGTGTATACATTTGCACATGTTCTATTCCTTAATGTACTGTACGGTACAATACACCAAACCACAACAACACAAATATTCTGCCCCAGCATCACATCACAGAGAATCTGTACAGCGGGGTAAGATCCACCCCCATCACGCATCACACATCTACTGTAATGTCTAGACACGCTTTTCCATTCCATCGTCTCTGTGTCCTACAAAAATAGAAGTACTGATTACTGAAACTGTAACACATCCTTTTTAAAATTGGAAGCAGGCAGAAACCCTGTCTGTACGTAAGGCAGTTTGATGCATGTGTTGAAACAGAGCACGGCTCTCAGAAGTTACAGTAGAGTACACTGAGCTGCACCTCTCTGAACGACCTCATGATGAGGAGACGATAGTGAAGTCGCCCAGGCTCTCTCATAGTCATACCATGGACAAGGACATGTCACCTGAGGGACCAATGCAGTAATAATATTTCCTGTGGCTCAGTGGTAGAGCATTGTGTTAGCAGCCCAAAAGGTTGTGGGTTCAATTCCCAGGGAACACATATATAAAAAAAATAATGTATAGCCTGAATGCACTAAAAGCATGTGCTAAATGTACATATTAAATGTCAATATGCTGTAGGCAAATGAGAAGTGAAGGGGTTTGTATGTAGAGTTTAGCAGTGACAGTTCAACACGTCTGATTCACGTGTCAAAAAGGGGAATAGTGTTTAGGGAAATGGGTGTGCTTTTTAATAAATTGCTTTATGGTCTTGAAATTTTTGTTCAAAAGCCTGGTTATATTGTTTAAGCAGTCGGGAAAAACTGTAATAAACTGTTTTATGATATGTACATGTGACTAAATGAAGCGGAGGCTGAAGAAGTAGTTTTGAGAATTAAATTTCTGATTCGAGAAATGCACCGAAGCCACTGATAAAAACTGTAAGCTGACTCTGTCCCTTGATCCATCGACGGTTCTGACTGGTGTGTGATCAATTTGGACTCCTAGTGTCTCCACTTGGGTCCTTGTGTGCTAACTGAGCTCAGACTGTGCAGACTTGAGAGAACAATACTGAATGCTAGTGCTTTCTAAATGAATTTGTGTGTAGAGTTTGGTAGTAAGAGTTCACCAAATCTGACTCATGTGTTGAAGCAGAGGAATTGTGTTTATAATTCAGCAAAATGGGTGTGCTTTCTTTTCAGAAATGGCTTTATGGTTTTGACATTTTAGTTCAAAAGCCTAGTTATAGTGTTTTAGCAATCGAGACAAAACTGTAACAGCATTTCGAGACAGCCCCATCCAGAATGCCCCTAAATCAGGGATGTGGTTTGCGAGCCTTGGCTTCCCAGCAGACATTGCAGCCGGTGTTACTGTAAGATTACAGTATGAGTCAGAGAGGGTCACAGGCCAGAGAAATGACCCCACCTACACTGACCCTGAGCAATCATCATTCATCAGTCTGATCATTACAACACACCGGCATGTGTAGATTCCCCTGGACACACACACACACACCTTCAAATCAGTGTCTGTAGCCCTTGTGGAAAACAAGAACACTTCAGCATGCTTATAGAACCAACAAATACTTCTTATGGAAAAAATTAATATACTTAAAAATCTATTATATACATTTATATATATATATATGAGAGTGGCCGATATATTGAATATTACTGGTGGTTATAATGTCGATTATGTTCATTCAATATTACACGATTGGATCTCTGAATGTTGTTCAGTAGCGTTAAATTCAATCTTCAATAATTTAGTTAAAATAAAATATTTATATTTTACATTATATAATAAAAAATGCTAATTAATTTGGTTTAGATTTATTATACTTAAATGTGTGTTTAAGTGACTTAGAACAACATAATGAAATTGAAAGTATTCTGTACACACAGTACCATTACATACAAATACAGTACTCTATTACAGTATTAAGTAGAAAATTTAACTTTATAGAGTTTACAGAGCAAGAGCTGCTGATGAACAAGTTTTATTGGAATATGCTGTGTAAGAAAGTGTACGCTTATTTTTTTTTTAATTGCATTAATGCACAGCATATATTATAGACTAAATAGTTATACAATTAAAATACATTAACACATGTAATTTTGGAGGACACGCTTTTATTAAAATTAAAATTAATTATTTTACAAGTGCTTTAGTGTATTGATCAGTATATCAAAATACATGTACTTATTTAAAACACAATGAAATCATAATTATGTAAAATGTATGTTTAATCAATACTTAATTAGACATAATCATGAAGCTCGTTTTTATGAAGTGTACTTAAGTATGTTAAGGCCTATTGTCATTAAAGTGTACTCTCTTTAAATACACATAAGTGTATGTTCCTTTCATTTAAATTATATTATAGTTTCTGCAAGTGAATTTTTTAAAAACTATACTTTTAAGATTTGAAGTACACAAAAAGTACACTTTTAATACAATTAAGCAAACTCTTCTTTTTCACAAGGGAGATCATGTCAGGGTTTGTTATGCAGACAGTATACTGTTGTAGTAAAGATCATTTTCACTCATCATTTCCACAGTATGTTGAGCTTTCTCCAGATGGAGATCTGTCTAATCTCCGTCGTGTGTTCTCTCTGTCCATCTGTCCTCAGAGCAAACAGAGCTCATCCTACTCGGACAGAGACACCACGGAGGATGACTCAGAGTCTCTGGACGACATGGACTTCCTGAGCCGACAGAAGAAGCTGCAGGCCGAGGCCAAGCTGGCTCTCGCGATGGCCAAACCCATGGCCAAGATGCAGGTGGAGGTGGAGAAGCAGAACCGTAAGAAGTCTCCAGTGGCAGATCTGGTACGTGTGTTTCTCTGAGGAACTCCAGCAGAGCACTACACAACAAACAAAAAATCCAGAGTGAAATTAACTCTGCTGGGAGTACATGTGAGACCACACTCAAGAGTGTGAAAGTGTTAAAATAGGAGTGTTAAATTAACACTGAAGCTGAGTTAAAGTTAATGAGATAATTAAGTGATTAATTGAGGGATGATTGACCATTATTGACGAGACCTGATGTTAACATGCAGAATCAACAAAGATGAAAATCACTATTTTAATGGTGTCACCATTATAGTGGTCAGTGTTTGCTTTAGTTGGGCTCTTGAGCATTACATTTTTAAAGTCAGATGTGATTTGGCTGTTACACTATCACACTAGATGTGGACTGACATTGCTCAGAAATCAGATGTAAGTTGAAAGTGGAAATTCAACCTCTGTTTGGTGTCAAGCTCTAGCGTAAATACTCCAATAACAGTATTACCATCTTCACTTAATCAAGAGTTATTTTGGTCATATATGTAAAAAAAGTTCTTATTTAGATTAACAGAGGTGTTGATGGTTTATTGAAAATTAGTTTATTTGGATATAATTTTTTTGTATCTTGTTTTGTGATGTTCAGAGTAGATCTGTTTATCTGAATATGTTGTTTGTCACCGTTGTTGAGATTCATACGTTGATTATTGTTATCTGTGTGTGCCTAAAATTAAAATTCTTTAATAAAAAAAAATCAGAATCACTTGCAAGAGATGGCTAAAAATGTATAGAAAATACAGACTCTCATTGTGGAATCAAAGCTGTTACAATCAATAAATACGGATAATCTTAGAGAAGAGACTATAAATGAGTTCAGTGATTAAGGTCAAGCAATGATTACATTAAAACATAATCATCACCACCCAATGATTTTTGCTCTTGGCTTGACACACTAATTAGAAAATTTAAAAGTCACAAGCTCCCAACTAAAGCAAACACTGAACACTATAATGGTGACACACAAATTGTGATTTTTCGCATTTGGTGATTCTGCTTGTTAACATCAGGTGTCTTCAATAATGCTTAATCATAACTCAATTAACTTCTTAATTATCTCATTAACTTCAACTCTGCTTCAGTGTTACTTTTAACACTGCTTCAGTGTTTATATGTGTCCACACTCAAGAGTGTTAAATTAACACTGGGGATTTTGCTGTGTGTGTCTGTAGAGAGAGAGAGACACTCACCTGATGAGTGAATGAATCTCTTTGTTTTTGGTTTAAATGGGTATTTTGTGATGACACTTCATAAGTAGGCTGCACAGCTGGAATATTATTATGACACATGCATTGTTCAGTTTATATATAGAAATACAATCAAACCCGTAGTCTTGATGCAAACACTCTCGTTGCGGTTCCTTGAGAATCAGCGCCGTCATGACGTCATGCAATGAGAACGCCTCGGCCTCCAGTGCAGTCAGTGTCCGAGCTGAAACTATGACACATCAAAGCAGGAAGCAGCTGCTGGAGTGTGTTTGACAGGCTTACGCCGGCAGGGGAAGTCCTCCAGAGCGAAACTGTGCCATGACACACTCTCAGAGGGCATCGCTGAGCTCACCAGTTCTCCCTCCCAGCTCCCTCCTCAGCCAATGCTCTGCTAGTGAGAACAGAACTGATAGCTGCTTGTCAGAGTTCCTTCGAATCACATTGGTGCTCTTGAAGTAGCACTGGAAGTGCTGTCTCTCTGCGCAGGCCGTGTCAGCGGGACACCCCACCATGAGATCATCTCCTCACAAGTCACTGGACACCTCACTCTCTGAAGAAGAGAAAGCTTGGACTGAAACACTGCACTGACCAGTCAACATCCACAGCTAGACCTGCTGTCCGTCTGCTAGTGACCAGAGGCTTCTCCACTCACAGTACAGTGAATGAAATTAGATGAGAATGAATGAAAGCTGATGCAACTTCATTTTTATCAGTCATAACTTCAGGAGAGAAGACACTTTCGTGCACACTACAGTACTTTATGAGTCAAAACTGAAGTAATCTGTGGGAATGAGTGAAATCATGAAGTCTTCCACACACTCCTCTGCTGAAGCATTTGATTCCCTCATATCGTTACGTATCTTACATGTTTTATCACTTGCTGTTGAATCTAGGAGACATGAACACACTTGAACCACTTTTAGTCCAGTCACATTCACTTCTATAGTGCTTTATACAATACAGATATTTAAAACAATTGAAATTCAACAGTGTTGAAAAATGCACGAGTTATGAAACATCGACTCTGAGGTCTAAGCAGCTCTATAGAAGGTCATTATTCAGATCAGTTCTCATCTCATAATATCAGTGCAGGGAATCTGTAATATCACTGAAGAAATAACATCATGGTCGTCTTCCAGTTTCCTGGCTGGGATTATTATTATTGGAGGAATACATCTAACTTGCATCAGCCTGCATCTCATATCAAAGCACATTTCAGCAAAAACTAATCAGAGGTTTTGATTAGACAGTTTGTTTTTCCTGCTGTAAGCAATCTTTGTCTTCTAACCATCTTTAACCAAGTCTTGAGTTCACTCTAGCAGGATTCATCAGACTCTATTACAGTTACTCAGGAATATCAAGGTTCACTGATCTCACTTCATTCACTTCACTAGTGGATAAATCTGTGAGAAACCTCTCAGCTTACGGCACCCAGATCTGCCTTACATGGGGAAAAACATTTGAATATGAACAAGCAAGTGAACTGATGTGAAAGTAAAACTGGAGTGTGTCAGAATGAAGCGAGTCCTCATGGGAACTTGGGTGATCCACCTGGAGAATTACCAGTGTGAGACTGCTATTTGTAATGTGGAAAATCTGCTGGAGTTTCATTTGTATGCATTATTCCTCATGTCCAAACAGCCTTCACTATCATAACCCATAATTATGATATATAATAACCCCAGATGATTCTCTGGAAGAGCTGATTAGTCAGCGGTGTCATTAGCATGATGATGAAGACCTGACTGCTGATTGGTTAGATAGATTAAAGAGATGAAAGTGTAGTGTAGCATCCTGTGATACATTACCACAGTGTAAGTCATTTCTGATGTCCAAACACAGTAGAGAATGGCATCATGTTGTAGTGACACAGACGCGTTCACTTATATGACTGAGAATTACATTCAGAAAATGTTAAACTCCCATCAGATTCACTTATGAATGACAGGAAAATGTGTTGTTTCCTAAATCCTCTCATGTGTTACGATCAGTCAGACATTCATCTGTGACTTGTGATCGTATTTTCATCAATACCTGAATAATAGAGCATTGTCTGAATCCTTAAATACTGATTCACGAGTGTGTTCACATGTGACATCAAATCAGGTTTTCATTCATGCTTTTTAAAGCACTCTCAGTTTGAACCAAATTGGCATCTGTAAGCAGAACTGAACAGCTGATATTTAAAGCTCTGGATATGAGCTAGACAACACTACAAATACAGTACAGCTAGCTCTGCTAAACCATGTGCATTCAGAAAACACTGTGAAAAACACAGAGTCTTGTGCTTATACTGATGTGTGTGTGTGTGTGCAGCTTCCTCACATGCCGCACATCAGCGAGTGTCTGATGAAGAGGAGTCTGAAGCCCACGGATCTCAGAGACATGACGCTGGGACAGCTCCAGGTGATCGTCAACGACCTGCACTCTCAGATCGAAGGTACGACACACACACACACTCCTGTCTGTTCCTCACGCGTGTGTGTTCTGCCGAGCTCAGAGACGTGTGTGTGTGTGTGTGTGTGTGTGATGCTCAGGCCTGAACGAGGAGCTGGTGCAGCTGCTGCTGATGAGGGACGAGCTTCACATGGAGCAGGACGCCATGCTGGTGGACATCGAGGACCTGACCAGGTGACCGGTCCACAGATCCACACCTCACACAAACACTGACAGAGACACAACAGCGCTCTCATCTGAGCCTCACTCAGAAAATACATCTTATTCTTACATTCTCTGATTTGAAGTTCTTAGTTTGTTGTGTTTGTGACCCTGTCTGTGAAATCCAAGATCACATTTTCAGATAACATCCCAGCAGTACATCAATGCAACGTCAGAAAGACGTTGGACTCCAACTAATGCAACGTCAGTCAGACGTCATATTTTGGTTGAAAATTAAAGTCGGGTTGACGTCTAAACCCAACTTTGTTTGACATCAAACTCTGACATCAGACAGACGTTGAGTTTTGGTTGGAATAAGCACCACACTACAACAAAGGGTGAAATGCATAGCAGCACATTAAATATCTCAAGATCTCAGCAGAGGTGGATTAAACAACTCCACAAATAGAATTACCAGCTTCACTTATTACTAATCAGACTGACTTTATTTCTGTCAGATGTCTACAAAAGCTCTTATTGAAAATTAACAGGGGTTTAACTCTAATGTGTTTAATTTCCATAACAGCATAACAGTATAACACCATAACAGTGATTAGTGTTTCCATTAGTTGAGCTCTTAACACTTTTATATGTTTTGGCTGCTGTGACAGTTTGTTTGTGGAGCACATTTGTAGCCTCAAAGAAAGCTAAAGTGATATGGGATCAGATAATGGCTGTTGATGGTGACATGCTTCATGCAGCAATGCATGCTGGGAGCCATGAGTTTTATACTGTGGTGGCTCCCAGGATGCATTGCTGCATGAAGCATGTCACCATTGTTGAGATTCATACGCTGATTATTCATATGTGTTTCGAAAGATGATGATCAAAACTATATTACTTTATCTTTGTTTATGGCCCCTTTTGTAATAAATTATGTGTTTTGGTAAACTCTATTACAGGAACCATAAACTTACTAAGCCAAGAGTCAAACTACCCAACTAAAGCAAACACTGATCACAATAATGGTGACCAAAACATATTCAAATAAAACATCAACATCTAAACCTCTGTTAATTCTCAAAAAGAGCTTCTGTAGACGTCTGACAGAAATAAAGTCAAACTGGTTAGTAATAAGTGAAGCTGGTAATACGTGCACAGTTTATGTTATTTTTTGGGGGGGTGTTTATTCCCGCCAAAATTCAGCATCTGCCCAATGTTGGAGCTAGACGTCAAACAGTCGTTGAATTTAGACGTCAACCTGATTTTCATTTTCAACCAAAATACAACGTCTAGCCGACGCTGGAGTCTACACCCTTTGCCTGCTGGGAAGCATCAAAGTTTGATTTCAACCATTAATCTCATGACTGTCTAAAGTCTGTGTGTGTGTGTGTGTGTGTGTGTGTCAGGCGTGCTCAGAGCCAGCAGAAGCACCTGGTGGAGAAGACGCTCTCCAAATGAAGCCGCGCTCCTCACAGCATCAGTTCACACAGACACCTTCCTTTGCTTCATGCGTGCTGATCTCTGGCGTCTCCTGCAGCGCTCGCCTCATCGACCCGTCTCAGTCTGTCACTAGATCTGTCCGAAGCAGCTCAGGACAGTGTTTAACACAGGGTTCGAGGACTCCAGAGCACACACGCCGGCCTTCAGTCGACTTCACTGACTGCTGTTCAACTGATGTGAATGTCGTGTTCATGTCATTTCATTCTACTGTATTCAGATTCTTTATTTGAGGGGGATGCTTATGTACAGATATGTGTAAAATAAGAAAAAATAAATAAAACTTTGTTTCATAGACCGTAGCCTTCTGGACCGTCTTTTGTGGAGAAAATGTGAAAATATATAATATCTTATGTTTTCTGTGAAGCTCATTTCTGCCACAGAAATTAAAAAGTAACTGTTTTATTTTAAGTCTGACTTTTTCCCCTCACAGTTCTGAGAAGACGAGACTGAATCGTCAGCTATAAATGTCAATTTCAAGAAAAGGTTTAAAGTCACAATTATTATTATTATTTTATCAAGACAAAACAGGATTGTGAGATATAAATTCATTTTGAAATGAAAAATCACAATTAACTTTATCTTATGTATTTATTTGTTTTATTCTGTGTTGGAAACAAGCTTCTGTATCACTGCATCATAACTCATGCTTCAGAACAGAGCTGAACGCGACGAGATTAAACACAAAGCGCTGATCTTCACAATCCAAATCTAGATCTTTCACCCAAAACTGACCTCGAACATATGTCAGTGACGATCATTTCCAGAAATGGCTGTCTACATTGTTTTCCATTCTGCAAGTGAATCATGTAACATGTTGGAAATTTGTCAAACTCCTACAGATCAAGATGAATCTGTGTCTCATACTCTATTTGAGAGCGAGTATGGCGATGGCTGACTCAGATATTGGTGTGATTGAGTGGAAATGTTCATATAAAGAGATTCCTGTGGTAAGAGTACTGTAAAAGAGCACTGGTGTTGATGTTCTGCAGGTGTTGATGGGAAGCACAGGGAGTGTAGGGAGATGTGAATGAAGTGAAACAGAGCAGGTAATGCTGCTGTGCTGAGCTCACCAGGAAGAGTGTGTTCATTCCAGTTTCAGTCTAACAAACCAAAAGGAAAACAGTGTGTGTGTGTGTGGAGATGATTAGCAGTGATTGAGGGATTCCCCCGTCATGAGTATAAAGCCCATCACTCTCACACTTCAGAAAACACACAAACTGAGTCTGAACGATGACGCTCGTCATGAAGATCTGTGAGTAACTCTACATCTACTTCATGATATAATGATGGATCTCAAATCTGACTTGAGATACTTTTGACTGAAGGTAAGGTGTTTGTGACATTACTGAAAGCTGTGTCTCTGTGTGTGTGTGTGTGTGTGTGTGCCGCAGGCGCCGTGTTCTGTGTATCTGTGGCTCTTGCGCTGGGTTCTCCGGTTCCTCTGAACACACAGCAGTGTGAATGCAGCTCTGCGGCCAGGTCTCTGCTCTCCAGTGTGTCCCACATCATGCTCCAGGTACACACACACACACACACACACACACAGCTGGGTTATTCAGTCTGGACCATATATTCAGTATCTGCTACATATGTGTTATTGAAATTCAAAAACATGCTTTGCTATATGAAAGTTGAAAGTACATATATTTGAAATTACAACATATATTTATCATACATTTTAAATAGACTTTGGCTAGAATTTTGAAATATATTTTGTTATATGAAGGTTGAATAAGGTTGATATATATATTTCAAAATGTATTTCAGGGGAAGGAAAATACATTTCTATTCTTACATTAGTCTAAATGAATGGAATAGCCTAAACTAGATGTATAATAACATATCCTAATTGTGTAATATTGTAATTAGTTTCTTTTCTGTTTTCTACTATGTTGATTTTTATTCTAATGTGTTTTATGTTCACGCAACAAGTTAAATTGTTTCTTCAAATGTGAATATTTAAATGTATTTTGTTGGAGTTGAATATATGGAGGTTAAAATATATTTATGTAAATAGTTAATTATAGTTTAATTATATAAATATAAAAAAAAATATATATATATATATGTAATAAAAAAATAAAAAAGATTCCATATGGGATAGTTTGAAACACATCTATTATTTAGTGTGTACTCACTGATGTCTGGATCGTTGGTGTTCTGGAGCACATCAGTCTGAAGGTGTTTGTTCTGTCAGACGGTGATCAGTGCTCACACTTATTACAGACTCATCTCTTCTGAAATATTAATATCATTCAAACTGATCTCAAACATCCCAGAGCTCATCAGGTCCAGCAGTGTGCTGTTTTCTCTTCACAATCATGATGCCACTGCTGGATGATGAGGATGAGGATGATGAAGATGATGATGTCATGAAGGAAGTGTCTTCTGTTGGTTAAAGGGATTTTACCAGAACAGCAGAGAAGTCACAGGCTGTGATTATTAGTATTCAGCATGTTCAAATGAACAGATAGATGTATAAACGTGCTCTATTTGAAGTATTTTTGAGCAGCGAGCCTCGTATTATTTTGTGATGCTCTGATAGTAAACGGAGGGACTAGAGACTCATGTACTGTGACAGTTACGCTGATACACTGATGTTAATGCGTTACTCTGGGGGGTGTGTGTGTGTGTGTGTGTGTGCGCAGCAGGGGAAGATGCAGCACAGGGATCTGTTTGCTGGCTTTAACTGCACAGATCTGGAGGCTCAGATGATTCCTCACACTCTCACAGCGTCTGTGTGTCAGCCCAGCTCCTCTCACGTGAGTCTGAACACATCACAAGCTGTAGATCCGTTCACCCTCATCATCACACAGCTCGTCAGGAAGATAGCTGTACAACTGCCACAGCGCCACCTACTGACAGAAGTGCAGAAATCAGCTTTACATCAACCATGAACAGTTTAATTGATCGTTGATGTGAACTGTAATGTGGTTAACTGATGTTAAGAGATGAAGCGTGAGCAGTGTGTGTGTGTGTGTGTGTGTGTGTGTGTGTGTGTGTTCCTCATTAATAACGCTGTGGACGGCGTGTGATTTCAGAAAGCGTCCTGCTCCAGTCACAGAAGCTCATCTTTCAGTGAGGTGAGTTTGCTGTGTTATATCCGTCTGATTCAGCTCAGTGATACGGTCTGTCTAACACTTGTGTGATGTTCACAGACGGAGTGTCTGAGGAACATCAGAGCTGATCTGAGCTATTACCATGAGATGCTGAGCTCCTACAGGCCCAGCGAGACTGACCTGCGTCCAGTGAAGACGGCCACCAAAGCCCTGATGAATGTGAGACATGACCTGATGCCACACACACACACACACACACACACACTTCATGTGCTGTCTGAGCCATCGACCAGACACTGCGTACTGAGACAGAACCTCCTCCATACAGAAATAAGACACTAGCTGCTCTCACTGCTTGAAACATCTAGTCAAAACTTGTTTGAAATCTGCGTAGTTGAATTCTTTTGAAGTTGTGAGTCAAATTGACCCTTATTTGATCCAATACATTTCACCAAAAACATTGTCAATGCATTGCATATTTCTTTAGATAAAAGCGTCCGCCAAATGTGTAAATGCAGATATAACCAGCCTCAGACAGAAGCTGAGAAGCAGACTTAACAACACACATCAGAATCTATTTATTTTAGTCTTGTTCAGCTGCTGTAGATCAGATTCACCGGTGAACGTCATCATAATGAATATAACTCTCCAGAAGTCCAAACACTGCAGGCTTGACCCTGAATGAGAATCTGTCACAAAATCTAGAACCATAACCAGTAACCCTGACAAGTCAACACGATGCGAGGGTTAAGGACTAGTGGGCAGAACACAGTGTACACTGCGCAGTGCTCACTCAGTAAGAGTAAACAGACGTGTTCTCTAATGGTGTGTCCTGTGTTTGGTGTGCAGTGTTTGAATGAGCAGTGTGAGGCTGTGGACGGAGCGTTCCCTCAGGTGAGTGTCTCTCTCTCTCTGCACGCACACACACACACACTCTCTGTTTCTGAAGCTCATGTGCTCTGATGTGTGTGTGCAGTGGCACGTCTGGAGCGGATCCTCCTTCGATGACCGTCTGTCCCTGTGTAAAACGCTGAAGGGCTTCCACATCCGGGCCATCACTGTGAGCCGGGCGCTCGGGTACATCGGCTCCGGAGACCACAGGAAGTGATGTCACACACCCCAGCGCCTCTTCACTCGACCGCCGTCAGTCACGCATAAGCTAGACGCGTGTGGCCTCCACGGTCTATATTTATCTCAATCACTCTATTTATTATTATTTATTGCATCACTCCAATATATTATTTATTAACTATTTATTAAATTATTTGTGAAACAAAAATGTATTTTGTGTTTGCGTGGATGATTCCCGAGAACAAATAAAACAAGAGTCATACAGAGATCGTACTGGATTCTTCTTCTTCCATTAAAGACTCAATGTGCACTTAATTAACGTAACACTCAGGAGCACTCTGTGTGATTTCATCCAGGTTCAGGATTTATTGATTTAAAGAAAGGTCAGAATAAAGACAGCACATCATGTGTGACAGTGATGATGGAGCCCGTATCTGCATCAATATCATGATATCAGGAGTATTTACTGTAACCTCAGTCCATAACCATCAGAGATCAAAATCAGCCTGTTCCTCAAAAACAGATGCAGATGATCACGGCTCATAATGCAGTTCTACTTACAGTCCTTACAAAGAGATTCAAATATGGACAGTGTCTGAAGAAATATACAAACACCAGCTCAAAACAGAGAGAGTCACACAGAGTGTAGTGATGTACTAAGTGTGTCTGGTGTCTCCATCGCTCTCTCTCAGAGCTTCAGATGACTTCTGACTTCAGCAGGCGTCCACACACTCCAGACATTTCATGTTCATGTGGCGGAGCTATTTCGTAGGATTTCTAGAGAAAAAGACGAGACACACATTCACATTAAAACATAAAACAAGTATGAAGCTGAATCAGAAGTCCTGTACTGACAAGGAGACCAGTGAAGAAACCAGTCAAACTACACATCATCAGCATTACTACAAACAGCAGCTTGATTACATACTTCATATCGAATTTAGAAGTGGAACGTCATGTTTCAGTCATCAAGGACGTTAAAAACCTATATTGCTACACAGAGTAATTCATTAATTACACACAGCAAAATCCCCAGTGTTAATTTAACACTCTGAGTGTGGACTCATATAAACACTGAAGCAGTGTTAAAAGTAACACTGAAGCAGAGTTGAAGTTAATGAGATAATTAAGAAGTTAATTGAGTTATGATTAAGCATTATTGAAGACACCTGATGTTAACAAGCAGAATCACCAAACGAGAAAATCACAATTTGTGTGTCACCATTATAGTGTTCAGTGTTTGCTTTAGCTGGGATCTTGGCTTGTAACTTTTTACTTTTAAAGTTTGTTTGTCAAACCAAGAGCAAAAATCATTGCGTGTTGATGATTATGTTTTAATGTAATCGTTGTTTGACATGAATCACTCAACTCCTTTACAGTCTTTTCTCAAAGTAAAACTTCCATTATTGATTGTCACAGCTTTGATTCCACAATGAAAAAATCTGTATTTTCTATACATTTTGTAGATATCTCTTGCAAGTGATTCTGATTTTTTTTATTAAAGAGTCTGTATTTTAGGCACACACAAATAACAATAATCAGCGTATGAATCTCAACAACGGTGACAAACAACATATTCAGATAAACAGATCTACTCTGAACATCACAAAACTAGATACAAAAAATTAACATAAAAACAGCAAAAATAAAATATAGTTAGAATAAAAAGTTAAAAAGACAGTTCAGCTCATAATTTATTCATGCCGCAATGCATGATGGGAGCCATGGATGAGTTTTTATTGGCTACAACTTGCTTTTTTGATGGTCACCGTTGTTGTGATGCTCACGCTGATTCCTGATGTCTGTGTGTCCAAACAAAAGATTACTTCTTTACGTAGAACTAACTATTAAAAACATGTCATACTATGTCAGAAATGCTGGGTTGCTTACTTTTCTTTTTCACTTAATTTATGTATGCAGTAAAGAAACTTAAACTCAGGCATTCAGGTCACTCTATAACAAATAGCTCAAATCACAATCAATGGCACACATGATTGCCTTTGCTGTGGTCTGTCTGTATGATATAATTCAGTCACCACAGCCACATAAAGTATAAAGTAAACGTCTGAAGGGTTAAGATCCCAAATTAAGCAAACACTGACCACTATAATGGTGACACAGAAACTGTGATTTTCTCGTTTGGTGATTCTGCTTGTTAACATCAGGTGTCTTCAATAATGGTCAATCATAACTCAATTAACTTCTTAATTATCTCATTAACTTCAATTCTGCTTCAGTGTTACTTTTAACCCTGCTTCAGTGTTTATATGAGTCCACACTCAGAGTGTTAAATTAACACTGGGGATTTTGCTGTGCAGTACATGAAGATCGTTCTGAAAAATTACATCTTCTAAACCGGTTAAACTTGAAGGTGAGGCATTTTATATGTGTTTACACAAATTCTCATATGATGTTAATGAAATTTTAGAGTTGGTTTTTCCAGAGGGGATTTTGGAGATTTGCAACTTCAAAGAAATCTAGAGTGCCATGATATAAAGTGAGGCTGTTATCTGTTGATGGTCCTATAATCATCATGAAGTACACTGTTTCAGTGATGTTTTTTTTTAATCTAACAATAATGTTGTTCCAATGATACATTCATATTACAAACCCTGTGTTTCTGCTGCATGAGATCCAACAGTATTATAACAATCAGTTAAAATCTTTTAACAAACATGAGCTTAAAAAAAAAAAAACTTAAAATATGCTGCCACACACAGATATAAATAATCAGCAGATGAATCTCAATAATGGTGACAATCAAAAATATTTAGATAAACTGATCAATTCAGAACTTCACTGAAAAGCTACTAAGTCACAACAAAAACAACAGAAAAAAATATAAGAACATTTTAAGAATTAAACAAAATAATAGGATAATTCAGCTGCATAATTTATTCATGTTGCAATGCAATGCTGGGAGTTTTGTACTATGCTAGTACCCATCATGCATTGCAGCAAGGTACATTTGATTGTCACCATTGTTGAGATTCATGTGCTGAATGTTGATGTCTATGTGTGTCATCACAGATTAACTTTTTCATGCTCGTTAAAATCTTCTAACTTATTGTTGTAATATTGCTGGACCCCATGCTGCAGAAACACATAGTTTGTGTTTTGAATATATTAATGAAACAATTCTTAGATTAAAAAAAAATAAATTGCAAATCAGCCTGTTTCATGACGATTATAAAACCATCAACAAACAACGACCATCACCTGACCTAAATTCACCTTAGCTTTCTTTGATGCCGAAAATGTGTTCAATAACCACACCGTCACGGAAGCCAAAAAAGACAAATCATATAATAAGAGTTAAAAGCACAACTAACGAAAACACTAATCACTGTTATGGTGACACATATTAGAGTTAAACCTCTGTTAATTCTCAATAAAAACTTTTGTAGATGTGTAACAGAAATAAATTCAGTCTGGTTAGTAATAAGTGAAGTTGGTAAAGCTGTTTGTGGAGTTGTTTAATCCTCCTCTGCTGAGATCTTGAGCGATTTACGATATTTTTACTATAAGACGCATTTATTTAAAATCAAGAACAAAAGAGAAAACATTACCGTCTACAGCAGCGAGAGGTCGCTCTATGTCTTCAGTGTAGTCTACAGGAGCACTGAGCAGCACAGAGCGCCCTCTCACGGCTGGAGACGGTAATGTTTTCTCTTGGTTCATGTCAAAGTAATTTTGATAAATAAGTCGCACCTGACTATAAGTCGCAGGACCAGCGAAACTATGAAAAAAGTGCCACTTATAGTCCGGAAAATATTGTAATGTCTTCTTTTATCTTCAATTGATTTCATCTAAGGTTGTGGCTGAAGTCAGTTGTAGTTCTTGTGTTTCTGCATATCTCTTTTTCTGTTGTGTTCTTTCTTTCAGTGATTCTGCTTGTTAACAGGTTTATTAAGGCTGAAATTACTTCATATTTAATATATACACAGATTTTGTGGCTCAGATAAGGTCCATTTCTGGTTAATTTCTTTACTCTTGGCTGACATGTGGCATTGCTATGGCCTGCTTGTGGCTTAAATCTGGTAAACAGGAGCAGTCCGCCCAAGTGCCATCATTCCACGCTGCATGTGGGCCAGATCATCTTTCCACGGGTGCCAGATGTGGGCCGGATCTGGGCCGACACAATGTTGCTACGTGGGAGCATGTTGAACTTCAGCATGGTCACGCTCTCCTCTAGGTCCTGCTCGCTGAGGCCCAGACCTTCCTTGGACACCTGCATCAGCTGCTGGTCCGTCAGGTCTGGAGACACAGACACAGCGCTCCAGTCGACCCATAATCAGGAGAAACACTGTGACAAGGAGTTGTTAACTCACCGGCCTCGTCAATGTCCTGCGCTCTCTTACTGCGCTTGTGACAGAGCTCTTCCTCCGATGCGCTGCTCTTTCTCTTTCTGCCAGTAGACGGAGAGACACAGAGTAGGCATCGCTCCTGAACAATCTGACAGTGTGATGAACAGAACGCTCAAGGAATTATCTATGTTCAAAAAGCCAACAGGATTTTACCATTGGCTTTAAGCTCTGCGACCAACAAAAGTTTTTAATTTTGTTTGTTTTGTTCAGCCTTACTTTTGTGACAGCATAAAACATGAGAATATCTTGAGATTATTTACCTTACTTCAGGCATTTAACTGCAGCGCTGTCCTAACAGAGATGCACTACACACCTTTGGATGTTTTTTGGGGGGATTCTTCAAGATGATGTACACAGTCTCCTGTAAAAGATTTAAAATAACATCTATTGGCCATTCTCCGGAAACAGTCTTCATGACTTACTGTTACAAATGAACAGGATACTGAACACATTATTAGACATGTTGGGCACTCTTTAGTTTGGATTCTCATTATTAGCCACTTTAGTCTCAGTAAACTCCTGATGTGCTGCTTAGTAAGGTAAAGTTAGTAGAGTTAAGGTTTGAGGTTTAGGATTTAGCGACGGTGCTGTGGTGGGGCATTCGAGGGCTGTGCCCCCCCTAGCGGTCATTGATGCCCCTCCTACAGGCCACGGCTTGGCCCAAAAAATATATATCCCTTTTAGTTATTATTTTAATATTAAATGTTCAAACTGTAACTTAAATAAAATAAAAACAATGGGGAAAATGCATAATTTTGTACCACCAGTACCAGTACCATGGTCTATGAGAGCCGAGCTGGCCCTTCTTCTGCGAATGCTAGCTCCGGACAACCTCCAAAAGATTTAACTAGCACAGCCATAGAGCAACAATCTTCAAGTCCTTCAGGTCAGCGGACAGCGGTTGATGATATCGGGACTGACAGAGGCCTGTCCAAATTGTGTTAAAACAGTATCCTCTAACAGTTTACAGTGGTAAGGGGCGATCATTCGTTGATAAATGAAAAACAGAGAGTGGTTGGAGTACAGTGTCAAGGCAGATGCAGCATTTTGTTTTTGCTGTCAGATGTTCAGCTTTACTAGAAAATCTGGAACATTGGATGCCTTCGTGAGTGTGGGTATTATGTGTCACTAATAGATGTGGTGGGGTTCTTGGTTGAAAACCAGTTGCCACTAAGGAGGAAGATAGACGCTTTTGATGACATGTCGGGGGGGGGGGGGGGGGGGGGGGGGGGCTGGCTTTCACAAGGCCTACTAAGCAGGTAAATTGTTGATGAATGTTTGTGGGCTATAACTGCATTTGTGTTTTATACTTGGCTGTCTGTAAAGATATATGGGCTCATGTCATTTCTGCTTGGTGATTGCATAACCTGCTTGGAGGTGTGTAACCAGGTTAAAAACAAGTATTAGCATAAATAGAAGAATATACATTTATTTTTGTCCTTTATTTATTTTGTTTAGAAAATTAGTCCTTTAGAGTATTTAAAGTCCATGAAACTCTAAGAAAAAAATGGTGTTTAAAGAAATTATTTTATTTGTTGGAGCACACTTTGTATTTTCTGTATTTTATTTTATCTTTATCTATTTCTCAAGTTCTACAAAATTTGGATTCTACGCAAATCAAAAACAAAAAAATCAGTTAAACCTTAAACCTTGTGTGAATGGCTCATTATTGTTGTGACATCCTTACTCTCTGCAGACGAATTTTATTCTTCTGATTTGACTGGTCCATACACAGACATTTGTGTGATGATGTCCAACTCGTTTTATGAAGAAAAAAGCCTTAAGTTTTCAAAAACATCTACAGAAAAAACTTTGTCTGATGGGGACATTTTTTTGCCGGTTGTTCAAAGCTTCAAACTGATTCAGTGTTTTAGTTTTGTCGTCGTAATTTGCTAATTATTTAAGTATAAAATATATACAGTTTTTTTCATAGTTTGGCTGGTCCTGCTTATAGTCAGGTGCGACTTATTTATCAAAATTAATTTGACATGAACCAAGAGAAATGAACTAAGAGAAAACATTACGGTCTACAGCCGCGAGAGGGCGCTCTATGCTGCTCAGTGCTCCTGTAGTCTACCCCTAATAAACATAGAGCGCCCTCTCGTGGCTGGAGACCGTAATGATTTCTCTTAGTTTTTGGTTCTAAATAAATGCGACTTATACTCCAGTGCGACTTATATATGTTTTTTTCCTCATCATGAACTATTTTTGGACTGATGTGACTTCTACTCACGTGCGACTTATAGTCTGAAAAATACGGTAGCTGTTTATTGTAGGCCTATTTTATGTTTTTTATTTAGCCTTTATTATATTTATATTATTATTTTCTGTCCTGTTCTGTTGTTTAGGCTATCTGTTCTGGGCCGGGTTTCCCGATAAGGATGTAGCCTAGCCTATCTTAGCTCTTAAAAGCGCTCTCTACGTGCAAGGTTATGAACGTTAGCCGCAATTCCTTGCGCGTTTCCCAAAAATGCAGGCTACTGAACTCGTAGAACGTGAGAATAAGGTACTACGTGCTACTTGAGTCGCTGTCCATTCGCAAAGTGCTGAACTAGGCTATACTAACCTTATATGTAATCGTATTCTGAACGTTTGACCTAACAATCATCATCTGTTGTTTATAAAATAAAAAATATATAGAATGACACTCTATATAGATAGATCATTGGAGCTAACATTCTAGGGTAGAATATCATTCTAACAGCAGATTCCAGCGCTGTCTTCTGTTCCTCTATTAGATAAAAACCCAAGTCTAAATCGTTCATTGTCAGTCTATAGATCTTTCAGATCTAGTTCTGGATTTCCATGCTACTATGATGTTGCCAGTGCGTTAAAAAATATTTATCAAACGACAATGACTGAGCTGACCCTCTCTGATGGTAGCTGTCTGGACAGTATGACCCAAGTCAGCAGTCCAGGACAGTTTGAAGGGAGGGCTCTCCTCGAAGAAGACCTCAAGTATCCCTTGACCTCCATGATGACAGGAGAGAAGAGCATGCCCTGCACACACACACACACACACACACCTGTGACAGACTGACAGCTGAGTGTGTGAGCTGTGATCTGTGTCTGCAGTACCTCAGGTGTGATGTGACCCATGGGTAGCTCCTGCTCTCCTGCGGCTTGTCTACTTGTATGTACCTCTTGTTGTTCTTACAGCCCGCCGAACGGTCCTCCTGATGTCCTGAGAAACATGGCATCAGCTGTGATTCTGAACAACCTCCATCAGTGTCTTGTCAAGTATTGAAAGTACTAAACAAACTCTAAGTTACAGGATCAGTTTAGGCAGAACTGTGATGCTTTCAGTCACTTCTCTAACAGAGTTACTGAACTAAACCGAATCTGTGAAATCATCAGAATTGTTTAAAGTGCTATTGAAGTAAATGTGGCTTGACTTTACGGTTTGCATTGGTCAAGTGTGCACATAAAAGTGCAATGCAGTGCTTTTCATTCAAAGTAAAATATTGTAATCAATATTTTGTTTTGCTGTCCAATTACAAAAAAAAAAATTAAACATCCTTGTAAGTAGGATTAAAAAGCTGAACACCAACAGATGTGGAAACTTTTTCAAGCACAAGAATACTTTCAGAGTCTCTCTAGACATACGGCCATTTTTGACTGTGCAAACAGCCCTTTTTATCAGCTGTTAGACTCTCATTCTGACGGCACCCATTCACTACAGAGCATCCATTGATGAGACACTGATGCAATGCTTCATTTCTCCAAACCTGATGAAGACACAAACTCATCCTGATCTTACAGACTAGTGGAGAAGTACCAGATAGTTAAATTCTTTAAATTCAAGTTTATTTGTATAGTGCTTTTTACAATACAAATAGTTACAAAACAACTTTACAGAAAATTATGTTTCTACAATATTTAGTAGTAGCTTATAAGTGGTGACTGTCAGTTTGTGCGCAGTGTGGAAAGTGAAAGCATGATGCTAATATCCTCCAGGGATTGTAAAGCTTCTGTTCATCACTACAGGCTATAAACAGAAGGCTATATTAGACGACGGCACCCACACAATCAAACTTCCCACACTCGGACGAGTGGCAGACACGCAGAACTGAAACCGCTGTGATGTCAACGCTTGGCAGAAGATGGCAAGTTCTAGCTTAACTAAGTCTAAATATAGCAGATTACCAAACTGTCACATAAGCAGCGTTACCGAGAATACAGCCAGTCAGTCCTGCGGTGTAAAAACCGTCTCATTTCTGTGAAGGCAGAAGCCTTCCAGACGCCTGACGTGTTTCCTCACCTTGATGTCAGAGCAGTTGTTTCCAGCCATGTAAACTCTGAAGGAGAAGCAGTTCTCAGGGCACCACCCCATGATGCTCTGCGTCTGAACAATCGGACCCACGGATGAAAGAGAAGTGACTGCTGGAGTGATCCACCGAGGGCTCGATCAGACCACGGCTGTTCTTCACATGCAGCACGCTGAACTTCACTTCGTTCGCTTTATCTGCCGAGAGCCAAGGGGAGACACAGAAGAAGAAGAGAGCGAGTAGAGAGAAGAGAAAGAAGGGAGAATGCTCAACATCTTGATTCAATTCTCAAAAATCGAGTTTCCCATCATGTCTAAACTCTCAAACAAACATTTGTTCTTTGGGAGAAACCAAATAGAAAGCTATTCTTTGGCCTCCAGCTGCAGCCTACAGACCACAAACACACCGTCACACAGCTGGAACTCTATCTGCTATTACTCAATATTTCAGTACTAGCACACACACACACACACACACACACACAGTGGGTAAATAAAATATCAACCCATTTAAAATAATCACATTTTGTTGCTTTGCAGCCTGAAATGAAGACAGACACAGTTTTTGTTTTATCCAGCTGTTTACTGCTCAATGGAACGGGGTGATTCTATTCCATACCCACTGTAGAAATATATATATATATTTTAAATATATGTTTTTGGAGGAAATTTATACTTTCCTTCAGCGAGGAAGCATTATAATGATCAGAAATGACAATAAAGACATTGATATTGTAATAAAATATTTCTGTTTCAAATGAATGCTGTTCTTCTGAACTTTCTATTCATCTGTGAATCCTGAAAAATAAAATGCATCACAGTTTCCACAGAAATACTGAGCAGCACAACTGTGTTCAACATTGATAATAATCAGAAATGTTTCTTGAGCAGTAAATGATCATATTATTCTGATTTCTGAAGATCATGTGACACTGAAGACTGGAGGAATGATGCTGAAAATACAGCGGAGCATCACAGAAATACATTACACTTTAACACAGATTCAGATTAGTGTTTTTGATCAAATATGTTCTGCCTTTAGTGAGCAGAAGAGACTCTTTCACAAACCTCTATCTTATGGACAGTAGTTTTTCAAAGGTTAAGGAATTCATTTGTGTTATTTTGAACCTGGGCTTTCTTGACATTATTCATTGGGGAATAATACCATATGATGCAAATGACACATTTGTCAATTCTCTCATTACACCTTGGAGTTTTATAAACCTGGAAGTGCAGAGAAGGATTTTAGACTAGTCAAGTTTAGACTGCAGCACTGCTCATTCAGAAAAAGAGTCATAACGCGAGTGAGTCATCTATATATCACACTACTGTGCTGAGGACATACTGTATGTACAGTACGGAGAACAAGAACCTACTGAAGCTCTTCTGCGAACTGTGTGTGTGTGTGTGTGTGTGATCAAACGTACTGTGCTGAGGTTGCTTTTCCTCAGCTCAGGAGACAGTGCTCATATAACACCGTCTCACATGTTGCTCCTAATATTCCTTTGGAGAAATCAGGACCGGCTTTGCTGACTGCTGGACGGGGTGCAAAATTGCAGAATTATATATTTAAAAAAAAAGTTTATTATACGTATGTATCGTATTTTTATCGCAGTTGTTTTTTCCTTGGGGGGGGGGGGGCGCTCTCTCGCCTTGGGCACCAAATAACCTAGAGCCGGCCCTGGGAGGAATAACAGTTGATGTAAATGAGATGTTTGCTGTGAGAAACATGGGCATCTGTCAGGGTTCTGTCACCTCTCTCTGATTCATTTTAGGCAAGGCAAGTTTATTCATATAGCACATTTCATACACCATGGTAATTTAAAGTGCTTTACATAAAAGGCAATAAAATCTCAAACGAAGAACAAAGCAAACAGGACACTTTTTAAATAATTTAGAAATCCATTTCAAATTAATTTACAACAGCTTAAAATATAAATTATTATACATAAAATACAGTGCAATCAGTTCAGACATTGCACAGTGCTCATTCAGTAAATGCACAGATGGGTTTTGAGTCTAGATGTAAATGTGACTAGTGTTGTAGCACATCTGATCTCTTCTGGAAGCTGATTCCAGCTGCGGGCAGCATAGTAACTAAAGGAGGACTCCCCTTGTTTTGTGTGAACCTTTGGTATTTCTAACTGACTTGATCCTAGTGATCCGAGTGCTCTGTTAGGTTTATATTCAGTGAACATATCTGCAATATATTTCGGTCCTAGGTCATTAAGTGACTTATATACAAGTAAAAGTATTCAAAATCAATTCTACCAGACACCGCTTTACTCCTCAAGTAAAGGTAGTTTTTTCTTACGTGAGGGTGTTTGGCGGCACATCATCTTTGTTTCCAGACACACACATATCCTGGAAATCCTGTATAATTCAACCAATCTGATGACGGCTTCGACACTGCTGAAGTGTTTCCACTTTTGTGTCCCATATGCATCAGATGTTAACCAGTGGTCCATGGGCATGACTTCTGAGGCTGAGACTAGAGATCACCGGAAGACTGCCTCCTTCCAGTCTGGGAGATTCACTGACCGATGGTATGTTAACATCTGGAACAGCATCAAGAGTGTGTCCCCCATCGAGGGAGCTGGTGAGTGTGAGCGGCACGAAAGCCCTCGCATAGATGATCTGGTCATGGTTCGTCTGAGCTACGGCGATAAACCTCTCATTCCTCCATTTTAGCAGGGGAAAAAACAAACAGGAAAAAAACTCTTTTCAAAACCAAAACAAAACCAAAAAATGGCGCCGCTTATGTTTGCTGGTCAGCTGTTCTGTCACGATCTCACACAGGAGCGAGGAGTGAGGAGATGCAAGGGTAGGACTATTATGATATAACAGTCTTTAATATACTACAGGAATCAAACGAGGAAGAGTGCAAGGAGATATGACATATAACAACCAACACTAGACACATGGAGACACGGGGCTTAAGTAGACATGGAAACTACTGAGGAAACACCTGGAAACAGTGAACGGGACGACATGAGGGAAACACCACTGGAACCAAATAAACATAATGAGGACGGGAACAAAAATGGTCATATGAGGGAGGGAAACACAAGACACAGGAACACAAGACTGACAACATGCTACCTTCTTTTTGAAATTGTGGTTGAATCTGTCTGTCCTCTGCATAACTTGAGGATGTGCTAATCGCCTTCCTGAAATTATTGATCTTCTCAGAAAAAAGGAAGCAAACTCATTGCATTTGTTGTCGGAGAGCATTTCAAGAGAGGATTTTTAGCTTTATGCATACACTGTAAAAAATTGTGCCGTTAAATAACAGTAGTTTACTGGCAGAAGGGGTGCAGGTAAAGTACTGTTAATTTACAGCCTTCAACCATTAATTTACCACTCTTCATTTTTTTTTTTTTTTACAGTATTTTACCGTAAATTCTACCATGGAAATTAACTCCACTCCCACTGCTTCAAACAGTTCGAGTTTTTAAACTAGCATTCCCACGATGTTAGTACTATGAACATATTTCATTTGAGTCCACTGAGAAGGAATATTTCTTAATATAACGATGCAAACACTTAATGTGCAGTAATAAAGTAACTAAATACATGACTTTTACTCAAATCACTGCAGCTCATTGTCAGCTGTATTACACATGTATGTGCTGAAGTAATTAACACAGAGATCATCACTGTATCAGCGACTCCACATTTACTGTCTTTAAATAAAGCAGCAGAAGATCAGAATTTGTGGCTCATCATTGACTGAAGCACCGGCTCTACTCTCCAGCACAATGGTGAACAACAAAACTACATTAAACTAAACGATCTCTCTTGTGCAAACACACATTAATACAGTCAAGTTCAGTATTTACTCTCATTATCAGTGTATGACTTTGCATACATTTTTTTCTATGGATGAGATAATTCTGTGATTAATTGATGATTGAGCATTAGTGATGAACACCTGCTATTAACAAACAGAATCACTGAAGGAAAGAGAAACACAAGAACTACAAATGGCTTCAGCCACAGCCTTAGATGAAATCAACTAAAGATTTAAACAATCAACAAATCATGGACATCTCTTCTCAACTCTTCTCGTAAGGCCTGTTTCCAGTCGGGAGGAGCAGGAGGCAGGGGACTACTGGCAGCATTGGTGACCATACAATGGGAAGGATCTGAGGTATCTGCATGATCCTGTTCGAGGGCCAGAGCTTCCTGGCGTAGCTCGTCAAACGTCAGAGTAGGATTGCAGCAAAGTTGTATTCGGAGGCTCTGACGCATTGGGCCATCTCGCAACCCTAAAAGGAACTGGTCCTTTAGGAGAGCCTCTCCTTCTCCAAGCCCATGGTCCTGCCTCTTCTTCAGCCGAAACAATTGTTATCGCAGTTGCAAAGCAAAGGCACGTATGGTCTGCCGAGGTCCCTGCTTGCAATTAAAGAATTGCGTCCGGAGGACAGCTGCAGGAGTTGCGTCACCGTTTTGCCCTGTTAGAAAGTCAAGGATAGCATGGGCTGTGGCTCGGGTTGCTTACAGCGCTGCTTGTACTTCTCTACTGGCGTCACCTTCGAGTGAATTTAAAATGAACTGGGTCTTCTGTGTAGCGTTTAACCCTTGGAGGCCCGCCACTTGAGTTTTCCACGCCGACAAGCTGAGTTCTGAACCTGGTCCTCCATACTTCTGGGCCCATGGGGCTCCCATAAAGATAGGCATGACATGTGGGTGACCCACCAGTACATCTTCGTCTGCCATTGCTCTGCCTCTGTCTACTCAACCCAAGGTGGAACCCTGCCGACTGCGCCAAATTATGTCACGGGGCCGGCCAATCAGGCTGCACCCACCCCTAAGACCCGTACCACCCTTGGGGAGTCGGACAGAGGCCAGGCAAGGACGACAGACAAGGCTTCAAGTAACACAGTATTTTATTGAGTATAAAAATGGAAAAGGGGATCTAAAATGGTGAGTTTTCTGGGCAGGGTCGTTCTGTCCTGCGGACCCGCCGGAGGCCCACAGAGTGTAATGTAGGGGGGTGCTCTGGTGAGGGGCTTCGCTGTCTTCCAATGGGAGAGATGAATCAGGGCTCACAACTGGGAGGAGGCTGCTGTAGGACCGTTCAGGTGAGTATTTCGAGTGACGTACTCCCTTTTTCTTCCCAGGGGGAGGACGGGTCGGGACTTATGACCGGAGGGACTGTGGTGGAACAGTTAAGGCACGTGTTTCGGGTATGTACTCCTCTTCTTCTGCAGATGACAGGCAGAGAACTGACAGCTGAGGAGCTCCACTGCAAGCAGTCAGGTGAGTATGCAGACACGTAATCCTCTTCTTCTACAGATGCCAGACAGAGAACTTATGGCTGGGGGGGGGGGCTTCACTGCAAAGGAGTCAGGTGAGTATTCTGGTATGAAATCCTCTTGAAGGACTGGCAGACACAGAGCTTGCGGCGGGAGAAGTTCACTGCAAAGCAGACAGGTGCATACACAGGTACGTAATCCTCTTCCTCAGCAATGACAGACAGAGAACTTACGGCTGGAGGGCTTCGCTGCAAAGCAGTCAGTTAAGCATTCACCTACGTCTCCCTCTTCACAATGGGCTGTCAGATAGTACACTCAAATATCTGTGGAGTACAACAGTGTTAGCTTCTTCTTACCTCTTAGAACGTGACAGAAAACTCAGGTAAGTAGTGGACACCCAGCGAGTTTAAGTTCACACTTCACACATCAAAACAGTGCATCACATCACATCATCACTGCAATTCAACACTCTGTGGGACATACATATATAGATGGCCGTCGCCCATTTTCTGACCTGGCATTCACGTCAGGGAGTCCCATAGACAAGAGAGAGGATGGAGATCGATTGGACTACACACAGTCTCTCACAAACGATCTTACTGTCCAGCGATTTCCTCCTTCCGGTTGAGTCGGCGTGCTCTTTCTCCCAAACTAACAATGCCGTGCCCGTTTGCCAGCCCCACTTCCTCTTCTCCACTGCTCACGTTCCTCCGAGATTTACAGTCCCCAAAAATGGCCCACTCTTTGGTCCATCCTCTCTCCTTTTATCCTACCCTTATGGCCTACCCTTATCCTTTTATCCTACCCTTCGTGTCCCAACGTGCACAGCTGCCGGCGATTTCGGCTGATCACCCCATTCGCTGGGATTTTTCGCTATCCCGGAACTAGCCCGGTGTTCCGTTGTTATTGGTCCGGCGGGAGGTTGGAATTTTGTCACCTCGTGACAAAATCATAGTATCATTATGGTTTATCCTTCACTCAAGATCAATAAGACTGACCGCTGAAAGTTGTACATTTAAATTTAATCTTAAAATAAAATGACACTACAGTCTCTTGTTGTCCGTTACTGGGATTTTACTGTATCTTACGCTTTCAGTGCAATTCACTCAAGTTTGTTCAGACATACGACAAAAACATACCAAGTAAAATGGCCAGATACATTACTGTTCAGATATTATACTAATATTTTAGTAGATTATAAGGAGAGGCAAGTGTAAAAAGTGTCTTCCAGTTCACCAGAAAAGATTATATACAATGAACAAATGTCAACCTGAATCTCTTTCCTCTTCCTCTTCCTCTTCCTCTGAGCTCTCCTCAGTTGATGAACTATCTGAACAAACACATGCACAATCATATCAGATCGTGCATGTTACTTTGAGGGAGAAATGCTAGTGCAAATCACTGAATATAGAAATTAATATGAGAACTTTTACTCTTTTAGCATTTAAGTTTAATCAGTGTTTGTAATGTAAAGAGTGTGTTTATTATGAAAAAATCAAATACATCAATAAACTAGATATCTTAAACTTTGTTCTGAAGATAAACGGAGGTCTCACGGGTTTGGAACGACATGAAGGTGAGTTATAAATGACATAATTTAGATTTTTCTGTGAACTAACCCTTTAAATCCTCGTATGCACATTATTGCTGTTACTGTATTTGGGTCCATTGTTGCAAAACTTAATTGTAAACCTTTCATGATTATGAGGTTTTTAAATGACTAAAGTTATGATTACTGACTTTATATATTTGAATGTTTGATAGACTTGACGCCATTACGTCATCGCCAATGACATCATTACGTCGAGCGTAAAGAACCGGTGAACCGTTTTTTTTCAACCGGTTTATTGAATCGAACCGTCCAAAAGAACCGGTTCGCGGAAAAGAACTGAACTTCCCATCACTACTGGATTCAACAGTGTTTTCTGGTAGTAAACATCACCATGGCTCTTCCACACTATTGTGGATCACGGTGAACACAGGTGAACCCATGCGTGTCTTGTCACTGGCGTGTCTACATCTGGACTCAAGACTCAAGCTCGTATTATCATTATTCGACCTACACAGTCAGTGTTTTCATGGTGTGGTCTGTGTTAGTTGTTCCTTGATTTGGGCGTAAGTTGAAGGGAACAAAAGATTCACATACTTGCTCCTGCAGCTGTTTCTGATAGTTTAGTGTGTTTTTGCATCAAGACATAAGGAAAAATGAAAGCCATTTATCTATGAAATCTTTCATATATGTAGGGAATGATACCCTCATCTAAATGGAATATTTAGTCTGTTAGTTCTTCATATGCTACTCATCAATTCCTGCCTTATTGAGAAGGGTATTCCTGCACAACCAGAGGCTACAGTTACAGGACCGCAATTCTGTGACCGCAGCTTTAGGACCCTAGTATTGTTGTGACAGCGCCACCTACTGTACTGAATCAAAACTAATTAAAGATGGATATTTAATTAAGTTTTATTTTTTTGCAAAGTTTACATAGCGAGAACTGCTACCTATGAATTAATAATTAATTCCCACCAAATTAAGAATTTGTGAGCTAGTTTTATTAATTACTATGACGTTAATTCGTGGCTATGATTTCATAAATTATAATTGTGTTTTAATGACGAAGTATTATAATCGAATCTAGCCTGCACATTAATTAAACTTATCAGATGACAAGAGCATGGTTGATGTAAGGTTTGTAAGATTTACCTGCAGCTTAATGTATTAGTGTGAATACTGGCTTAATAGTCATAGTTTTACCATATTTAGGTATAAAATATATTTCATAATTAAACTGCACTGACTGCCTAGTTGCAGTATATGTTAGCCTGTTGTTTTGGCTTTGTTTTGCAACGATAAATGAGGCATTTGGCAATTTTAATAGTTTGTTACAATTTGGGCTAATCTGCAGGTCTACTCCACATACAGTTATACATTGCTATCATGTGTTAGTTTCTGTCATGTTCTGCATGGCCAATATGAAGTGATTTTATGGATTCGATTAGGCTCATTGTAGGAGAGATGATTAAAAAAGGCACTAGGGATATTTTCATGATCTCAAAATATTCTAACAAGTACACTCTCACTTTTCCAAGATACATATAACAATCAAAAAGGGAAATCCCTGCCCGAATTGAAGAGATGCACCACATGCTGCAAGGACTTTCACTTTTCATATATATATATATTCCAATATATTCCAACTAATGTTTCTTATTTATCTCTCTCTGTCTCTCGCTCTCTCTTTCTCTAGAGTTGAAGCCTACAGCCGTTCTATCCATGCAGCAACTGATGGAGAAGGGGTTCACTTTGGTGCTGTTGTGATGTTGTCACAAAAATGACATGTATGTACAGTATAGACCAAGAGTTTGGACACACCTTCTCATTCAAAGAGTTTTCTTTATTTTCATGACTATGAAAATTGTAGATTCACACTGAAGACATCAAAACTATGAATTAACACATGTGGAATTATATATGGAATTATATACATAACAAAACAGTGTGAAACAACTGAAAATATGTCATATTGTAGGTTCTTCTTTTGCTTTGATTACTGCTTTGCACACTCTTGGCATTCTCTTGATGAGCTTCAAGAGGTCGTCACCTGAAATGCTCTTCAACAGTCTTGAAGGAGTTCCCCGAGAGATGCTTAGCACTTGTTGGCCCTTTTGCCTTCTGTCTGCGGTCCAGCTTACCCCTAAACCATCTGGATTGGGTTCAGGTCCGGTGACTGTGGAGGCCAGGTCATCATCACTCTCCTTCTTGCTCAAATAGCCCTTGATGCCTTCAGTGTGACTCTACAATTTTCATAGTCATGAAAATAAAGAAAACTCTTTGAATGAGAAGGTGTGTCCAAACTATACAAACTATGGTCTGAACTATAATATATATATATATATATATATATATATATATATATATATATATATATATATATATATATATATATATATAATATGTATATATGTATATAAATAAACATTCTTGATTCATTCTTGTGTCTTGTCTTGCCTCTCAACAACTTTTAAAATATTGGCAGTAATTTAGTGACTCCATATGCTGATTCCAACTTTAACTTACCTGATAATGAGCTAATTCACCTTAAGGAAGTGAATCAATATACTGTATAATTCGAGACAATTTAAGACTTTTAAGGTTCTTCATTTTTTACAATTGTTTAAACATTGATATACATCAATTTTACAAAATTGATATTTCATTTATATTTTGTGTAAATTCATGTTTAAATTTAAAATTGTGACTCAAAGCACACTTAGTAATTTAACTCTGCTGCATTTTGAATCAAAAATCACATTTAAAAATATGCTACTGAGATTAATATATTGATGCTATATACAAAGTAACGTGACTGCAAACTAAACCAACAGGGTACTAGAACTGCGTTCCTGAAACTGCAGCCATCGCTATATTGGCCAGTACGTTAGGTGGCGCTGTCAGGAAAAACTAGGGTCCTAGAACTGCGGCCCAGATCTGCGGTCCTGAATCTGCAGCCTCCGGTTGTGCAGGAACATACTATTGGCCTTATTAAATCAAACATCACATTAGTCATTTAGCAGACGCTTTTATCCAAAGAGACTGACAGATGAAGACAATGGAAGCATCAACTTCAACAAGAAGGCATTAATATGTAAGTGCTGTGACATGTCTCGGTCTAAGATAGAGCAGATACAGAATAGAGAACGCTAGGTTAGTGGTTCAGTTTTTTTAGAAGTCACGGTGTATTTTCATGGTTTCATGTCTTTTATTTTGTACCTTGAGTAATGTCCTCTGTTAGTCATGTGGTATTTTGTTCTGCCTTCTGATTGGTTCATGTTCCTCAGCTCACCTCTCATTGGATGTATTGAGTCATGTGACCCCTTGAATGGTCCATTGTCTAACTCTGTTTGTGTAATGCACTGCTGATGAGTCTACGTTCATAAACTTTATTTATTTTTGCATTCTGAGCCAACTTCTGTTGAATAAAACTGCACATGGGTTCTACTTTAACTTATGTTTATTACATTAATTACAAGAAAACAAGTAGAATAGAAATAGAATAGAGTGAGCTGGAGTTAGTGGGTCAAGTGTAGATGGAAGAGATGTGTTTTAGTCGATTCTTGAAGATGGTTAAGGACTCAGCTCTGATTGAGTTGAGCAGGTTAAGGTGAACGTCTGTCAAACTGATTCTGTGTCTCATTGAGGTGAACAATCAAACAATGTTCACTTGCAGAACACAAGCTTCTAGAGGCACAGACGTCTGAAGTAATGAATTCAGGTGAAGAGGTGCCGAGCCAGCGCTGGTTTTGTAGACAAACATGAATGCTCGACTTTGAAACGAATCACGTACCTTCAGTGCTGGACCATCTGTTCACACACAACACAGAAGCATCACTTAGGAGTTATGAAGGATTCAGAACTAATAACCTCGTCCTCTAAAGCTCTCCTTAAACAAAACTTCCTTAGGGATTCATTCAGAAGAGAATATTTCAATCAAAATAACTGAGAATAACCAGTAATCACTTTACTTTAGGTGCTCTTGTCTTTTTGTGGCCGCTTGAGGTCACTGTTTCTGTGTTTTAGTTGTTCTGTGACTCGTATTCTTGAGCTTCCTGTTTCCTGTTGTGATGATAGCAGTGTGTGTGTGTGTGTGTGTGTGTGTCTGCGTGTGTGTGTGTGTGTGTGTGTGTGTGTGTGTCTGCGTGTGTGTGTGTGTGTGTGTGTGTGTGTGTTTGTGTGTGTGTGTGTGGGTCGTGCTGACTCTCATGGTACTGTTTTGACTGTTGTTCTTGATTTGTTGACCTGCTGACTTTTATTTATTTTAACATCATGTACTACTAAAACTAAAAGCATGAAATATATCATATATATCACAATAAGAACAATAATAGTATGGCCCTGAACTAAAGCTGCTCCATGGGTGATGGAGTGTGACTTAGTAAGGTTTATCTGACCTCTGCTGGACACTGTACGTGTGTTCAAGTCTTGACAGAGGCTGATTACAGACTAAACACAGCTTCTGAGTGTTTATCCAGTCAAAGATCTTCTAGTGTAACTGTACAAGCGTCCAGCTTCAGCTCGACTCAGATCTCTCCTGATTGTGATCAAGTAAAGGTCAGAATAAGGTCAGTAATATCTCCAGATGAACTCTTCCTGGACTGAAGCAGCTCAGCTTTACTTGATTCTCCATCAATCATGTTTTAGAGTCTCAAATCTGATCCTCAGGATCTTTTGAGGAGCATTTGTTTCCAGAAGCTTTACTTTCACTGTTCCTCAGCGGAGGAATGATCTTCACAAGCCTCCAGAACATCTCACATCTTCTGAGGAGACTTGATTTCTTCAGCTCTCCATCATCATTGGATTGCATTGCAGTATATGTTTTGAAATTACGTATTTTTGATCAGTTTGGGCCTCAGAATAAAGTCTGAGCTTGTGTATCAAAAATGAGAACAACAACAAAATTAGTATTTATATTTTGTTTGACTATTATGTGACATGCCAGGCTCGAGGGTTAATATAATCGGACTGCTCAGGTTTGAGTAGTGTTTGTGAACACATTGACTCACCCTTCAGGTCTGATGGTGAAACCCCTCCATTCCTGAAACGAACAAACAAACACCTTGACGTGAATTTGCATGATTGGTTTTTAAATATGTCGTTCTGCTGATGAACATTGTACAAGACAAAAGCAGAAGTCTAATAATAGCATGTGTAGAGTGTGAAGGGTTAATGTCACAGGATCATGTGTGACCCCACGAAACCACTCCTGTTTAGTGAACACACAACATCTGCAGCATCCTTCACTACTGGTTTATACATGTTTAATACAAAAATATAACCTTAATAATACACAGCATATATATGCTTGATACATTGAGCCCAGATTGTCATTACAGTGGTTACATCTGTCAGACTTTTACATAGACTGGACAAATATAACATTTAGTGAAGGCCACATCTGTTTCTTTCAATTGGTAGCAAAGTCATTTCTGAAATCTTTCTCTTTTTTTGTTCTGTGTGAATTATATCTGCCTCCAAAGGCCTGCTCCTCACTGCTCCTTCAGATATCCACATTAAAACAAGATGTTTGTGCATGTAAGAGAATCATTTGGTTGTGGTATTTAAAAAAAATAATATAATTAATTAAGAACCAGTTTGATTTAGCTTATCTTTAAGAGTGTCAGATCATGGAAGGTGCCACTAATGCTTCTCAGAACCCAATGATTTCTGTGATGGGGAAAATACAGACGGAATCACAGAATCCAGTCATAAAAATGAAATTTACCACATACCATATTCATTAAGATGAATAAACCCGAAGTAAGTCTGTATGCTTAATCATCTCACAATGTTGACTAGTGTCTGAGAAAAGCTCAAACTTCCTGTAAAAATAAAACATTTCATAAGCCACTATTATTGTTAAAATTGACCCTTTGCAGCGAGTTTGATTGACAGGCGATCTGACCAATCATAACGTTGAATCTGCAGAATTTTGTCTGACAAACAAAGCAGACGAGTATATTCACGTTACTGGACCTGAACTTGACAGATGGTGTTTTGACGTCTTTCTGTGGTTGAAACAAGATCCCTTCTGATGGTCATTCATCTTTATTTCCTGCTTTAACTAAGTGAGGATACAGCCATTGGTCACCACACACTAAAGAGACACAAAACACTGGTTATTACCTGAACAGGTGTATATTGTGTCTAGTCTGTTTTTCTGTCATTTTCAGTCTGTTCCCGGTCTGTTTCACCTGAGTTCTGTTCGATAGATTGTTTCCTATCATCTGTTTCCATAGTTCCTCATTAGTTCCTCATGTGTCCGTAGATCTGAATATTATCTGCCAATGTATTTAAACAAACCAATGTATTGTAAGAAGCAAACCTACAACAATTAGCCCTGAATAACACAGATATACTTTATGCATTTAATTGCATTTTATTATCCATTGTCAGTGCTGCTGACTTTTGATGATTCGACTCAACCAAACTAACAAGCAAAAATTATATTAGATAAACATTTGTGGCTCAATTTCTTATTGCTGAAGAGAGAAACAGGAGCCCAGCCTAGATCATAAAAAGTAATGCAAAAGTAACATAACATTAATTTACAGAAAAATTACAGAGTAACACAATATTGTAATGCATTACTGTTAAAAGTAGCTTTCCCAATGCTTGTTTGAATGCAGTTTGCCAACGTTTGTGTGAACTATGGTGTTTAGTGAACACTGAATCACTGAACTTTGCTAGCAAACGACGGTGTGGTTCAGGACTGTGGGACTTCAGATGTCCCGCTGTGAGCCAGGTTCCACACATGAGGTGATACAAGCCACAAACTAGATGTTTTAACCACAATCTTCATGATCTCTTAGATATAAACTGATCGTGGAGCGAGGATCGACTTGCGCTGAAGTGCATCATCGTTCAGCAGACGGGAAGTGCAGTCTTCCTCATGAGACCCCTGATAGTGTTGTGCAATAAAGGGAATGATGCAGTCATTCAGTCTATTCATTTGTTGAATATCTGTCAGGTGCTCTGATGCATGATCAATCAATAAGAATCTAATGGAGCATCCAGGGCCTCCTGGGAAGACTGTATTTATGAGTTTGTAATTATAACATCCAGTGTGTTCAGATACCTTTGGTCAGAGCAAGATCACAATGTACCTCTACTGTATAAATTCAACACATTTTTAAACTCTACATCTACAAAATGATGAATAAAAATGTGCATTGGATGCATTTTGGCTTTTTATGTTTTTATTTTATTTATGAGGGTGTTGTAAATTTATTTATTTTATCATGATTGTACAATAATATTGAACCGTGTAAATTAGTTTTACTGTAAATGAAAAAGTTATATTTTCATTCATTTCAATAAATTGACCATCAACACAGAGCTGCATGAACTGTGTTTAGCGTGATTTCTTGCTGGTTTTCCATTTGATTTTTTGAAGAACACGGGTAATCAAACAGTTCCAGTGACTTTCAGTGTTTGTATGGGAAAGATACTATGCGAGTCAATGGGAACCAGAAACTCTTTGGTTATCAACGTTCTTACAAATATCTTTGTGTTCGAGAAAGAAACCCATAAAGATATGGATTTTTGATTTAAAGGGGTCATATGATGTGTTTATAATGTGTTCTTTCTCTTTGGAGTGTAACAAGCTCTTGGTGCATGAAGACGATCTGTAAAGTTACAAAGACTAAAGTCTCAAATCCAAAGAGATATTCTTTATCGAAGTTAAGACTCTGTAACGCCCCCTAAAACACCTTGTTTAAACACGCCCCCACATGTCTACATCACTGTGTGGAAATATTTGCGTAATGCCGGAAAATGTTCACACAAAGAAAAAAGCCTGGGTTCAGTAACACAATTAGTGTTGAAGCAGTCATGTCAGGAAGATGTGTGTTTATCTAGGAGAAAGAACAACCACTTTATTAGGCCTTCTGAATGTAGATGCATTTAGGAATCTTTAAGATTACTTACAACTAGAGATGCACGATCATGATTATTGTGGCAACAGTTACTGATACCGATTTTTTACAAGAAAACTGGCCGATTCCGATATCCGATTTTTTTCTTCTTTAAGCAACAAACAAAAAAGAAGGAAAGTGTGCATAAACAAGATGTTTATTTGGTATTTAATAGGCCAAACTGACTTTTGGCTATTGAAAACAATTACCATAACCATCTGACATTAACAGCAGTAACACAGTAAATAGCCTACATTCAATACAACACAGATGGCACAGAAATCAGCCTTTAGCTTTTGTTTTATAATTGGGTTGAAACTACAGAGAACTGGCCTTAAATTAAAAGATTAACTGTAACATGTGAAATTAAAGACAATAACTGCATAGTTCTACAAACAACACAATCAGCACACATTCAATAAGAGGTTTCTTAATCAGCATTCAGTATTTTAGTTTTAGTTTTTTAATTTGGTTTTAAATTAAAAAAGGTCTTTACTAGTGAGACTAAATAAATGTATGCTATATAAATACTTTATTCCAAAATGTTAAAATCAAATAATGTTGGTGCAAATAAAATAAAGATGCAAAGTGTTTCATTCATCCAATTAAAAAAAATGGGGTAATGATTCACATCTATATTTTTTACTTGAGCCAATGAAAAATAAATAACTATTGGCTCAAGTAAATATATATATATATATATATATATATATATATATATATATATATATATATATATATATATATATATATAGATGTGAATCATAACCCTAAATGTTTTTTAATTGGATGAATGAAACACTTTTTTTCAGTGTGCTACAGCAGGTGATCTTTAAATCAAATTTAGACGATGTAACTTTAAGGTAAAATAAAAATAATCATCCTATACAGAAGTGATGTTACTTCTGGTTTTTCAAACATGTAAGCAAGTTCTACTTAAAAAAAAAAATTTCAGTTTTGTCCCTTCACTGTCTCCACCATGGTGTTCATCTTCAGTTCTCTCTTCACTTCACTTCAGTCAGATACTGTTTGAGTAAATGCATTACTCCGGGATATTGGTTTGTTTGAACTCAGAGAGAGTGTCAGCCACATTAAACAAGTGAACATCTTAAGTCATTTGTGGATTAATGTGTATTGGAGACGCGAACCGTTTAAAATGATTCAGTTCAATTTGGTGAACTGGTTCAAAAAGATCCGGTTACATCGAGTGATTTATTCGCGAACCAGATATCACAAACTGCTTTGTTTTTAACTGTCTTACAACAGACACGGAAGAGAAGACAATGCTGAATAAAGTCGTAGTTTTTGCTATTTTTGGACCAAAATGTATTTCCGATGCTTCAAAATATTCTAACTGACCCTCTGATGTCACATGGACTACTTTGAAGATGTTTTTCTTACCTTTCTGGACATGGACAGTATACCGTACACACAGCTTCAATGGAAGGACTGAGAGCTCTCGGACTAAATCTAAAATATCTTAAACTGTGTTCAGAAGATAAACTGAGGTCTTACAGGTTTGAAACAACATGAGGGTAAATTATTAATGACATAATTATGATTTTTGGGTGAACTATCCCTTTAAGTACTACTAGATGTGTTGGGGAAGCAAAATGCAAAATTTTAATTATATCTGAGAAAATGAACGAAATGACTCGAAAAAAGATTTGTTCATTTTACTGAATGAGACTCAAAGATCTGAGTCAGTAAAATATTCCTAAGTTCTACTTCACTGTCTCCACCATGGTGTTCATCTTGAGTTCTCTCTTCACAGCAGATCAGTCAGTGTACTGTGTACCTTCTTTTGAAGGTGAACCAGCAAAGGATGACCACCCTGTGTTATATAAAGTGACGTGTAAAACTAGTCTTGTACATTTAGTTCACCCCAAAACGGGCCAGTAGTATTTGTGTATTCCCACTTAACGTCTGCTGCTTGACTTCACAGAGTAAGGATCATTATGAAATAAAAATTTGCCACAGAAGAGGTGCAGATTTTGCAATAATTAAAAAAAATAGACTGGAGCAATACACATTTTGTCAGAACCTCTAGTAAATTACATGCTTTTTTGTTTAGTTCAATGTTAGAAAATGATATAATTTTTATAATAAATTTTATAACAGTGCACCGTATTCATGTTTTTATTGTAAATGCAAATGCATGATGGGAAATAGACGGACAGTCCTGTAATAATATTGTAACTACACCGTATAAGCATTATTTTACATCCACCACATAGCATTGTGGGATAGCATTAAAACCAGTACTTTCCCAGCTAACAGAGTTTTGTTACAAGAACGTTTTCCAAATATTCAGTGTGGGTAGTTATGATGTTCCTCAAACGTTCTATCAACCTAATTTTTATTTAAAATTCAACATTCTAGGAACATTGATTTATAACATTCCAAGAACATAAAAAGGTCCAGTTTCCTTAATGTTAGTAGAATGTTATTTAAAGGCTAGTATGATGTTCCTGAATTATTCAATCATTCAAACACCTGCTGTGAACAAACACTGAAATAAAGAGAAATAAGAACACAAACTACAACGTCAAACATCTACAAAAGTTCTTATTGATTATTCACTGAGGTTTAGATGTCGACGTCTTATTGAAAATTTCTCCATCTCCATCATGGAGATCAGTGTTCAGTTGAGCTCTTGACACTTCACCTTTGTTGAGTTGCTTCTTTTGTAGCAATCGCAGAAGTTTTCAGAAAACATTTCTGCATTTATAAAGCAGATAAACGTGTCTGCTCTAATAACGCCAAACGACTGTATTAAAGTAGCTTAAATGACTCATGTTAAATGTCATGTTTTTAACTAATGTTAAAAAGAAATGGACTGAAAAACTGTTGTTGTGTTTGACATCTATTTGAAAAAAAAAGATAATTGTGACTATCAAGTTATCCAGAATATATCCCCCATCCCCACAACATTTTTTATATAAATAACCACCAGACAAGCCGCGATATCAAACAGGACCACAGGGAGATGTAAAAACACCACTAAACCTGTTTAACCTAGAGCCATGGTCACACTACACTTGGAGCATGCAAGATTCGTTCAGACGCTGCAACGGTCACGATATGACATCTTCAGAACTTTGGAAATGCAAAAACTTTTCGCACGGGCTTGTGTTTCCAGTCTCTGACACATTCACATGTGCATGAAGGGAAGTCAGTGGAACAAAAAGTGTAGTGTCACTGTGGCTTTACATACATGATGCTACTATACACAGTTATTCAGAATAGCCATTGTGTAATCTGAAACACATTCAGTCATCATCCACTTAACTTTTAGGCCTAACATTGCTGTATGAAGGCATTCATTTATTGGATCCTTGGACTGTAAATTTTACAGCATCTCTGTCACTGTTGGCAATCGGCCTCCTCTCTGACTGGGGTGCAGGCACAATCATCAAACACATGTCAAAGGTTTCTACAGTCACCATGTTTTTAGAATGAAGTCAAAATTCCTGAAACTTGGAACACAAGATCACAATTGGAAATCACTTATATGATCATGTAGAAGACATGATGTTAATACAGACACAGATAAGCATTGTGAGCATAATGCTGCTCCATCAATCATAAGTCCTGCTCCTGTTCATGGTGCGGTCACAGCATTCAGCTGCCCTTTAACTGTAGAACTACTGCTGTCAAACAAAATACCGTCAAAGTATGGTGACTGGTAGTTAAGGAGGTACTGCCAATTTGATTTGATACACAGTCACACACAGTGACACTATCTTTCAAAAACGGCAGTATGAAAAGCCTTTATCTATGGGGATTTGTTCATTAGAAAACAAAAAGGCAGTATGAAGAAGTGGCCACTGAAACGTATGTCAGCAGTCACTGTCAGCAATCATATTTCAATGTTTTACTAATGACACCACGTATCACATTTCAGTAAATGAGAGCGATTGCAGTGAGAAACACGATCCCTCATGAATCTGGCTGGCCAGCCCGACTCTGTTCCAGTGTTTTTTATGGCATAATGCTCCAGTAATCACATTTGACCAATTGGACATTAGCTCTGTTTATGAGAAGTGAATATCGACTGCAGCCTTACAAGCAAACTTTGGTAAATGTATACTGCACAGTCATTCTGCCTTTTCTAGGCCCATAATACAATTTAGTCTCCATTTGCACATCAAGCCAATACTGTAAAGCACACTTTTCCCTAAGACCTTACGCCGCATCACAAATGAAAACAGATCAAATACAGATATATATCCATACAGAAGACATAGCCTATTTCATTGAGGTTTCATTAAGTCATTTTTGAGGTGATATCAGTCATTCTACACTAAATTACAGTGCCCATGTTACATGTTATTTATTGCTTGAAAAACAAAAAAAAACACAAATTTAGCCAGATATACTAGCAACATTAAAAATAGCACACAGCACAGACACTGACCTGTAATTAGAAGAAGCTCCAGAAAACAATAGCATCTGTATTACTCAGTCCTTACTAATCATGTTACCCTGTAACATGAACTGTATCATGTAAAATGAAACATCTCATAAGTCATTTGTTGAGTTCTCTGCGAGCAGCAAAGCCTGCCATGCGAGAGCATCAGGAGGGGTGTTTAGTCTGAGTTGGTTCTGGCTATAATGGGTCCATTGAAACCCACAGAGAAGCAGTGCCATGCATTTTTAATCAGGTGGCTTCTGAGGTCTCCTGCTCCAGTCTGAGGATGTAAATTATGAGCAACAGTGCGATGAAAACTGAACCACACTAACAGAACGACAATGACATTACCTCACGACAGGAAGAGAGTGATTTTATTACATTGATCCGTGATTTTCGTTTCTACTAAGTGTGCGCCAGAACTCTCATCTCCAAGCATCTGTTGGGGGCTCGTCCGGGATCATCGCTCCAGTGTGCTGTATGAAAGCACAAGAAAATAAATATCTCGGATGATATTCTGTTACACTGTAACAGACACCAGCCTCACCGGACAGCTTGATGGTAGAAGGATGAGATTGAGGACATGGCTGAGTGTTGCGTCTGGGTTTATGAGCCTCTCCTGCGAGGCTGTGCGCAGTTGTGCAGAGATCCAGTGTGATGAAGACCAGCGATGTTGCACACGAAACAGCAGCAGCATCACGTCCATCCATCAACTCCCTCTGCACTCTTTCCTGGACAATCTGGAATGGTTGGTCCGTAAGCTGTCGGGACTGCTGATCCTGCTCTTGCTCTTCGTGGTGGGTTACTTCATTCAGCGGCTCGTATGTCCCCGTCCCCGCCGTCAGACGCCCGAGGAGCCATCACTTCTGCATGGACACGCGTCCCAGGACTCTCTCACAGGGGACTTCAGCTCCCCGGTGCTGATGCTTCCCACGTACGAGGAGGTGAACTATCTGCCCACATATGAGGAGATCATGATGGAGGTGGATGGAGACAATCTGAACTCAAGCACAGAGGCGATAGAGGAAAGACCAGCAACACTGCAAACATCTAGAAGACCCAGAAACTCTCTATAATTGATTCTGGAACAGCTAATGCATTCACATGTGTCACTAGCAGCTGTTCACATTTTATATTCTTGTTTGGTTCTTACAGTGAGTATCCTGGAATAATCAATCCTAGACAGCGCACAACTGTGTTAAGAGTTAAGACTTTCCATTTCTCAGTTAAGTCTTTGGAAAATTCAGATCATGTGATTTATGATAAATATCTGATTCGTAAAATATGATAGGTAAAAATTGATAGCCTGAATGCGTTGTAAGTCGCTTTGGAAGTGTCTGCTAAATGCATAAATTAAATTAAATTTAATTTAATTTAATTTTAATTTAATTTAATTTGTAATTTTAAAAAGCAAGCAAATAGCTGCACCCTTAAATCAAACCCTTAAAGGAGTGTGGGCATCGCATGAAGATGTTTGATTGAAAATTAACTTGAATGTGATTGTACAAATTTGTTACCAGTTTGGCAAACCTTAAAATAGGTACAAATTGTCATGAGAACCTACACAGAGGACTGCACCCTTCAGTTGTGCTGCATTTCTGGATAACAGAAGAACAACATACTGGAGAAGAAAAAATGAAGTAAAAAAAAAAAAAAAAGAAAGAAAAGAAAACCTTTCCATTGTCATTTGTCTTTTTTGTATGTTAAATTGAGTTATATCACTGAAGGTCAAAAGCTAAGATAAATCAATAAAACGTTTTTGTTAATTAAGTTAAGCATTTGTATTTATTTCTATTTATTTTTGGTATCAGTTACAAACATCCAGGTTTATATTGAACTATTATTACAATTATATATTGTTTAGCCGCTTTGGGGTGAATGTGCAGGTGAGCAATCCACAGAAGAACAGGAGTCTGACGGTCCGGGTTTGAGTTGGTTGTGTTTGTAATCTGATCGTCCAGGGATCAGTGGACTGGACTGACTGTCTTGGTAATCTGGATGAGGTTATAGGCACTGCAAAGTCCAGCGGGTTGAACATTTCAGGGTGAACATTTCAGGGCAAGAACCAGGGGAAGAAGACAGTCCCCTCACTGAGTTGAAGCAAGGCTACAAGCCTCCATCCTTCTTGGACAAGAAGAAACTCGGGGCCACAGGGGATGCAGAAGGGCAGATGATTCCCTGGTGCATACTCCTCCACAGCCTGCTGCTCCAGAAGAGACAAAAGATAACTCTGTCTTTTGGGCAATGACTCCACCACCAGCGTTTTTTATTCTGAAACATAGATGTAGATCGCTTCCATCACACATCCAAAGACTCACAGTCCTAAACCACTTCCTGGATCAACATGTCATTTGGCAACAGTTTGCAGTTTTGATTTATATGATGTTCAATGTTTGATGGTCGAGTTATTTGACATTTGCATCTGCTTACATACTGTACACAATAACTTATTTCTGCTTCTTCTTCACTGTGTCTTGATCCAGAGATTCAGTACGCATTCAGGTGTCTATTAGCGCCTCCTACTGTATAACAGTAAAAACACAGAAAACTAGAAAATTCTATCAACGGTGGGGAAGTGTTCGTCTCATTAAAAAAACGACCAAAGCGTCTGATCCTGTAAGAGGGACATCTCTTCAGTGACAGTGACTGACTGACCCGTCAATAATGCCCAGACCAGGGGTGGAAATTAGCACCAGCCAAATGCGGGTGATTTTGTGTTGTGGCGGGTAAACTCGCTTCACCTAAAGGCCACAGTGGCGGGTAAATAAAAATAGCATACTGTTTCACCCGGCTGATGGTCAAAAAAGTTAATTTTCATCCCTGGTGTGTGTACAACTCACAATAAAGTGTGATATCATCCGAAGCAGCTACATGGAGAAAAGCGGTGTAAACTGGGCTCGAAGCGGCGGCGTTGTTCCCACTACAGTGTTTACAGCTGAAGTTAGTGGCGCTGGCCGAGTGATATATCTGTTGGTTATTTACAGTACGTTTTATAGCATTTGCTCATTATATTCAAGATCGCGTGAAGAGTTTAATTTGTTATCGCGCATAAGTTTCCGCATACTGTCACGTCTCTGTCAAACCCCAATAAGTTCATCCTCCTCCAGCATTCTGCAACATTTTAGATTATATGGAAAGTTTGTGTTTATTTTATTGTTTTTTTATTTTATTAACATTCTTAAAGAACTTTTTCTGAAGTTAGCTCTGTGGCTAGTAAGTTGTTACGCTGTTCATTTTTGTTTGTAGAAACAAACATTGTATCTCTACACATGTTTGACAGCTCTCACGTGATGAGACGCATAAAAACGATGTATTAAAAACACTGCGTTCGTTTGTCGACGGCGTAAAAGTTTGCAAGCCGAGATTTCTTTCAGTGATACAGTGTTCAACAGGTTACTTTTCCCCACGTGTTCCCTCAACCATAATAAATAAATAAATAAATAAATAAATAATTAAATGCAAAAAATATATATACACTTATACTGGTGAATCCTTTCCTTTGGAATTAAATACAACATTATTAATGCGTACGAAAACTGTTTAGAATGTTGTAAAAATGTTTCTGTGCATTAAAAAAGTTGAGTGCAGTGTATCATCCGGTTGGGCTACGGAGCTGAGAGAATGAGCTGCTTCAGCAAGAGTCAGCTGTTTCTAAACCTAGAAAGCTGCCTAGATAGGCAGTATTTTTGAGCATCACTGAAAGAGAAAATGTCAGTATTTCATTGAGACTTGAGATTAAATAAACTGCTTAAGTATTGTAGATCTTGTAGTATTAATTTTCACATGCAGTTACACATCGTCGGTTAAAAACAAGAAAGTGGCTGGTAAAAACATTGAGTGGCTGGTAGATTCAGAAATCCACCAGACACAGTGGCCGGTGGACAAAAAAATTAATTTCCATCCCTGGCCCAGACCCAATTGAAGTTCAAGGAAGTCAATGTCATTTGTCCTGGTCTTGATCCATTCAAAGCAGAAAACTTAATGTGCAAATAACCGCAAACAGGTTATTAAAAACTTTCCTTTAATGCTTATATTTGATTTAGTTTTTATCACAGTGTGGTTTTACCATGTTGTGATACACAACCACAGGACTGCACTAGTGTTCATTCTGTTGTCCTTGAGTACTGCAGAGATAAAACCTAACCTGCACTTAACACTAGAAGCTCACAAGAATGCATGTGAATATCTAGAATTCATTCCTATAGTTCAAACTTCTTTCTGAAAATATGAAAACTTGAAAAATATGAAAGGAACTGCTTTTTTTTTTTTTTTTTAATAGAAAGTTAGTCAGCTTTTCAGATTTCAGCATCAATGTTTAAAGTTTAAATGAAACAATAATACAGGAATGTAATGAGGACATTGTGATGCTGAGTGTGTGATCTCTGGTGAAGCGGCAGATGTGGACGTGTCCTCCCAGCGGTGTACACGAGCAGTAAGCTGAGGTACGGTGACACCAGAGAGCCGAAGCTCACCATCTGAGGAGGACGACTGCACAGTCACTTACAGTATCCAGCAGATGTCACCTGACTCTGTGTCTGTGTGTTCGTTTGTGCGCATGGGTGTGTGTGTGTGTCTGTGTGTTTACCTTGTGGATCAAAGGTTTGCCGTTGCCAATGCCTTTTCCAGTCTGAGCCTGGGACAGAAAGACTGCATGGCTAAGGTGGTCCTCTGCGCCACCCTGGTGGGTTTCTGTCTCGATCGCATGGCTGCAGTTCCACCTTGCTCCACCCTGGGTTCCTGCCCTGTCGGTTCGGCCCTGGGCCCCTGAACTATCTGTTCTCTCCTGGCCTTGTGTTTTGTTGTTGCTTTGTTTTTGTTTTTTGTTTTCTCTTTCTATCTTTCTCTTTTTGTTTTTCCCTCTAAGGACCTGATCCCTCCCCCTGGTCCTCCGCCGCTCCACCTCCCTCCTGGTCTCTGTGTTCCTTGGTCTCTTCTTGTGTTCGGGTGGAGCATCTGGTAGCTGCTCCGTGGAGGAGGGGGTAATGTCACGGTGTCTGGTCTGTGTTTCCCTGAGTCTCCACTAGTGGTCTCACTTCCCCATAGGCACCTCACTGTAGGAACTACAATTCCCACAAGGCCTTGTCCCTTCATCACAGTAATTGCACACCTGTTAATTGCACTCAGGTGTCTTCACTTCATAGTCATTACCCTTTCTATCTAAACCGGTCTGTTTCTGTTTGTTTGATGGAGTCCTTATTTTCCGTCACCTGGTTTCCTCGCGTTCATTGTATTTCCAAGTTCCTGTTCCTGTTTGTTTGTTTTTTGGACTGGTTTTTGGATATGACCCCCTGCTTGTTTAATTCTGATTTTAGATTACCCAATAAACTTATATAATAAATACCTGAAGAAAAAATCTGAATAAACAGTTATCTTTCTTCATAGTAAGAAAACAAAATTAAAAAAATGTTTAGTTTTATCTTTAGTGTAAATGCCCTCTTCATATCATAGCTAATTTAGATTTAAGTAATAAAAATACAATATGTTGACCTTCATTTTTAAATACTAAACATTTTGCTTTATTGTCTAAAGAAAACATTTTAAATATAGTAAGGGATTTATAATAAATAGTATTTTTACTTTGTATGAACAGTTTTGTCTTTGGAAAAAATAAATATTTTTGATTAATTAATAAACCAAAATGTAATGTTTGAATCAAACCATAAATCAAAAAAAAAAAAAAAAAAACGAATACATTTGAGGTCAGCGAATAGAGTTCTTAATGTATTTATAGTTGTTTTGAGTGTGGAGAGAAGACACTGTGCTCTTGTACTGTAGGTTATCTGTATTCGAGCAGCTGTGTGTAGTTTTGTGTCTTTAGAGCCTCAGATGAGCTGTGATAATGACTGAAACACTCCAGGGTTCAGCTGAATTTCACACTACAAGCTAAGCTTACTTTTAACAAAAACATCTATAATTCATGAGCTAATGTAAAAGCATCAGCTTATGTACTGGGCTTCTACAGAGAGTACGACCTCTGACACACACACTCACACACACACACACACACATCAGAGTTACAATGCTTCGAGTCTGACCAATGAGCAGCAAATGGGTCAGTGACCTGAAAACTGATCACTTCAATCACGATCAGGATATGTATGTTAGGGTAAATATAATTAAAAAAACACGATTCTATTGGCTTCTGCAAAAATACACAAAATAAGGATATAAACAATTAATGCTCATTGAACATTATGAAAAACAAACATATTGCACTTATTTTATTATATATTGTGATTGTGATTTGAATAGCAATATTATTCATATTTAATATATTTTAAGTAATTTAATATTGATGCTGCTTTCGGTTTCTCAAAATGATGCGCTCATTTGAGTTTTTCCTAAGCACTCATAAACACAGTAATATTTCTTCTTATGACAGAAAGCCATACTTTAGAACAAAACCAGGGTGAGTAAATATTGCCTGATTTGTGAGTGAACTATAGCTTTAATATTTTAGGCATGCTTAGCACCGTGTGCTTTCAGCTACCTATAACGGTCACTGTCATCCAAGTCATTTGTGTGCTTTATTTACCATTTTATATTAACATGATGAAAATCTATTCAAGCTCAAATGTACAGCCACAGTCAACAGAGGAAGAGGAGAAGTGCTGTGATGTGCACTGTGAGATAAGAGTCTGTGGTGTGATCGGAGGTGTGCTTCTGCTTTGGTCAGATGACGTGAAGCCAGCTGTAGGGTTCAAGTGTGTCTGGACTGAACTACGAGTCTGATTTCTGCATGCAGTGTGTGTAATAGTGTACAGCTGCTGTCTAACTGACTCTAATAAAGGGCTCAAAGCTACACTATGTAAGCTGTGTCTTGTGGAGGAACATTGTTTTGGTTGAGCTTCAGTTTGGATCATCTGCACAGATCAATGTGGGTCAAGGCACCGTGTACTCACAGGATACAGGACGCTAAACATTACTGAGGATACTTGTTCTTGTGTTAAGCTCATACTCAGGTATGTTCAGTTCCTCAGAAAACAAGACGGCATGTCTTCATTTTGCATCTCAAGTAAGATATTTGTACTGGCAGAAAAGTCCATAACACCAAGGAGGATATTTTAGCAGTGCATGCAACATTAAATGCCATGACTTTTTGAGTTTAAGATTGTCTCTAATTTAAGACACAGGTCTTTTTTTTTTTTTTTTTTTTTTTTACTTTCTTTTTATTGGGAAAAGCAAAACAATACAATATTTCCATTCACAGATACAATTTATCCTTTTTCCCCCTTTTTTTCCTTTTTTAAAATAATTACAATGGATCACAGAGTACTATAATGAACAATCAACAACCCCCCCCCCCCCCCCAAAAAAAATAAATAAAATAAAAAATATAAAAAAAAGCACACATTCAATTGGGTAGTACCACTAAATCAGTGAAATAGGAAATAAAAGGTTGCCATTTATGAAAAAATTTGACTGTACATCCTCTCAACGTGTATTTAATTTTCTCAAGTTTTAAAAAATACATGACGTCTCTGAGCCATCGGGAGACAGGAGGATATTTAGCTGACTTCCAGTGTAACAATAAAGAGCGCCTTGCTAGTAAAGATGTAAAAGCTATGATGTCCTTTTGTGTAGGGTTAAGTGCAAGTGAGGGGTCAGGAATTCCAAATATAGCTATCAGAGGACAAGGTTGGAGATTAAGCCCAAGAACAGAGGACATAATATTAAAATAACCCAGCCAGAAATCTTTCAAATCAGGACAAAAAAAAAAAAAACATGTGGCTAAGATGACAAGGTGAGCCCTGACATTTATCGCATTTGTCCTCCACGTCCGGATATATTTCAGATAGTCTAAGTTTAGAGAAATGCACCCTATGTAAGACCTTAAACTGAATAAGTCCAAGACGAGCACAAGTCGTGGTAGAACGTATCCTCTCTATGGCCTGTTCCCAGGACTCCTGAATTTGTATTCCCAGTTCCCTCTCCCATGTACGCTTAAGTTTGTCATTTGAATCATCGCTAAAAGCTAAAATAATGTCATACAGCCTAGAAATGATTCCTCTGTTATGAGGGACAAATGAAAGCATGGTTTCCCAGCAATGCTCTGGAGGTAAAGAGGGGAAATTAGGGAAACACTTAGCGACAAAACTACGAGTTTGAAAATAGCGAAACAGATGACTGACAGGGAGTTCATAGCGAGATGACAAATTGGTAAAACTGTCGAAGACACCATCTACATATAAATCTCTAAATTTTGTAATACCCTTGTCATACCACAGTGAAAATGTCGAATCCGAAAGCGATGGAGGAAATAAGTGGTTGTCATTGATAGGACCCAAGGAAGAACCATTTACAAATTTAAAGTGTTGTCTAAATTGATACCAGATTTTGAGCGTGTTAAGAACCACTTGATTATCGGTATATAGAGAAGGTGTTGTGGGTAAAGAGGTATAAAGTAAAGCAGGTACAGAAGATCCCTACAGGATGATAGTTGCAATTTACACCAAGAGGATCCGGGGGATTTTACCCAGTAGCAAAGTTTATGAATGTGAGCCGCCCAATAGTAATTAAAAAAATTAGGTAATGCTAGTCCCCCACTAAGTCTGCATCTCTGCAGTAGAGTTTAACGAATCCTAGGTGGTTTTCCACCCCAAATAAAAGAACAAATTAACTTATCAAGTGCGTCAAAAAAAAACCTTTGGCAGAAAAAGAGGAATTGACTGGAATAAGAATATACATTTTGGTAAAATGTTCATTTTAACAACATTGATCTTGCCGATTAAAGAAAGGGGGAGGTTACCCCATCTTTGAATATTGGTTGTAATCTTAGAGATAAGGGGAGTGAAATTCGGGTCACGTTGACACCTAGGTATTTGAACCCTGATGGACTAAATCGAAAAGGCAAATCTGACTGTTGCATATGACATGCCGCAGTATTAATGGGAAAACACTCACTTTTCTCCAAATTTAATTTATAACCTGAAAAAGAGCTGAAGTTCTCCAGAATACCTAAAACAGCAGGGATAGAGAGTGAGGGATCAGATATATACAATAGCAAATCATCCGCATACAATGATAGTTTATATTCAGTTCTATTACGGATGATTCCTTTGAATAAAGGGGAAGATCTTAATGTAATTGACAGAGGCTCGATAGCGATAGCAAAGAGCAAAGGTGATAAGGGACACCCTTGGCGAGTTCCCCGTTCAAGGGTAAAATAATCAGAAAAATGCCTTCTCGGCGTCCAAAGAAATCACAAGCTCAGGAAGTTCAGCAGAGTGTTTAGAGTAAATTATATTGAAAAGTGTACTGGTATTAAAAAACAATTGACGTCCCTTTATAAAACCATTTTGCTCTTCGGATATAATATGAGGAAGCACATTCTCTAACCAGGATGCAATTACCTTAGCCAATACCTTGACATCAGCATTAAGCAAAGACAATGGTCTGTAAGACCCACAGGAGGTTGAATCTTTGTCCTTTTTGAGAAGGAGAGCAACAGTGGCTTGTGTCATGGTTGGTGGTAAAGAACCACTTTCCAGGGATTCAGTGAATATGGATAAAAGTAATGGTGCCAATTTGCCAGTAAATTTTTTAAAAAAATCAATCGGAAACCCGTCGGGCCTGGAGCTTTATTAGATTGCATGCCATTAATTGCATTTAATACTTCTTCAAGAGTGAGTGGAGAGTCCATTTGCATGGCAGTAATAGAATCAATGACAGGGTTCGAAAGATTCTGTAGAAATGTATTCATTTTATTGTTATCAGTTGGAAATTCAGATTTATATAATAAAGAGTAAAATGATTTAAAAGTAGCATTAATTTCTAAAGGGTCTGCAGTAATAGTGTCATAAGTGTTTTTAATAGTAGGTATCAAACGGGAAGCGGCCTGCCGTCGTATCTGATGTGCCAGTAAACGACTTGCCTTATCACCATGTTCGTAGTATGAGCCACGGCTACGTAGTAGCAAGCGCTCTGCCTCTTTAGTTGAAATAAGATCAAATTCTGCTTGCAAATCGAGACGCTGCTTAAGTACTTCTGGACAAGGCTTCAATGCATATTTCTGATCAAGGTTACTAATCACAGATGTAAGTGCATTAAGCTTACCATTAATCTTTTTATTAGAAAGAGCAGAGTAAGAAATAATTTGACCTCTCAGGTAACATTTAAGTGTTTCCCACAGCAATGAATACGAAGAGGAGTCATTGTGATTAAAAGACAAAAACTCATCAATAGAGTTTGAAATGTGTTCACAGAATTCTTTGTCTGCCAAAAGAAGAGAGTTAAATCTCCAAAGTGGTGGGCTAGGTTTATAATTAGAGAGTTGAATATCTAATAATAAAGGTGAATGGTCAGATATTACAATACCTAAATAGTCAGAAGAATTAACACATGAATTAAGTGTACTATCAATAAAAAAGTAATCAATTCTAGAGTACGAATGGTGCACCTGGGAAAAGAAAGAGAATTTTTTAATAGATGGGTTACGGGATCTCCATGGATCAATAAGACTATTCTGTTCCATAAAATCAGAGAATGCTTTAGACATAGCAGATCGAGTCATATTTCGAGGATTAGACCGATCCAAGATTGGGTCAAAAACACAATTTAGATCCCCACCAAGGATCAGCAAGTGTGTGTTCAAGAAGGGGATGTTACTCAGAAACCTGTTAGCGAATTCAACATCATCGAAGTTCGGGGCGTATACGTTTACCAACAAAACCTTTTTTTGCATCAGGGTCCCAGCAACTATGAGATATCTGCCATTCTTATCAGCAATAACATCAGTGGATGAGAACTGAACTTTTTTGTTAATTAAAATTGCGACCCCCCTTGCTTTTGAATTAAAATTTGAGTGGAAGACTTGGCCTACCCAGGGGCAATGTAACCTACACTGATCTTTAACACGAAGGTGAGTCTCCTGCAAAAATACTAAATCAGAGTTTAAACGTTTCAAGTGCGCAAAAACCTTAGATCTCTTAACAGGATTACCCATACCACGTAATGGGTAAAAGGTTGTGTGTGTGTGTGTGTGTGTGTGTGTTAAAGACAGACGTCATTTTCTGTGTCATTTGTGGTCACCTAAAACTACAAATCAGCATGCTGCCCTCAGCTCTGTTATATATTTAGTGCATACAAGCGCCGTCAAGCCCAGAAAATCAGGTACACAAGCATGAAGTACTGTGCAAATGAGACACTGGCCCTCAGAAATACAGGGTCTGTACAGTAGCTGTCAACACCTCTGGGTTTCTCTAACATCTGTCAGCAGAACCACAGCGCAGCGCTGAACCAATATAGACTCAAACACTACATCAGACCACAGAGAGAGTGACTCTGACAAAACAAGACTAGAGACGTCCGCATTTCAGCCCTGATCCAGAGCGTCTGTTTGTCCTGTCTTATGTGAAGTGCCTTAATAGTCTTAAGAATAGTCTTAAGCTTTGACATGAGTGTCAAAAAATAATCAGTAAAGAGTTGGACCTTTCTAAGAGTAGGAGACTTTATAAAGCAGCTAAAAGCAACTTTCGGTAAAGTATAAGACTGAAGTGCTGACTGAAGTGGGACTTAAGTGCTGTGAACTAAGGACTACAATGATGTGAACCCAAAATGAATCAGCCAATAGTGAGCCTGCAAGGATGAGGTCACAGCAGCATGACACGATTATTTTATGAAGACATAACAATTATTTCAATATTTCAATTTATTTTGAATAATTAGTTTTTGTTGAATAACTCAATTTTAATTGAGTTTCAACACATTAATTAAATGGACAAATGTGATGCTATTTCAGTAATTAGGCTGATGAATCACATAATCCAGAATTGCACTCACAGCTGTATATAAAGGAAAGACAAAAGTTGCAAATTGTTAAAAAATGGATGCAAAAAGAAAACCAAACTGGTCCAAGGAAGAAAATCTTCTTCTAGCAGTCAGTCCTTAAATGGAAGGAGGTGATAAGAGGAAAATTCAGTTCGACTTTGACAAGCAAGGAAAAACAGATTGTACTGACAGTAAATGCAGCATTTCCTCGGACAAGACGTTCTGCAGAGGATTGTGGGAAAAGGTGGTACAATGTGTTGGCAACAACACGCAAGGAAATTGCATCATAAAAAGAAAGTATGTGAGCCACAGATACATTTTATCTTAGCTTATTAAACCATTTATATTAAATGATTGTCTCCATGTGGTCAGCAGCTGAGTTCTTGTCAAACAGCCCCTCCATGTAAACCTCTGTCTGAGATTGGAGACATATAGAGGAGATACTTGGAACGGCCAATCCCTCTATTTGTGGCACTCCAGATGCCCCAGACCCTGCACTTCTCAAACTGAAGGAGTTACAAAGATGGTAAGAAGAAAATGATGCATGCAATAATGTATGCATGTAATCATTTCAATCACCACATCGAATTGAATAAACACGTTTGCACTGTTTAATATTTTCTGCATGTGAATGCAGTGTGGATAACTCTGGAGCCGGTCCATCAGATATCATCTCAGCACATCTCCGTGTGTCCTCCAGATGAGCTTCTGCCTCACAAGACACTGGATTTGCACAGGGCACAGCCACTGAGGATCACATTGAGTCCCTTCAGAGAAAAAGCCCAAACTGCAAATTAAGTTGCTGGAGATTCAAAATGAATATTACGCACTAAAACTGAAAAGAATTAAGAATACTCAATGATTGCACATGTGATTTGTGTAAGGAAAAATTAGTTTGTTGTTACTTATTGTCCACAAGTTTGCTTACCCAAAATGTGAGTTAGCAAAGCAAATGCTCTCCCCGAAATGCTTTGTAATGTGTGTTCGGTGGTATTGTCATCATTCTCATCATCACCATGGTCGTCATTTTCATCGTCATCATCATCATCATCATTATCATCATCATCAAGCAATGGGAGGTTACGAACTTTGCAAATATTGTGCAAAATGCCACAAGCCATAATAATATGACAAGCACGCTCAGGTGAATGTCTTATCTCTCTGAAGGACATGGAGTCTTCTCTTCAGCTGTCCAGTTCCTCTCTCCACCACGGCTCATGTTACTTTGTGTGCTCTTCATGATGTAAATAAAATAAAAGAACAACGGTCAGATAAGTCAAGAATGCTCTCATTGAACAAAACTGGTATCTTGTGTACAGTTCAGTACAGTACCTGTTATAATTGAGCTGCTGTTCTCCTTGAGGTCTTCTGTAAGGGGTGAGGAGCCAGTGTTTTAAAGGGTAACCCGAGTCTCCCAGCAGATGACATCCAGGGTGAACATTATTTTGTTTGAATAACCCAGTGAGGCCACTCTGGGAAAGAACCCGAGCATCATGTGTTGACCCTGGTCATTCTGGCACAAGATCGAGGATCTTGTAATTGGCATCAAATACGACTTGAACATTGATGCTGTGGACTGATGTATGTCTCCTCATTTACAGTTGGAGCAATGATGCGTACATGGGTGCCATCGATGGTTCCTACAAAGTCATCAGTGATGCATTGCTGCATTTGTCCAGTCGCCAAGAAACACAGAGTCATTATAACTTTCATTTCTGAAATACATACGGGCCCAGGTGTTTACCATCAGTGCCTGTGGGGGGGATCTGGTCCTGGAGCTTGACCAAGACACTGGTGTGTGCTCAGGGGTCAAGGGTCAACAGAAACACTCCGCTAATGGTATTAACATCTCGTTTCTCAGTGTTGTCTGGATGGTTAGTATAACCCACAATCCATTGCGCACTGGACGCAGATTCGATTAGAACTACAAGCACAGATAAAAAGTGTTAAAAAGCTGCAAACATGTGAGACTGGCGGTTCAGTGCAGAGTTTTACATGAAGGGGTTTGAGTGAACTGTAATCTAAATCAGTAACACTTTATTTTAAGGTGTCTGTGTCACACATTACATGTACTTACTATTATATTTCTGACCCAGTTTGGTCACATTTCCATAACACCTGTAAAGAACTTATAACAGATCCAACCAGCCCTAGGATGCACAGAGCAACAAGACTTCAGTTCTGCCACACACACGTGCTCTAAATATAAAGGATATGTTTGGGCTTGTTCATAAGAGTCATTATCCACTGAGTATGTTTATGACATCTATCACAAATAAAGCAGTGGAACAGGGCACTTTCTTTGCAGTACACTGGGAAGTGAACGGTTTAACAATTTGAGATGTAGTTCATCCAAACCAAAAGCCTTACATCTCGCGAGATGTGTGTGTCTCTCTGTGTTTTTATAACTTATCCATACTATAGATCAGTGGTTTTTATACAGTCTATGGTCTGTGTTTATTTTATCTATCTAATCTCTGATTTTATTTTAAATGGTTTCGAATGTTTTCTAATTTTGATGTATTTCTTACAGACTCGACTTTAAAAAGCTGTCTTTTTATTTTTTTACTTTATTAACAGGTTTATTTGTTTGTCTTTAGCTACTTCATTTATACTGTTTTTCTTAAATACATTGCTTTTAAATTGACTTCAGTCTGCATCTTGTCACTAAAAACAAACAAGCTAAAGCTGCGTCCCAATTGTAGCGCTACACACTATATACTTCCGCACTATGAACACACTACTCGCACTATTACGATTACAACACAGTGCTGCAGTATGCGATTGGAAACTGTCCGGTCACGTGACACGCGCTCCCATCAAGCACCGCGCGGTCACAACGGACTCGGGTTCGTGCGCTCGGTTTACGCGCCATTTACGAGTGAGAGTTCAGATCGGGGAAGCGGTGCGCGCATATTTACCGGTTTTACCCTCTGTTTACTCTAGTTTTACTCTCTTAACGCGCATATATCGGAGGAATATCGACGGAAAACCGCCGAATCGAAGGTAAAGGACGACATTTCAGCGGATCGAGAAGAGTCAGTTTGTGTTAATGAAGAAACGGAATAACCCGGCTTTATTAAACTGACGGCTGATTCGTCTCCAGCACATTTGTTTCTAATAATTACTGAAGTTGATGTATTCCTCTTTCTCTCTGCTTGTGAAGTTTGACGACACTGTTTTATCCGAGCTGGGTTGTGAGTAGTTGCTTTAGTTGAGCTCCGAGTTTAACCCTGTGAGGGCTGAAGAGTGTCTCGGTGCTGGAGCGCTTCACCGCGGCTGAGGAGCTGCAGCTGTCCGCTGTGTGTCTCCTCATGTTAGTCAAGAGCCATTTATTTGTCATTTGCATAGTTAAAACTGGGGAAAACTGGGCATTGAAATGCTTGTGACGAGGCTCAGACATACAGTGGCAATAACAAGACATAAGACATAGACGTACATGGAGAGCATTGATATTTTTGAGTGACTACAGTGCCCATAGACAGAAAGACATGGACGGAGCATTATATACAAATAAGTGGAAGTAACAGGTACAATAAAGGTAATCAGTGTTTAGATTCTGGTGTACATAAGAAGTCCTGAGGTAATATTGTGATTACTGAGGTAGAACGGTGTCTAAAATGTCTTTGTAGAGTGACGTAGAGCTACATGGAGGAAAATAAAAGTGGCAGTTAAAGTAAGTTAAAAGTTAGGGGATTACCAGAGAGTGAAGAGGAGCTCTGAGCCTCATCAGTGTCTGACTCGGGCTGATGTGCTTTCAGGTGCCGTGAATCATGCCTGTGAGAACAGCCAAGAGCTCGACGGCCGCTAGGAGAGCGGCTGAGGCTCGGGATGAGTCCGACGACGAGCAGAGCTCCGCCCGCAGACCCGTGAGCTCCGCCGCCGCAGGGAGCAGCTCTCCGGCCCGCCAGCACGGTGAGAGAACCGGCTCCATCAGCACTGCTTTTACACGGTTTCGCTGTCTTTAGTGAAGTCTGCCAGCTTCCTGCCGATGTAACTTAACATTCACTCAACCTAACAAACAGGAGTGATCTCGGAGTCGAGCTCTAGCTGTGGATTTCTTCTGTCTGTCAGACGAATACAATCAGAGTTATATTAAAACATGTCCTGGCTCTTCTATAATGGCAGTGAATGGGTGTTGATGTTTTGAAATGATTTTTTTTAAGTTGCTTTTATCACATTTCTTAAAGTTGCAATTGTGAGAGGAAAAACTTAGATAAAACCTTTACACACACACACACACACACATATATGTATATAATGGGTGTAATGGTTGAAGTATCTGTATTTCTGTTTTGGGTCATGTTTGGTGTGGAGGGGAGACTCATTATTGCAATCTCATTACATTTCATGTTCTTAAAAGCAATAAAACTCATTGTTAATTTGATCTGACAACAAATAACATTTGTTAAAACAAGTTAAAATACATATTTCAGTTAATATAAATTGCGCCCCATCATTACACCTTTTAATTAATTTATAATTATAATTAATAAAAGTGCTTGTGAAACAGAAACAAGCACATTTATTTCAGTACATTGTTTTCGTAATGTCAAATCCTTTGGAAATAGAGTCTGATCGCTTTAATGCTAGCAGTGAGACTCACACAGAATGAAGCTGAAAGAGCAGGTCAGAGGGTATTGTAAAGTGTCCTAATATTGTGTTGGAGTCCCCTATGACAGGTTTAAATGCATCGGAGGTCAGAAAACATTGTCATTTTAATATTCAAATCATTTGCCAGTGATTTCTAAACGATTCGTTCTAAGCAAGTTCAGAGCAAACCCCGCCCTTCCTCAAGCGTGCTCTGCTCTGATTGGTCAGCTGGCCAGGCCTGCTGTGATTGACACGGAGAGGAGTCACTGAGCCAGTTAGCCAGCACTACCATTGACAAAACACCTTCACATGAAGCAATAATAGAGTGCTCCAGTCTGTTCTTATAATAATGACACAAAATACACACTTACACAAGTGAATCATGCCACAGATAAAGTTCAGCTGCTAAACTGTGATCATTTAAAACTATAATGATGGATACGTTAGCCTCCACACAGTATTCTCATAGTTTTAACAATAACACTGAGAATCTCATCCTGAGTTCAATGAGTGACGGAGGGAGTGTGTGTGTGTCACGTGATCAGCAGTGCTCTGGTCTGAACACAAGTGTATTAGTCCTGTTTGATGGTGTTTCCTGGAGGTTCAGTTGTGTCTTCAGTGTGTTTCTCCTGGTGTCTGATGCTGAAGCGTGTGTGTGTGTGTGTAGATGTGTCTGTGGAGCTGGATGAGCGTGGTCTGGAGGAGATCTTGTCCAGCATCCCTCCTCCTCCTCCTCCCTCCATGAGCTCTGAGCCCGGAGCCCCGCGCCTCATGATCACACACATCCTCAACAGAAACTTCAAGTCCTACGCCGGAGAGCAGATCCTGGGCCCCTTCCACAAGGTATCAGCATCACTTCCTGCTCCAGAGCTCAGTTCTGATGCACGTCAGCAGTGAGAGTACTTCAGATGAGTTATTACTGTACTGTTACACTCAGCTGTGTGCTGTTATAGGCTTTAATACCTTCACTTTACGTAGTTGCAGTTTAGTTAACAAATTGGAAATGTTGCCTTAACAACTAGATGAAAAATGAATTAATGAAAATATATATATATTAATTGCGCCCTCTTGTGGACTGTTGATTTTAAAATAAGAAATAATGCATAATTTTAAAAACTGACGTTTCCTTAGATTTTGGTCAAGATTTAAATTTAGAAAATGTTTGTTTATACGGTTGCTCATAGCCTGTGTACGTCGTTTAATCACTGAACACAGCAGTGAATCTCAGATGAAGACAGAGCCAATGCATTCATGAACTGAAGTGAATCTGCTCCTCATTGAACAGTCCTGTTGGGCTCTTGTGTTTCTAACCGTACAACATGCATTCATTCTCTGAAGATTGTGTCATATCTACAATAAATGTTTCTTGTGTCATTTTGACACCAGTGCAAGAAAACGTACATGAAATGAGTTCCTGTTTGCATGACGTTGTGTCTGAACTGTTCTCTCATCAGCGTTTCTCCTGCATCATCGGTCCTAACGGCAGTGGCAAGTCCAACGTGATCGACTCCATGCTGTTTGTGTTTGGATACAGAGCTCAGAAGATCCGCTCCAAGAAGCTGTCGGTTCTGATCCACAGTTCTGACGCTCATCCAGACATCCAGAGCTGCTCTGTGGAGGTGCACTTCCAGAAGATCATCGACAAGGTGCGTGGAGCTGTACTGTGCTGACTCTGTGTTTACTAACACACTGTGTTGTTGTTGGATGAGAGTGCACCTGTGCCTGATGTCCAGTGCTGAAGTGTGTCCTCTTGTGTTCAGGAAGGAGACGACTACGAGGTCATTCCCAACAGCTCTTTCTTCGTGTCCAGAACGGCTGCCAAAGATAATTCCTCCTCCTATCACATCAATGGCAAGAAAGCCACCTTCAAAGACGTGGGCACCCTGCTGCGGAGCCACGGCATCGACCTGGACCACAACCGCTTCCTCATCCTGCAGGTACTGCTCTGTCTCTGCTTCATCACTGCTGGGGAACTCAGTCCTCCTCAGACCTCTACAGCAGCACGTCATGCTTTTCATCAGGAGGCACGGTGCAAACCATCACCTGCTGCTCTAGAGTTTTCAGGGACTCGCAAATTCAGACCTGACAGTAGCACACAGTTCATAAACAGCATCTGTCCATTCTGCCTTCCTCACTTTAGCAGCACGTAGATATTGGTGTGTAAAGTCAAGGCCAGCCCAATATTGTGTGTGCTGCTGGAGCGAGGCAGGAGCCAGCCTCCTTCACTTCTTCATCAGTGTTCACTGAGAGCTGCTGTTGTGTCTTCAGCGGCTGATCTCACACTTCCTGTAACGCTGGGAAGCTCTACTCTTTCTCTGCCAGTGTTGTTGTGCTTTATATACAGGAGAGGTTGTCCTGTAGTGACTGCTGGACGTCTCAGTTCTCAGTAATGATTGTGTGTAAGTGATGTGGTGTCGTCCTCAGGGCGAGGTGGAGCAGATAGCCATGATGAAGCCCAGAGGACAGACGGAGCACGATGAGGGCATGCTGGAGTACCTGGAGGACATCATCGGCTCCTGCCGTCTCAAAGAGCCCATCAGTGTCCTGTGCCGTCGAGTGGAGCTGCTGAACGAGCAGCGCGGAGAGAAGGTACAGCACAGACATCAGCTGACATCTTACACCACTTCACCCTTTCACCTCTGCTCCAACAACAACAGAGTAACACTCGCAGAATCACTAGACAGCGTCCCAGGCCTGCGGTGTCGGTCAGTCCGGCTTCTTGAATAGTGATAAGAGTCCTTCCTTGATGCCTGTTGGGCTGAAACGATCACAGTTCATCATTCACACGTTAAATTCATTCTGAGGACATCCCTGCATCACTCTCCGTTTTAGACCAGCAGTGTTAAGTGTTAAGTTCACACAGCATGTGGACGTCTTGACTCTGTGGTGAAGTGTGTCCAGTGTAGTAACTGTGTGTGTGTGTGCAGCTGAATCGAGTGAAGCTGGTGGAGAAGGAGAAGAGCGCTCTGGAGGGAGAGAAGAATAAAGCCGTGGAGTTCCTCACCTTAGAGAACGACATCTTCAAGAAGAGGAACCTGCTCTGTCAGTTCTACGTGTAAGACACACACACTCCTGTGAACATCTCTGAGTTACTGATTTCACACTGTGTGCAGTGAAGGCCCTGTGCTGTTGCTCCATCACCGATGTTGAGTTGTGTTCCTGCAGGCATGACCTACAGAAGCGTGTGTCGGCCAGAGAAGCTGAGAAACAGCAGATTCAGGAGGACACAAAGGAGCTGAGTGACAAAAGCAGCCAGCTGACAGAAGAAATGAAGAGCAAGAACGAGGAGCTGAAGGGAGTGGAGAAGTGAGTGCTTAGATCCCTCTCAAAGCTTGAGTCAGGCTTCTGCTGCTGGGACAGTCCTGTGTGATCGTGGTGTGCTTGTCTTTCCTCTGAAGGAAACTGAGCAAGCTGACCAAGTTCATAGAGAGCCAGAAGGAGAAGTTCACCCAGCTGGACCTGCAGGACGTGGAGGTGCGGGAGAAGCTCAAACACACCAAGAGCAAGGCCAAGAAACAGCAGAAGCAGCTCCAGAAGGAGCAGGAGAAGGTGAGTGTCCCGTCAGCTGGTCTCTCTGCAGCGGAGGCTGGACTCTGAGATCTGGTGTGTGTTGTGTGCAGCTGGAGGAGCTGAGAGGTGTTCCTGCCAGCAGTCAGAAGATCATCACTGACACGTCTGCTCAGAAGGAGCAGCTGGAGAAGAAGAAGCTGCAGGAGGAGCAGAAGCTGGCTCAGGTGATGGAGAGTCTGAAGGAGGAGACCAGCGGCCTGCAGGACGACAAAGAGGTCAGAGAGTCTTTTATTTATGCTTTTGTATCTTATCGGTATATGTTTGTATACAGGTATTTTCCAGTAATCAGATGTGAGTTTCTCTGAGCAGTGCAGTGTTGAGGTGTAGCTCCTGCTCAGTCTTGACTCGTGGTGTGTGTGTGTGTGTGTGTTCCTGCAGAAGAAAGAGCAGGAGCTGCTGGAGCTGAGTAAGACGGTGAACCAGACGCGCTCACGGATGGACGTGGCTCAGTCAGAGCTGGACATCTACCTGAGTCAACACAACACCGCTGTGAGCCAGCTCAACCAGACCAAAGACGCTCTGCAGGAGACGGTGGACACGCTGAGAGAGAGGAGAGCCACCATCACAGACCTCAACACCAGGATACCACAGACTGAGCAGCAGCTCCAGAAGGTGACCGCATACAGAAGAGGAGTGTGATCCTGCTGTGTGTCCTGGAGCTGTGTGTGTCTGACCGTGTGTGTGTGTGTGTGTGGCAGGACGAGGCCGAGCTGCAGCAGATCTCCCAGCAGGACCAGCAGAAGCGGCTGCAGGTGGGAGACATGAGACAGAAGGTGGCTGAGGCCAAGAGCTCTCTGTCCTCCAACCGCAGCCGCAACAAAGTGCTGGACGCCCTCATGCAGCAGAAGCGCTCGGGGAAGATCCCGGGCATCCTGGGTCGTCTGGTGCGTCCCTCACACTCACCCAGCTACAGAGACTCTCTGTGCAGCACACATGCTCACGCCCCTGCGCTCACTCTCCTGCGCTGTCTCCACAGGGGGATCTGGGAGCTATCGATGAGAAATACGACATCGCCATCTCCTCCAGCTGCGGCGCGCTGGATAACATCTTAGTGGACAGCATCGACACGGCGCAGAGGTGCGTCACGTTCCTGAAGAGCCAGAACATCGGTGTGGCCACATTCATCGGTCTGGACAAGGTGAGTGCAGGAGCTCCTGAGGAGACTCGTCTGGTCCCGTGTGTCCAGTGCTGACGCTCTCTGTGCTGTCGGTCAGATGAACGTGTGGCAGCAGAGCATGGCCTCCATCTCCACTCCGGAGAACATCCCTCGTCTGTTTGACATGGTGCGTGTGAAGGACGAGAGCGTGCGGCCCGCCTTCTACTTCGCTCTCAGGGACACGCTGGTGGCTGGAGACCTGGAGCAGGCCACACGGGTGGCGTTTCAGAAGGACAAGCGCTGGAGGGTGGTCACGCTGCAGGGGCAGATCATCGAGCAGGCCGGTACGTCTTAGTTCCTGATCAATTCACTTCTCATGTCTCTGGGTTCACCATCAGTAAGAGACAGTTGTGGTTCCAACAAACCGGTTGCCGAGCAACACAGAAGTAAACAAAGCTGTATAGACCAACGCTACTTTTGCGTCATCGAATGTTAACGCCCCTTTTTGGGGGAAAACAAACGGATTCCCCTGATACAGAACTCGCTCTAATTTCTTGATAGCAAAAATGGCAGAAACATACACACTCTCTGTGCCGGCCGAGGACCGTGAGAGGTATTTAATGAAGCTACTGGATACAGTGTTTACAGAGGTTTCCCTTTGAAAGGGTTGAAAACTGGATTAATCACCCCACGCAGTGGCCAAATATGGACATCTAACGTTACCATTATCTCGTGGAATCACCAAGAAGCCTACTTTTGTCATTAACACACTCACAGTATGATAAACTAGACGATGAGACCACGTCAAGAGGACTCTGTGGTTTACTTGGATCATATTTCACTTGATTTAAGCCATTGACAGATTTGTTGTAGTTAGAAATACGAAGCTGCTAGCAGCTACGTGATTAACGTTAGCTCTCATTAGGCACGCTCCCTTGGCTGTTAACTGATTTAAAGTTTGAAATATTCGCAGGCTAGGACTAAACAATATAACTATTATACAATATCTGTGTGTAATTGTGTCTGACAGGCCTGTACACATCAGAAACAATGAAAAACAAAAGGTCCCTGGAGCGAGTTCTGTATCAGGAAATCCGTTTGTTTTCCCCCAAAAAGGGGCGTTAACCTTCGATGACGCCAAAGTAGCGTTGGTCTATGTTACTTTGTAATTTACAACAGCTTTGAACACGTCTCAGCCAATCAGAGTCAAGCAAGCAGTCAGCTCTGGAGATGAAGCAAACACACAGGCACTAGATGCAGATTCACATTCACTTCTTCAAAAACAGCAGTGTTGTGACATTACTCTGACTGGATTCAGCTGCAGTGAGAGATCATGAGGCTGTACTGTGTTTGTGTGGATGACCCGCAGGTACCATGACTGGAGGAGGAGGACGAGTGATGAAGGGCAGGATGGGCTCCTCGGTCTGCGCTGATGTCACTCAGGAGCAGGTCAGGTCACATGATCACTTCAGAGGAGCACAGCAGACGCTGCCTGCACACAAGCACTGTTAAAACTCTTACTATGTGCAATTTAATCTTTTTTGTGTGTGATTGTGTGCAGCTGGATAAGATGGAGCGTGATCTGAACCGAGAGCTGACACAGTTGCAGGACTGGCAGCAGAGGAAACACCAGCTGGAGGAGAAGCTGCTCAGAGCCAGACGAGAGCTCAGAGACATGAAGAACACACTGGAGAAGTACACCGCCAGCATCCAGGTGTGTGTGTGTGAGAGAGAGAGTGTGTGAGTGTGTGAGCCTGCTGTTAACTGTGTGTGTGTGTTCCAGAGCCTGGCCGAGCAGGAGCTTCATCTCAAGGCTCAGATCAAAGACCTGGAGGCCAAGGTCATCTCTGCTGCTCCTGATAAAGCCAAGCAGAAGCAGATGGAGAAGAGCCTGGAGCTCTACAGGAAAGGTCTGTTTCTCCATCTGCTTCACAGTCTCATGTGTGGGCCGGTCGATCGGGCGGCTCTTGATGTAGTAATGGTGTGTGTTTCTCGTCAAGACTTTGAGGCAGCGTCCACTAAAGCAGGAAAGGTGGAGGCAGAGGTGAAGAGGCTGCACACGCTCATCGTGGACATCAACAGCCATAAGCTGAAGAACCAGCAGGACAAACTGGACCAGATCAACTCTCAGCTGGACGAGTGCTCCTCAGCCATCACCAAAGCCCAGGTGGCCATCAAGACTGCTGGACGGTCAGTGACCACAAACACTCACACTCTCAGTGTTCTAGACCGCTCGAGTCACGGCTACACCGAGCTGGGTGTAGACCCTCAGATAGATGAGGGAGATGACAAGAGCTCTTCCACCTTTATTTGACTTGTTCTGAAAACGGTTTGTGAAGTGTGTGTCGTCCTCTGATGTGTTAGTAACCTGAAGAAGTCTGAGGACGGCGTGTGTCAGCTGGAGAAGGAGCTGGCAGAGAATGAGAAGCTGACGGAGGAGCTGACGGAGCAGCTGAAGAAGCTGGAGGAGGCGGCAGGAGAGATCATGCAGACGTACCAGCAGGCCGAGGTGTGTGTGTGTGTGTGTGTGTGTGTCAGACGCCGCTGCACACACTGACTCTCTCTCTCTCTCTCTCTCTCTGTCTCTGTGTGTGTGTGTGTGTGTGTGTGTGTGTGTGTGTGTGTGTGTGTGTCAGCCGCCACTGCACACACTGACTCTCTCTCTCTCTGTCTGTGTGTGTGTGTGTGTGTGTGTGTGTGTGTGTGTGTGTGTGTGTGTCAGCCGCCACTGCACACACTGACTCTCTCTGTCTCTGTGTGTGTGTGTGTGTGTGTGTGTGTGTGTGTGTGTGTGTGTGTGTGTGTGTCAGCCGCCGCTGCACACACTGACTCTCTCTCTCTCTGTCTCTGTGTGTGTGTGTGTGTGTGTGTGTGTGTCAGCCGCCGCTGCAGACACTGACTCTCTCTCTCTCTCTCTCTCTCTCTCTCTGTCTCTGTGTGTGTGTGTGTGTGTGTGTGTGTGTGTGTGTGTGTCAGCCGCCACTGCACACACTGACTCTCTCTCTCTCTGTCTCTGTGTGTGTGTGTGTGTGTGTGTGTGTGTCAGCCGCCGCTGCACACACTGACTCTCTCTCTCTCTGTCTCTGTGTGTGTGTGTGTGTGTCAGCCGCCACTGCACACACTGACTCTCTCTCTCTCTGTCTCTGTGTGTGTGTGTGTGTGTGTGTGTGTGTGTGTGTGTGTGTGTGTGTCAGCCGCCGCTGCACACACTGACTCTCTCTCTCTCTGTCTCTGTGTGTGTGTGTGTGTGTCAGCCGCCGCTGCACACACTGACCTGACTCTCTGTCTCTGTGCAGGAGGCTCTGCCCGAGCTCCAGGAGCAGCAGCGAGGAGTGCTGCAGCAGATCAAGGCTCTACAGGAGCAGGAGCACGTGCTGCAGAAGGAGTCTCTGAGCGTGCGGCTGAAGGTGGAGCACATCGACACCGCCATCACTGAGTGCCACAGCAAGATCAAACACTGGGAGAAAGAGGTACTGAGCATCCTGTGCTGATGTGTTTGAGTGCTCCCGGTCTTCTGTCTGCGCTCACGGTCAGTCCTGTGTGTTTTAGGCCAGCAGGCTCTCTCTGCACCCCATCGATGGAGCTCCAGAAGAAGAGCTGCCTGCACTGAGCCCAGAGCAGCTGGAAGACATCTCCAATCCAGACGTCATCAAGAACCAGATCGCTCTGCTGGAGGACCGCTGCTCCAACATGAAGCCCAACCTGGGAGCCATCGCTGAGTTCAAGAAGAAGGTGCCTGAGATCCACCGCTGCGGTCCGCTGGTGATGACGGGGTCAGCCGGCTGACTGTGTGTGTGTGTGTGTGTGTGTGTGTGCAGGAGGAGCTGTATCTGCAGCGGGTGGCCGAGCTCGATGACATCACCACACAGAGAGACTCCTTCAAGAGAGGCTGTGAGGACCTGCGCAAGCAGAGGCTGCACGAGTTCATGGCTGGATTCAACATCATCACCAACAAGCTGAAGGAGAACTACCAGATGCTGACGCTAGGAGGAGACGCCGAGCTGGAGCTGGTGGACAGTCTGGACCCCTTCTCCGAGGGCATCATGTTCAGGTGTGTGTGTGTGTGTGTGATTGATCACTGTGTAAGGTGCAGCACAGCAGTACGAGTGTGTTGTGTGTCTCCAGTGTGCGTCCTCCGAAGAAGAGCTGGAAGAAGATCTATAACCTGTCTGGAGGAGAGAAGACGCTCAGCTCTCTGGCGCTGGTGTTTGCTCTGCATCACTTCAAGCCCACGCCGCTCTACTTCATGGACGAGATCGACGCTGCCCTCGACTTCAAGAACGTCTCCATCGTGGCCTGCTACATATACGTACGTACGGTCTCCAGACAGCACACGCACAGCACCACTCACAGAAACCTGAACCAGGGAGACTTCACACAGGAAATCTGTCTAACAGTTCAGCTTTACTGAACAATACTGTGCTTTACACACGTCTGTGACAGTCAAGCACACACAGAACAAAAAAAACAGTCTTGTAAACGTGATCTTTACATTTCACATCTCCACTGTACATCTATTTACACACGGTTAATCCGTTACCTTTAAAGAGCTTTGTTTGGATTAACTCCGTCCGTCCCTACATGAACCCAGACAGAACTGAAGTCAGTGTAGTCCTGAAATGAACACACAGTTATATGAGATGAACGAGGTGTGTGTCTTGTAACAGACTGATTGTTAAAGATGCTGGTTAAGACGTTCAGTTAGACAGTGCTATGCTAATTCAGACATGTTTCTGCAGGAGCAAACCAAGAACGCTCAGTTCATCATCATCTCCCTGAGGAACAACATGTTTGAGATGGCTGACCGTCTGATCGGCATCTACAAGACACACAACACCACCAAGAACGTGGCCATCAACCCCAAGAGCATCGTGCTGCGGGAGATCCCCACGGCCTGAGCATCTCCTGATGGGCTGTGTGCCTCAGTCACTCCTGGGCTTTTATCAGATGAGTTTTATACTACACACAAACTATGACATGGAACAGTATCATGTGCAGATGAATGTTTTAAATAAACATTAAATGTGGCGTTGTGAGTTTTGTGATTCTTGAGTCTAAACCACAACACGATCAGCTCTCGATGATGTTTCACCTCACGTCTGAAGGAAGCATCAGTCCGGAAGAGTTTCTGAGAGCTTTATTCATCAGGAATGAGTTACTCTGAAAGAGCTACAGATGCTCAGCATTAAGCTCTAATACAGTAAGTGCAGTGCAAATATAATGTGTGTTTAGCAACAGGGTTTTAGTAGTAATCATTTGTAGTAGTACAAAAGAGTAGAAAATTTGAAAAGTACATAATATAAAGCTCAGTAAAGATAAAGGTAGGTCCCTAATGTGTTGACATCTCATGTAGTCCGTGTGGTCCCAGTATCTACAGGCATGACCTACTCAAAAGTATGTGATTTCAGGCCTCAGTGCCGTCTGTGGGAAGAGGGCATCATGGGTAATGTAGTTTCCTTGTACTGCAGTTACACACTTGCTCATTATTATTAACAGGCTGTTTTATAAACCATGATATATAATAAGTGTTCTTGTGAAGTCACTGGTTCTCTGAACCGCTGTCGAGGATCTAAAGCCAGCTGTGCTGGATCTGACCAGGACTGCATCACAAAGCTTCAGGGCGGAGGTTTTCAAACACGCTGTCCCTGTCCAGTGATGTTATTGATGGTTTGATGCTCAAAGCTTTACAGCATCCGGCGTGTGTTTGAACCAAGGCTGAACATGTGCATCTTCCTGAGCGTGTAGCACTAGTGCAGTGTTTTGAGAAAGCTGAGCAGATGCTGATAGATGTCTTCTCCTACACTGGAGGTAAAGGTGCTGATGCTCTGCAGCAGACAGAAGAGGGCTGTCCCCATCTGATGCAGCATCTGTGTGAGCTCGGAGAGCGCTGGAGGTGCTCCACACACTGACACCACACACAGAGCTGTGAGGAGAAGCGTGATGATGATGATGAGGAGCGCCGGAGCTGGAGGACCTCGCCGGGGACCTGCTCCTTCAGCAGAGCTCCAGCTGATGTCTGGAACAGGAGCGTCTCTCAGAGCCGTGATGGTCAGGTCACTCCAGTGCTCCTGGAGGAAGCTCTCCACTCGAGGAGCCAGGTGCATGCTGGGTATCTCCGGCAGCGGCGTCTGCATCACAGCGTTCACTCGCTCACTCAGCTGATGCACCTGCTCCAGATACTCCAGCGGACACTCCTCACTCTCCACGCTGGAGCTGAGGGACAGCAGCTGTGTGTGCTCCTCCTGCATGTCCTTCAGCTGCTGCACGAGCGGATCGTAAGCCCTGTCCAGCAGCTCGGCCGCCCGCTCCACCGCCTGCATGCACTGCTGCTCCTTCTGGGCCAGGATGAGGTCAAGACTCTGGAAGAAGCGTGACACGGCCTGGCGCTCGCTCTGCAGCAGTGCTCGGCTGCGCTCCCTCTCCTGAGCCAGGCGTTCGGCCCGACCGCGCACCTCGTCCCAGCGCTGGCCCTCCAGACGCTCCGTCAGCCGGCCCCGGGCCCCGCGCTCCTTCAGGACGGCCGTCTGCAGGTCGTCGATGGCGTGGCCCTGGTGCTGGCCGGTGGTCAGACAGAAGCCGCAGATCAGCTGGCGGTCCTGGACGCAGTAGACGTTGAGCGGCTGGCGCGGGTGCTCGGGGCAGGTCGGGGGCCGGCGGTCGCGCTGGTACTTCTCCACGATGGCCCGCAGGCAGACGTTCAGCGGCAGCGCGTCCACACCGTTGGAGGGCAGCTCCACCACGCTGCGGCAGCTGGGACACTTGAGCGGCAGACGCAGGGGACGCCAGACGGAGGCGCTGACGGAGGCCTGCAGCACCTGCTCCAGACAGATCCTGCAGAAGGTGTGTGAGCAGGGCAGCACCCGCGGGTCCGAGAACAGAGAGTAACACACCGAACACGTCAGGTCCTCCTCCAGCTCCTCCATCACACCGCCGTGCTCCCTGCAGACACAGCCAGCGACAAATGATCAGCACATTTGGGTTGAATCAATGAAGTAGCATTAGATTGATGAAAATGAGGATCTAGTCCACCCAAACATGAACATTTGGTCATCATTTACTCATCCTCATGTTGATCCAAACCTGTACCAGTTTCTTTCAGCTGCTGAAGACGATAGGAGATATTCTGGAGAATGCTGGGAACCAAACAGTAGCCTTTTACTCTCACAGTAAGGACCAAAATACTAGGAAGTCAACAGAAGAAAGCACTCAAATACAGGTTTGGGATGAGGTGAAGGAGGGGGAATGATAAACTGTTGAACGTGTCTTTCAGTGCAGATTGTTTTATTCCGCTCACAGACCTTAAATCTTGTATTAATATAAAGCATAACTTTGTTTTAAGACCTTTTCATCCAGACTGAAGTCTGATTGGAGGTGTGGTATATAGTGTTAGTCAAAAGAAGTGTCCTGAATAGACTTCCTACAGTTACCCCAATGTGACAACTTGCCCCGGGCTCTAAAACCTTTTAATATAATTTATCATTTTAATATCAATACAAGCTAAATATAAATACAGAAATGTATAAAAACTCGCTGTTTCAATTAATTTAATGCATAGTGTATATATATATATATATATGTGTGTGTGTGTGTGTGTGTGTGTGTGTGTGTGTGTGTGTGTGTGTGTGTGTGTGTGTGTGTGTGTGTGTGTGTAATAATTTATTGACGTATTGAGTAAGGCGACATCACCGAAACAGAAAAACTCCCAGAAGTTCCTCAAACATCATCAACATGCTCATTACCAAGAGAACATAACTACACGAGTAAACATTAAGAACTGATTAGTACTCGGAAGATGTAGAAACATGTTAAAGTGCATTAAAGGCAGAAGAAAGAGCTCTGACCGTCAGAAGAAGTGCGAGTCCAGCGGAATGACAACACAACCTGCGCATGCGCGCACTCACTGCTGTCCACCAATCACAGCTCTGGATTCAACACCACAACTGTTGCGCCTTAAGAGGAGGAATGTGATTGGTGGAAAGTTGATGTTGAACCCCGCAGGTCCGTTATAACTGTGTGTGTGTGTGAAACGGGAATATTTGGGAAGAAAGTTCTGTTCGTTCACTGACTGCCAGTCACTTTCTCTCCACAGCACAAGATGCTGCCCATAACATTACAGCGTTACAAAGAAACAAATAAAAACAGATTTAATTACACAAATGTGCACTACTGAATCTGTTCAATGCACACATCTTAATGGACTTAAATATAACTTATGTATTTATATGTATTTGTTTAAGAATTTTACCATCATGTCTGGGCCTTTCCTTCTAATATCTCTAAACTTAATTATCACAACTAAAGGATTGAATCATTAGCCTACCTCACGATTTCAGACTACTAAACATACCCTGGTCAATAGTTTCTCAAAACGCAAAGATGATGGAATTCAGATGCATAGGAGGTAAATTATTATTATTATTATTATTATTATTCTACATTCAGTGCTGGCACTAAACTAATCCTTTGTCTTAATGTTCCTAGGATGTTTTCTGCAACCCAGTTTTCCAGCTTATTAAAGAAAATGAGGAAACCAAAGGAGAAAGAAACAGACCTGTACCCTGAACTGATCCAGGGCCAGCTGCAGCATCACTATCATTTAGGGATATTTAATACAGGATATTCCTAGCAATACATTTAAACAGAATGACAAAATAAATAAACAGAGATGCAAGTATAGCCAGTTAATAGATGAGGAGCTAATGACAACGCATTGTGTTTGAAGTGTTTTGAGCTGGATGTGGAGTGTGGGTGCAGAAAGTATTCCCATTGTCTTGTTTTATTTGAAGAGGAAATTCATTCTCTGATTCTTCCTAGCTGTTTTGTTAGATGTGTTAATGAAAGTCAATATATGTTTTAAAAGTTAGCTAATCAGTATTCTGAAGTGCAAGTCTAATCCGATCAAGTGAGAAACTGTTCACTTTGTTTGTGAAGTGAGCATCAGGGTGAATTAGTGGTCGACCGGTGTGTGTTTCTGACAGCCGATACCAAAATCTTGGAAAGCGGGAGGGCTGATAGCCAATATAAGGCCGATATGATTTGTACAATTATTATTTGAAAAATGACAAATATCGGCCGATATATCATAAATTAGTGTAAATAACTAATCAGTAAAAAGGCCTGTGACATCCTGGTGGCAGAGACTGAGCAGTCTCATAGACCTGAGGACAGAAATCACATTAGCTTCATCTTCTGTTGACATCAGATGAGCCACTGATCTTCTGCGCTGGGGGTAAGGAGCACAGGTGTACTGACTCGCTGAATAGAAACAGTATCAGCACCCTGATCACTCTCAAGCAACAGAAGGAGCCCAACAGGGCCATGTGCATTTCCCTGTGTATCCCATTGAGGGAAATCTTGTGTGGCAATTTGAGTTGAACAAAAATAACCTTTTGTACAAAGAGACAACCAAAGGCATGACAGAGGAGTACACTCATTGTAGGCAGGATTCAAACCTGAGAGCTCGTCTCTCAAAGAAGCTCTTAGCGGTATTTCACGTAAACACGCAGAGCATGAAAAACATGCTTTATGTGCCTAAACAGGGATCTGAACCCTGGACCCTCAGATCTAAAGGCTGGTGTTCTACTAAAGCCCCTTTCACACTGCACACTGGTCCTGGAAAATAAACGTTACCGGAAAATTCTCAGGTCTCCTTCTGTGTGAACGCAAACCAGAAGTCATTAAAGACTGGAAAAAGTGCTCTGACCATCAGAAGTAGTGTGTTACATTGATTCATCTCATGAGTCTAAGGTTTTTAACCAGTCAGTTCTCTTTCCAGCTCAGACTGCATTGGTTAACTCAAACCTGAAGACAGATATTGTCAGATAAGAGCTGAGGCCAAAAGTTGGGCCAACTTAAAATGAAGGCAACAAACTTCAGCAGATTTTTGAGTTTGCTCAACTTAAAGGTCCGTTAGTTGTACAAACTTTTGTGCATGTTTAATCAACATAATATATTAAGTTAAGTGAACTTTTAGTTAAACTTTCAATTTTGTGTTTAGTTGACTTAAAATTTTAAGTTGGCCCAACTTATGATTGAGGCTACCAGCTTCAACAGATTTTTGAGTTTACTCAACTTAAAGGTCAATTAGTTGTTTACAAAACCTGATATTTGAAGTTGCTTTAAAAAAAAAAAAAAGTTGAAAAAACTTCAAAAAGGTTTTTGAGCTCTCAACTTTTTTTTTTTTTGGTTTTTACAGTGCAGCTTCAGAACTTTAGGTTTTACTCAAGCAGTTTAAAGTTCAGCACAAAACTGCCAATCCAATATGAGGGAATTAATTTGTTTAATGCTACTCAGTACAACATTGGTCTTCAAAAAAATCTTTAAATGGACAGAATCACAATTTTTTATTTCATCAATATGATTTTTTTTTGTCACAAACCAAATCAAGTCATTTCATTCGCAATAAAATTAATTACAATAGAAAGTTTTTTTCAAGTTAAGAGCTTATTTGTCACATTTGTGTTGCAAAATTAAAAACTTCTACACAGTTTTTATTTGATGCTTTCCCAATTAAATTAACTATCACAAAATTCAAGTCCAAAATAATGTGCAAAAATAACAACGGGTCCAGTCAAACATGTATTGGCTTCCATATCTGTCCTTCATATCTATCACAAGCAATATAAAATTAACTGCAATGGTGATAAAAGTGTGTGCATAACAACAGTTTGTGGCTCGCTGTCTTTTGGTTCTGCATTTTGAATAATGATATTTGCTTTAAAGTCTGTAATGGAAAAGCTGCAATGATTTTGACTTCTGTGACCACTGGATGATGAAATCAGATGTGTTTCAAAAACCACACTGGCTAAAAGGGCACCTTAAAGTTTCATGATTTAAAAAAAATGGCTCCCTATATGTTTTGAGTAATAGGGTGTTTTACAAATTTCCTTAAAGTCACACAATTCCATCATTCAATGTTAAGTGACTCTCACGTGAAGATAAGCACTTGTGTAATCTTAAAAGGTAAGACGTCAACCAGTGGTTTTAAAGGAGCAGGTGCAATCTGTGTAGAGGCAGGGTAGTTGGCAGTCTCTTCCCTGGTAGTGGCACAACTGGGCATGTTTCAAAAGGACCTCCTGGGCAGGGTGTTCAAATCTGCATATCTTGCACTGCATCAACCTAATAAAATAAAAAAACCACACAAAATAAGGTTAGAACTAATTATTCTGGCAACAACATACGATTTTATTTTATTTTTACCACCAGGGATACATTAATTAATTGCTGGAGAACAATATAAAATAACAACTTAAAGGGATAGTTCACCCAAAAATCATAGTTATGTTAATAACTCACACTCATTTCGTTCCAAACTAGTAAGACCTCCATTTATCTTCAGAACACAGTTTAAGATATTTTAGATTTAGATTCCATGTGACATCAGAGGGTCAGTTAGAATATTTTGAAGCATCGAAAATACATTTTGGTCCAAACATAACAAAAACTATGACTTTATTCAGCATTGTCTTCTATTCTGTGTCTGTTATGAGAGAATTCAAAACAAAGGAGTTTGTGATATCCGGTTCGCGAACAAATCATTCGATGTAACCAGATCTTTTTGAACCAGTTCACCAAATCGAACTGAATCGTTTTAAACGGTTCGCGTCTCCAATACTCCAATCTCATTAATCCACAAATAACTTAAGCTGTTAACTTGTTTATGTGGCTGACACTCTCTCTGAGTTTCACACATTTTGAACAAACACATTTCAACTCTTATGATAAATATTATATAAAGAACAGCACCTACCGGAGAGATTAATTTACACTGTCAGGCAGAAAAAATAGGCGACGTCTGACCTGAGGCAACAATAAGCCCAGGCGGGAAAATTTAACTGACTAACTTGCCGCCACCTATGTTGTACAAAAGCGCATATTGTGAATAAACTTCATTTAAATCATATCGTGAATTGATACACATAGCTACACTTACCAGAGCGGAATGAGGGAATATCACAATAAAGGAATAAACAGAGGCCGCTTGTGACTCGAAAATGAAACAGGAGAAAATAAAATGGAGTTGTTTAAAAAAGCATTCGAACTGCGCATGCTCATCAGCCTTTGTTGGCAATACTAATAACCAACTTAAAGTTGTTGTCCTAACTTGAAATATTAATTTGGTGTAACAAATTGATCTAAATTCCTATTCAACTTACATTTCTGTGTTATCTCAACTTTTTTAATGTTAAATTGTTGAATTAACTTTAAAAACTGAGTTTGCAAAACAAAATGTAAGTTGGATTTTTTTACAGTGTGGGCTAATCATAAGCCCCTTTCACACTGCCATTCCGGCAAATACAGGGGTAAAGTGTTCCTGCAATTGTTCCCTGGTCGCTAGATTTGGCACTTTCACACTGCCAGTGATGACCCGGTATATGTGCGTGCTTTCACACACAACCCTTGAAGATCCCGTAATGACACGTGACATCAGCGCGTGACGTGTAATGTACGAGTCGACAACGCTTGGCACGTTATACTTTAACTGAAGCAAGCAAACGATCTCTGCGTCAGCGCGGAAAGTGAGGAACTAACTGATCTCTGCTTTATTACAGTTTGCACATATGTTTTCGTCACGAATGTTGATCTTCCTTCAAAACAGCCGGTAAAAGAGTCGCGCGATAACGCTTCATCACTTCGACACGGAATTAGATCTGGCTTTTGTTCACACAGCGCTCGTTCCGGATCGATTACCGCAATGTTACTAGGTCCCCGACCCGGGTTCGATTCGGTAATCAATTCCGGGACGTGTGTTGCTTTCACACAGAAGGCGACCAGGCAATGTTACGGGAATATTGCGGGTCCGACGTGCAGTGTGAAAGGGGCTATAGACTGAAGACCCAGATAAACAATGAATTCATCTGTTCTGTTTATTATAGCATTATAGTCTTGTATTGTTTGTAGAGTGATCAACGTTTGCTTAAGTAGTTAGGGAAATAACACGTAACATTTATACTTTGCTAAAAATGAATGTAATGACTTTGTGCATTTGTAATGTCTTGAATTAATTAGCATTAATAATTGTCTATTTACTTTTTTTTCCACTTATTGCATTATTTATGTTCTTGATAATTAAAGCTTATACTATTACATGTAACACCGGTTGTATTTGCACAAGTTACACTGAAACTCTAACTTTAATTGTTTTTCCATTTAACTTTAACTTCTCGCATTATCTGTTCTTGATACTTGAAGGTTAAGACTGTTGTTACACGTTACTCCTTTTGTGTTAGCTCTACAAGTGCACTGAACGTATAAATTAAATAATTTTTTTCTATTACATTTTTTACTCATTGCCTTACATGTGGTCTTGATACTTGTTTACCTAATTATCTTTTGTTTTACACTGCCTCTTTACCTGTTTTATATGCATTACTGTAACACATTTACTTCTGTGTGTTATGATGCACAAAGCGATACAAAATTGATACATTTTGCTGTTTATTATTGTAACAGGTGGTATTATGCATAACACTAATAATGCAGGAAATGCATGTACATATTTACATGTGTGTGTATACAGTATATACACGTTAATATTTCTTATTTCTACATGCATGTGTATATATATATACACATAGATATACACAGTACACAAATATTGATAAACCCAAACTGATTTTTTTGGATGTGATTAATTGTGATCAAATGATTTGACAGCCATAGTTTATGGTTTCATGACAACGCTGGGGCACATATTAGTCAGGGCACAGCATACGGTCACTATCTTGTCCAGGAACGTCGTGTCTTCACCTTGACATGGGAGTACCATGCTGACGGGTACGATACCATTCAGTATGGTGTACTTTGAGCGTACACATCCAATCACCTTCTCCACATGTTCCCTGAGGTGAGCTATCCGCCGTGTTTCCTCCACATCTTCTGCATCCAGCTGGCTGTGTCCTCTGGTGAATTCAGGTATTTTCACTTCTGCACACACGAGTCCAACACTCTCTCTGATGTCACATCCACGATCTGCCAACACCAAGTCTCCAGGTAAGAGTTTATTAAGAAGGCCACTATTCTCAGTCACATGTTTGTCACTGACATCACCTCCCCACCCTTGGGAGATGAAGGAGATAGAGCCTCGTGGTGTAATGCCAATGAGATACTTTAGGGTGTGCTGGTGTTTGTGGTGGGGAAATGTCGGTGCTCTAGCTTTGAGATTCGATGCTGTTTTAATGCGAATTTCAAAGCAGTCCACAATAACGGCTACTCGATTGCCAAAAGCCTCTACAAACTGATGTGGCATGGTGGCCTGTAAGCAATGTCTCTCCGGCCAGTGCACCAAGGGTTTGAGATGTCTAAACATTGTACCTATGGTCTCTCTGAATGTGGTGGACACAGTCTTTCGATCCACAGAGAAGAGGTACGCGATGTGCTGAATTGGGAGATTCAGCCTGAGGCGCATAAGTGTTGAAAGGAGCATTTGAAAAGGCGAGAGTTTTTGGCCAGTCTGTGGCCGGCAGGGAAGAAGCTGTGTCAGCACACCCATCAGAAGCGCAAGACACGGAAGCCCAGTGTAGTACTTCACCTTTGCATCATCATCTTTAAAAGAATCCTCATCCATTCTCTTCTGGGCGAGCTCTTCCTTCAGTCTCCTGTTCTCCTCCAACAAACGGTTAATTACATCACTCCTGCAGCTACAAAGATGGCATTCCTGCTGTTCTGCAAAGTTGTTATTTGAGCCTGTGTCGTCCATTAGTGAGGCATCATCTGCTGTTGCAGCTACATGAAGTGGTGCAGGATAATCGTGATCCCCTGTGACAGCTCGCAGGCTCCTTGTACTCCGGTTAAACCGCCCTGAGTGCGTTGCTCTCACTTCTTCGTGTCCAAGATGCAACGATGGCACCCAGTCAGGATCAGACTCCAGCATTTCATAGGCTGGTTTGCCTAAAAATAAAAGATACAATTATGTAGTTATTCAGCTTTTATCCAAAGCGACTTATAGTGCATTCAGGCTATCAATTTTTATATATCATGTGTTCCCGGGGAATCGAACCCCCAAACCTTGCGCTTGTTTGCTTGCTAGCGCAGTGCTCTACCAGTTGAGCTACAGGAACACATGTACAGCTACAGGTTTATAACTTACCTTTGTGAAAATGGCGTGAACAGACAAACTTGTGTCGGGAAATATTGTTGAAGGTGATGGTTTCCCTTCCTACAGCCGCTAACCAAGCCATCCGACGCCGCTTTGTTAACTCGGAGACCTGAGATCCAAAGTGCTGTTTCCAGGCGGGAAAGCTGAAAAATCGCACTCCGTTTGAAATTCTTTTTCCATGCCGGTCGTGAGTGCGAGTATGGCAGTTAATTACACAACAAGCTTTCACCATTGTAAAGTATTGTTTAGCTGTACAAAACAAACAAAAAAAAACAATTCACTACAGTACATTCAGCAGCGTCCGTGTCCCCAAGTCCCAGAATGCATTGCGTTGCTGACGTCACGTTCTCAGACTCTATAAGGAATTTTTTTTTTTTTTGCATTAACTGTTGCACTTTATGTCGCTCGTACGAATTAATTTTTGCTGTATGTTTCGTAAATAAACATTTCAAGCCAAAACGCTCGCCGTTCCGAGGGCGGTTTAAATAGCGGAAGTGACGCGGCTTTGAAGGAACCGTTGGAGTTTGTTGACAGGAGTCGATGAAACAGAAGCGTCTCGAGAAGTGAGAGTTGATTCTGTCACACAGCACGGCTCTGTGTGTGAAGAGATGAGGGGAAGAGTTAGTGTGAGGCTCAGTCCCAATGAGGAGGCGCAGCTGGAGAGAGAGGAGCTGCACCGGAGGAGGAAGCTTCGCCTGCAGCAGGTCAGAGAACAATAACACCGCGGTGAGGTAACGTTAACTGCTCCTCATGTGTTCAATGTTTCAGAGACCGCTGCCTCGGTTTACACGCTCTTGTGTGACTAACGTACTTTATACACTTCTAAAGACGACTGCGAGGCTAGAAGATGAAGATATCATGAACAAGAACATAACGAAGCTTTGTGTATTATGAAAAGTACTGCAGTAATGTTACAGTTGCTGTTTATGAAATGTGCTCAGATGTGTAACTTAGCGCGTACAAGTATGTTATGTGCCAGAGTAATAAGGGACACATCCTTTGTAGCAGGCCGAGACTGTGCGGTGTGTTCTGTCTGTTTGACTCTGTGTGTGTTCTGTGTGTGTGTGACTCTCTGTGTGTTCTGTGTCTGTGTGTGTGCGTGTGCAGGTGCGCGAGCAGGAGCGCTTCATCGCTCGGCAGGTGCGCACACAGGTGCAGGAGCGCAGACAGCAGCAGCTGCAGTCCCTCGCAGACTCTCTACAGCTCCAGTGGCAGCAGCAGCAGATGCTCAGACTACAGGCTTTATCCACACACTACCAGCACAGCCTGGGATCTGTGGGACACGGACACCGCAGCGCTCAGGAGAACGTGAGTGAGACCGGGGTCATCAGAGAGGGTTTGGTCTGTCTGGTTTAGTCTGGTACTTTAGAGGAACTGTTCACCCAAAAGTCCATGTTTCTTCCACGCTGCAGTCCATGTTTCTTCATCAGATCTGGAGAAATTCAGCATTGCATCAGTGGCTCATAAATGGATGCTCTGCAGTGAATGGGTGCCGTCAGAATGAGAGTCTGATAAAAACATCACAATAATCCACAGCACTCCAGTCCATCAGTGAACATCTGGAGAAGACAAAAGATGCATGTTTGTAAGAAACCAATAAGATTATAGTGATGTTTTTATCTGAAGGCACCCATTCACTGCAGATCACGTGTTTTCAGTGAGCTGTTTAAGCAGTGCTGTGTGTGCGTGTGCAGGAGCCGGATCTGCAGGCGCGGGCTCAGAGGACTGTGGAGAGGCAGGAGCGTGCGGAGGAGAGACATCGGGAGGCTCTGAGAGAGCTCAGCACATGCAGACATCAGGAAGAGCAGCAGCAGCGCCGGTCCGCACTCATCTCTCTTCATGATGGGAGTTTGACCAGGTAGATTGTGTTGGGACCCAGTTAGACGTGTGTAAGCTGTGACTGATTGTGTTAACAGGCAGGCTGAAGCACGGAGGAAGGCTCTGCTGGAGGAGAAGAGGAGAGCGGAGAGAGTGGCCAGTCTTCCTCCTCCTCCTCCAAACCCAGTGGAGGTACAGTCTGCTCTCCTCCACACCATCAGCTGTGAGAGATCTCCACACACGCGTCATTACTGTGCTGTGTCCTCTCTCTCAGAGCATCGAGACGAAGACCCGTCCGCTGAGGTCAGCCGCAGCAGAGCGCTTCTCTCTCACACACTGTCACATGACCCAGACCGCTGTGGAGCGAGAGACGGACCCCGAGCCGCAGGTACAAGCACCAGAGAGCCCACACACGGGAAATATACTTCTGCTTTTATGTTCATATAGTTATTGATTGTCCTCAGGGTTTTTAACCCTGAAGCTGTTGAGTGTTTGCTCGTGCTGGTGTGGATCAGTGCTGTGGTTGTGTGTCTCAGCCGAGCGCTCGTCAGGCCGCGGCGCAGGAGATCCAGCGTCTGGAGGAGCTGAGGCGACAGGAAGCTCGTGACACACAGGAGCGGCTGGAGAAAGCTCGTCTGAGAGGAAACCACGCGCTGAGGACAGAGCAGCACACACAGGTCGAGCTCGCAGGACTCCGACACACCGCTCACACTCAGAGAGTTCAGTCATGTTTGAGTCATCTGAACAAGAGCATGGCCTACATTAAATGAAAAACGAGTGGTTGTATAGGCTAACTATGCACTCCAGCAACTTGTTTACCATGTTCTTCATCCTTCCAAGCAGACATTTCTATAAGTTTAGATGAATCTTTAGAGCTACTCAAGTTTTTCAGTCAAGAGCAGTGAGTCTTGATTTACACCACTGACTCAGACAATAACAACTAAATTAGGCTGCTGTCTCTTTAAATCTGAATGTGTGACTCTTTTATTCTGCTGTTTACATTCACTGAAGACATCATCAACTGTGTTTACATCAATACTCATCAGAACGGACAATTCAACATCACGCTGTGTGTAATTCTGCTTTCATGAGAGGTGAAACAGTCCTCACGCTGTGAGACGTGTGTGTGTGTGTGTGTGCGCAGGAGCGTGAGCGTCTGCTCTGTGAGCTGGAGCGTCTGCAGCAGGCTGATCTGATGCGCCGCAGACAGACGGTGAACAGTGTCCCAGCGCAGATCTTCCAGCCTCTCTACAGACAGCAGGAGCTGCAGGACGAGCATCAGCGGGAGCTGGAGATGGTGTTCCAGGACGTGTGCACGGAGGAGCGCAGTATGTTCTCCACCTCATCACACACACGTGCTCCTGGATGATGATCAGAATGTGTGCTGCAGCGCTTGTGTTGAGTGATGTCATATTAACCTGTCTCCATCATGTGAACTTCTCCAGAGGTCAAAGGTGACTTGGTGCTGCAGCTGGTGCCCGAACCTCTTCCTCCTCTGTCCACCTCTAGTCATGATGAGGAGCTGGACGTGACCCTTGACCCTGAATGTGCACCTGAAGAGGAGGAGCCAGAGACCCCAGGCGCTGAAACAGCTGGTGAGCAGCCAATCAGAGAGTGACGTGTCACCTGATGCGACCGCAGGTGAGACCTGAACTGTAGTGATGTTCTCTGTGTTTCAGCAGTGTCCTCCGCTCCTCCGGCTGATCCAGGCAGACAGGCTCTGAGCAGACTGCTGGAGCGCATCAGGAGACAGAGAGATCACCGGAGCCGGCAGCTGACCACACGCACACCACTGACCTCACCTGACCCCGACACACAGGACAAGGCCTTGAGTGTGGAAACAGGATCTTTCAGCAGCCGGGAACAATCATCCGAGCAGGAGACGCCCAGCACACACACCACACACACACAGAACGGTGAGCATGCAGTGTTTCTACACCAAGATCCTAGCACACACGACCGTGCAGGAGCTGACCCTTTAACTGTGTGAACCGCTCCAGCGGCCGTGTGTTGTGATGTCTCCTCTGATCTGCTCCCTCAGCTCCTGATGTCAGTGATGAAGCGGTGCTGGCAGGAACAGTGCTGCGGCCGGACGAGGGCGAGAGGGGCGCACACATAGACCAGCAGACTCATGTGAGTTAGGACCGTCCCGTCTGCTCTGTGAGGATGATCACTGAGAGTGTGTTCCAGTGGCTGAGCTGTGATGAGACTCTACTCTTCCTGAAGTGCTTGTGAAACACACATGTGCTCGATGAAGGTGTCTACACTTGACCTGAGCTCAGACCTCACGAGGACGAGATCACACTCACCAGACTAATGCTCATCTGAGTTTAAACCGCTTCATCTGCTAGCTTTTAGCATCCGTTTAGAACAGGGTTCACTGGAGAAACCTGGAAAAGTCATGGAATGACTTCAAAATGGCAATTTCCAGGCCTGGAAAAGTTTTCCCATAGTTCAACTAGCTATGCTCCTGCAGCAATTTCCCTTATTTAAAAAGCTGCACGTGTTTGAGCAGATCATGTAGGTTAGATGAGTAATAACTGATAATACTGGTTAAACGATGGCGCAGTTGCAACTTGTACTTAATAATAATAATTTAATAATAATTGTAGACCGTATGAAGAGACTGCAGCGTAGCACCGATGTGTGTGTAATGTGATGTGTCTGCACGTCCTCGGCAGGTGGAGGCGCTGTTGAAGCAGCAGAAGGAGCAGCTGGCTCTGCTGGAGGAGCTGGAGGAGAAACGGCGTGAGCTCGAGCAGCGTTTGAGACACTCTCAGCAGACCAGCGCCACACTGCAGGAAGCTGCTCACCGGCAGAGCACTACACTTCCTGAACCGCCTGCAGAGGTGCGCTCCTTCACACCATGTGCTGTCAAACACACCTGATTCAGATAACCTGCTCCCTACACAGCGTTCACTGCTGAAATCTGTTGAAGTGTACCTCAGCTCATGTGCACTGCGCAGCATCTTCACACACACACACACACACAGTGTGACATCATATACCTCTGTGAAGCAATACAATTTAAACTCACGTCTCGCACACTTCAGTGCTCTTTGAATTTAAGTAGATTTTATTCATGCTCATCTTTCTGTAAAAATGTGTGGATTTTCCTGTAAATTTGTACATTTGTGATAAATTCATTGATGTTGTGTAGTAATAGTGATTAAATGATGACAGGAAAGATCTTTTTAGGTGAACTGTGTTTCTAGCTAACGGCGTGTGTGTGTGTGCGTGTGTGTGTGTGTGTGTGTGTGTGCGTTCAGGTGAAGTCTGACGTGACGCAGACTCAGAGACTGCATCAGTACCAGCAGAGGCTCCTGGAGCAGAACAGGTCTGACACACACACACACACACACACTGCTGCAGTAATACACCTGACCCAGTCTGTGTGTGAGCGTTTGCCTGCGCTCTTCTCTGCAGACTTCATAAGAAGTGTGTTGAAGAAGCTCGTCGACGGCTGGAGGAGTATCAGCACACTCTGAAGCTGCGACACACCATCAGCAGCACATCAGCAGCAGTGTCTGTTCCTCTGGAGACTCCATCTGCCCAGCGTCCTCTCAGCCCTGACGCTCATGTGCTGCATCCTGCTGCGTCACAGGTGAGTGGAAACACGGTCCCTCCCCGTCCTGGTCACTCACTATCCTCACAGCTTCTGTTCTCCTCAGCAGACACACGCCTCTGGATCTGAAGCCAGCGCACCGCAGGATGGACCGGTCTGGTCAGGTCGTCCTCTTCCTCCGCCGTCTGTGGTTCTGGAGCTCCTGCGCAGCCGGCAGCAGCCTGCATCACGCTCCTCTGAGGTCAGTGGATCAGTGCGGGCCGAGCAGATGTGTGTGGAGACACAGAGACAGAGACACTTCCTGCAGGCTCTGATCACAGCAGACAGACAGGTGAACCTCACCTCACCAAACACGGCACGTTTCTGCTGTATTTCCACATTCGAGAGGGTAAATGACCAGGAGGAAGAAATCATGAAGCAGGATTTTGATTTGGGAAGCTGTGTTCAAGCCCCTGTGTTTTGATTTGTGCATCACATTGAGTCCTTCAGTAAAGCGCTGTTCTTCTGACAGGGTTCAGCGTCGAGCTTCAGTGATGTTCAGACAGACCGGATCACTTTGAACACTTTGCTAAATGCCTTTGAGGACGCTAACGGCCACACCGAAACCCTGACGGCACCCAGCCAACGGGACGGAGCCACACACACCACCACAGTCCTCTCAAACGGTGAACTGAGTGACACACACACACACACACACACACACACTTGCTCAGTCAAACACACAAAGTTGAAGTTGGGCTAAAACTGATTCTAAAAGCAGTAGACACATCCAGCTCATTATTGTGTGTTGATCTGTTGTAGGCTCTGTGTGTGATCCAGCCCCAGTGCATCGTGGGCGAGTGAAGCCCCCAGTGTCTCGTCCTCCCGCCCGTTTGGCCTTCTTACAGCAGATGGAGCAGCATGAACTCAGTGCTATACAGGAAGTGGACTCACCGGTCAACATCAGCCTGGACGCAGGTACACCAGCTCCAGCTCATGTCCTCGTTCAGCAGGTGTGTCAGACCTCATGTGACCTGTCTGCTCTGTGATTGGCTCCTGCAGAGCTGCAGTCCAGCAGCACGTCTCTGCCCGCCGTCTCCTCTGAAGACGGTCACAGCGGGAGTCCAAGGTCACAGGTCACGGGCAGGATCAGCCGCATGTCCTGGAGAGAGACGCTCCTGTGTGACGCCTCAGCCTCAGCGAGTAAGAAGAGCCACACATTCATCTGCTCCTGCTGGATTGTGTGTGTGTGTGTGTGTGTGTGTGTGTGTGTGTGTGTGTGTGTGTGTGCAGAACAGAGCTGCCCAGATACAGTGTGTTTGATAGAAATCCATCTCTTGTGTGTTTGTCCATCTGCTAAGCCTGCTTCCCTTTGTTACCTTTGCTAAGGCTGTCATGTGTTGCTGTTAGTTGCTTCTACATTATTTCAGGAGTGATTAAGATCTGGTTTAACGCTGAACTCATATTAATAATAATAATCTATAGTCACTGAGGACACAGGAAAAGCCCTGTGATGCCCTAAACCAGTGTTTGTTCTCTCCCAGTTCTTCTTGATGTGTTTGTTGGTGTGAAAACCTCTTAAATGTGCGCTGTCTGTCTGGTGGATCTCAACCACTGGGTGACTTCTCTTAGATTTCCTTCACTTACATGCAAAAAAGCTAAAACTCTTCTGGTGCTGTTCACTTCTTAGGTCCGTCCAGCGTGAATCAGCAGCAAGAGGTAAGACTGCTCAGTGTCTCTGATGATGTGCTGGTGTGACCCATGACCTCTCTGACGGCTCATCTGAGATCCACCGGTGTGAGGATCAGTGATGAAGACTAGCCAAATCTGAGCCTGCGTCAGTCACACCAGTGATTATGCTAGAGAAGCTGTGTGTGTGTTTGTATGTGTGGGGGTGTGTGTGTGTGTGCGCGAGCGATGATGATAGTGTCTTGTACCTAAAGTACATGTAACGCATGTATAATAATGAAGGTCTCTACACTTGAACTGAGCTCTGTGTGTGTGTGTGTGTGTGTGTGTGTGTGTGTGGTTCTGTCTGTGCATCTTTTGTTTGTATGTTAGTGTGTGTGTGTGTGTGTGTGTCTGAGCAATGATGATAGTCTTTTGTACCTAAAGTACATGTGAAAAACACATGTATAATAATGAAGGTCTCTACACTTGAACTGAGCTCAGTGTCTGTCTCTCTGTGTGTGTGTGTGTGTGTGTGTGATCACGATCACGCTGTGTAAATCCGTTCTCTGTGTGTGTTTGCTAGTGTTTGGGTGCTGTGGATCCAGACTACCTCTCGTCCACTACGATCTCGACAGGAAGCTACTCCACTAGTGACCGTGAGCCCAGTTATGTCACTTCAGGTGTTTAATCCTCATTCTCTCTCAGACTTTATTCTGGAAGCATGCGGATCAGTCCTGTACGAGTGTGTGTTTCTTTCTCAGAAGCGTCTCATCTCTGCACCGAGCCTGATGTGTGTGGCCTGTCACCCAAATCCAGTTCCTGTCACATGACCACTGACCAGACACAGGAAATGAGAGACTCTGTGCAGCAGATCATAGATAAATACAGCCAAGAGCTGAGGGCTTCTCTGAGCCACGCAGGAGCCAGCTCAGGTAAACATGTGATTGGTTTGTCATGTGAGGCGTGTGCAGGAAGCAGAGACGCTCACGTGTGCTGTGTGCTGTGTGCAGGAGCGTCTCAGTCCTGGTCCAGTGCGCTTCAGGAGGAGACGTCAGTGCAGGACGGAGACTCTCAGAGTACAGACACAGCACTGTCCAGCACAGAGCTCTCAGGTGACCTCTGACCTCCAGCTCCATCTGCTAGCATGCACCAGAGCTGATTTTTAAATATTCACTTCATTGTACTTGCAGTTACACCACACCCAAACTGATGTGTTGAGTGACAGTGACACAAGTGTGCTGTACAGATGCATTTAGACATCATGTCTTCAGTCTGTGGATGTGGGGAGCAGTACAAATTAGTCTATAAACATTAAAAAAAATTCCAGGCCTGGCCTGAAGATGACCCTTTATGCATTTATACATACACACACACACACACACACACACACACACACACACACACACACACATATATATATATGTATATATATATGTATATGTATGTGTGTGTGTGTGTGTGTAAGTATATCAGTTTGACCCAAGGATTCGGTCAAGACCGTGATAGGTAAACCCTGTGTGATCACATGGCAGCACTGTCCTGAAACGGAGTAATTTTAGAGTACAGTGGGGATGATGCATCCCATCTTTTGTAATATGTCAGTGTGTCTATAAAATACAGCATTTCACCTCAAGATTGAACATGGCCAGTGCTCAGAATTGCAGACATGGGACAGTTTAACATGATTTGATGTCAGTATGCTGTATGTTAGAGAAATGATTCCTCCTGATCACTAGATGGCCCCGTGCTGAAGCTGTGCTGGAATGGCTGTCATAACACACACCACGTTTGAGCTGAATTCAGGGTTCCCGGGGGGTCTTAAAAAGCATTGAATTTATTAATTTGGAAATAATACCTTAAAAAGGCTTGAATTTTGATGTCTGGGTCTTAAAAATTGTGCTGTATGTAACTTCTCTGTATTATAATTTTCCTCAAAAGTTTCATTTGTCAGCCACGGTTATTTAGATTAAATGACATAGTATAAATAAAGAGTGGCGGAGCCAATAATTGAGAATGCAACGCAGCCCCGGTTCACATCACACAATACTGTGAACACATGATGCCTTCAGTAAATGAAGATCACGTGCTACAGCAACACAACACAGACCTCAAGCAACAAGCGAAGGAGAAGCGCGAAAAATCAAATAACATCTCAGCATTCCACAGGAAAGGTTGACTGACGCAGTTATATTTTTAACGTTAGATTTTACGTTAGCTAGCTACCAATTTAATTCTGAGGTTATGGGGAAATGTAAATTTAATGAATCATGGCTGGATAAAAACTCTTTTCATCATTGGTTAAAACCAGGGGACAGCAACATTTTTGAGGCTCTTTGCACCATATGCACAAAAAGGTTTCAGCTAGGTACAAAGAGGAATGAAGGCATTAGAGTCTCATGCCAAGTCGTCCAAGCACATGAACGCTCTGAATGGACAAAAACAAACTCCTTCCATCGCCTGCGTGTTTCAGCCAACTAATGTTAGCCAGCTAGCTGCTAGCGCTGCAGACCCTTCAGCTATGACCACAACTAGAGTGGATCTACACAGCTTTTGGGTCCACACCAACAATGAAAGCCGAGGTGTTGTGGACTCTTAACACAATCATCTGGCTGTCCTTGAGTGAAGAGCTCAGGAGTTGACTGTGTTTCTTAAGTTAATGTATTGTTGAGTTCTAATTGTCCATGTTTATTGTTCAGGGGTCTCTCAGTTCCCCATATTCCCAGCATGGAATTAGTAGCTAGCTAATGTTAAAAAACAACTCCACATTGTTCGGCAAACTTTCTTGTGGCCTATTGAAACTTATTTTCACACCTGCTTGGCTTATCTTTTACCACATTCCACATTTGAAAAATAAATGAACACAAGTTGAAGGATTTTGTTTTTCTTTGCTGTTAGGTACGTGAAATGGGTATTATTTTTTTTATATATAAATGGTCTGAAAAAGGTCTTTAAAAGACTTGAATTTTAGAAACCTGTAGGAACCCTGTGAATATGCTAAAGCATTGCAGGGAGATAGCATAGGTCAGTTTTTGCCGTAATCTTCATCAAATCCGTCATCATGCAGATGTGCTGAAGCTGGCTGTGTGTGTCTGTGCTGATGACTCCTCTCTTTCTCCAGGTGTGTTCCAGCCGCTGCAGCCTCAGCCAGACATCGACTCTTCCTCTTCATCATCTGCAGGTGCAGTGCGAGCTGATGCGAGCGCTGGAGCACAGGTACCGTGTGTGTGTGTGTGTGTGTGTGTGTGACCCTGTGCACGGAGCACCGTTTAGAGCACCAGCTCATGTTGTATGTGCTATACATGGTTCGAGACGCTCACAGAAACCTCTCCTGCTTCATTCTGATCAGAAACTGAGAAACAAAACTATCAACACTGTAAATAATGAGAGGGTGATTTAACATACAGTTTCATGTTATTAAAGAACATCATGTTATATGCAGAGTCTGGTCATCTCAGGAAAGTGATCTGGTGTAAAATAAAGACTTGATGAGAAGGAGATGAGTGTTATAACCAGGATCACTGACTGACCGCTGACGTTCATCACCCAGGTCTTTACTAGTGCTTCATCAGTCTGAAGAGCAGGAAGACAGTCACTTATCATTTAAAGACAACAGCCTATAATGATGAATTATTTAAATACCTATATAGTGATAACACAAATAATGCATTGAATCTTTTATAAATGTTAAGATTTAGTTTAAAGACACATTAAGTCTAACACCGACTCTCTGCTGTGGTTCAGTTAGTCTGAATCTCTTCACGTCTGAGGATTGGGTCTTAAACACTGTCAAAGACTCGCACCAGGGTTTAACAGATTCCTGAAAGCGTATACGTGCACGTATGGTGATCTTAGACACACACAGCGTTTCTCCAGACTGTGAATGGATTATGTAGAGAAGTCTCTCCCTGTAGAGCACAGCTGAGCAGAGCGTCTGCGCTGGCTCCTCTAACAGGAAGTGATGCTGCATCTGGTCAGTTCTGACTCTGTTCCCGCTCCTCTCTGTCAGGACTGGAGCCAGGCTATGAACCGGATCCTGCAGCACCTCTCGGATCAGTTATCCATCAGACGGAGCGAGCAGGAGCCTGGTGACCAGCGCTCGTCTGTGGGGCAGGACCGGACCGCTCACGTCCAGAGCACACACTCCAGATACACCTCTCCTGAGCCGTCTGTGGTCAGTCAGTTGATCGGGAGAGCGTCAGATATGGGTTCATCTCAGGTGTTTGACCAGAGCAGTGTCCTCACCCATGGACCGGAGGAACTGACCCTGAGCACAGGTGATGATGATGGGATTCTGTGTGTGTGTGTGTGTGTGACTGCTCTGCGTGTGTGTGTGTGTGTGTGTGTGTGTGACTGCTCTGACTCTGTGTGTGTGTGTGTGTGTCCAGCTGCAGGTCCAGCGCTGTGCTTCGCTCCGGTCAGGTCATCGCTCCAGCCGTCAGAGTCACAGATGTCTGATGATCCACAGGGTAAACACACACACACACACACACACTCCTGCTGGTGTTACGCTCTAACAGTGTGTGGAGGATCTGCTCTAGCTCTGGTGTTCAGTGGAGCTGAAGTGTGTTGTCTTCTGTGTTGTAGATGATGCTTCAGATCTGTTTCTTCCTCTTCCGTCTGAAGTCACTGCCAATGAGACGGCAGACTGTTCGAGGGCTGTGTGTGTGCCGCTGGAAGCAGAAGTGTGTGAGACAGATCAATCCCTGCAGTATCTCCGAGTCGAGCCGCTGCTTCAGTCTCAGCCGGACCTGCAGATCTCCATGGATGTGCTCTCTCTTACCCACGAGTCCCTCTGTGACACGGACGCTGTGGCTCCACCCACCGCTGCAGACACGAGCCTCATGCCACGCTCCCCTCTCAAGACCGCTCTACAGGAAGTGACCTCAGAGCCCGAGCCGCTGCTCCTGACCGAGCTCTTAGAGCGAGCACAGGTAGAGTCTGACACACACCTGCTTCTGTGAGAAGTATGAACACACACCCGTACGGCTCCTAAACCAGTTCAAGTCTTACGACATATAGACTTCAATCTGAAACCACTTAAATTATTAATATCATGTGACCACAGACATTGTCTGGTATTAATTTTATTTGTGCAGGTCTTATTTGAGCTTAAATCCGGTAAACCGAGTGTGAGCGAGCCATTGGAGTTTGTTCTTGTGCATCACACACACACACACACACACACACACACACACACACACACACACACACACACACACACACACACACGCTTTGAGCTCTCAGCACAAATGAAATGTATTGATCAAACACAGCAGTTGTCTCTACAGAAGACTTGAATTAAACTGCTCTATTCATATAGATCTCTTTTATGATCTCTTTGAATTGAAGCATCTTGAAAGTTAGCATTTTTTATTATTATTCCTCATTCGATGGCAGTTCATGAGAACCAGTGTTGTGTGTGTGTGTGTGTGTGCGCGCTAGTGTTTTCCAGAATATGCTAAATACAGCTAGAGATGCATGCAGGTTTAGAAAGACATGAGTGATTTCCAGTGTTGTCTGAACTGTGCTGAACCAAACCGTCAGTAACAGGAGTGGATCACTCAGGTGTATCTGATGCTCTCCAGAGTTGGGTTCAGATCACATGACTGTGGTTGTGTCTCAGGCGGCGGGAGACGTGAAGGGCATCCTGGAGGAGTCCACCATCTCCTTCATCAGTCTGCCAGAGTCAACCCTGCAGGACCCTGAGCTCTCCCTCACACAGACTCCAGACACAGGAAGTGCTGCGCGGGAGGAGGAGCGCGACGGCCGTGAGGTGAGGGGGGTGTGTGTGTGTGTGTGTGTGTGTGTGTGTGTGTCGCTCAGATCTAACGAGCCCCGTCTCCTGCAGGGTGAATCACCGAGCCGGTCAGATGGGTCCGAGGCGGTGTTCCCTGGAGCTGGTGGGTGAGCGCTGCTCTTGACTCACTCAGGTGTGTTTGTGGGGCTGTGTGTCACCTGACTGTGTGTGTTTCAGTGATGCTGCTGGAGTTCCAGAGCTCTTCTGCTCCTCAGCAGCGCCGGAGGGATCGTCTCGCTCAGAGATCAGCGCTCAGAGCCGCACAGATCAGAGAGAGAGCGTCCAGAGCCGGCGCACGCACCCATCCCAAACCACACACAGGTGACCGGAGTCCTGACACGGCCACAGCAGAGATCTTCTCTGATTCTTGCAGATTATAATTGTTTTGCCTTTAGACAGTATTTAGTTTGTTAAGGGTGTTGATTTTAGACCGTTTTTTCCATCTTAAGGTTTAATTCTTTCATTAAATCAGTAAATTCAGTTACAGACACTTTGGGGCTGTTAATCAAATTAAATCAGTGCCCACAAAATCTCTGCACTGCACAGAAGCGGTGTCTAAAGTGCCTTGAATGTGTTCACACTGTATAAACAATGATTAGAGTTCAAGTTTGAATATTTGGTTATGGGATTCATGTATAAAGAAACTTGCACATGAAAGTAAAGTGTCAGTCGTTGGTGGTAAATCAAATGAAGAAGTCAGAGAGTAAGCATATTCCCTATTGTTAAAGTGTCTAGAGTGTAATTGTAGACGATAGCTAAGCTGAATACACACGTGTCACACACTCTTCCAGCTGAGCGACTGAAGAGTGTGTCTGAGGTGCGGATCAGCTCTGATGAACACCGACGCCGTGAGGAGGAGAAGATGTACGACCGCACACACAGGTACCTGCACACGACTGCCATCAACCGACTAGATCCCTCTGGCTTCAGGTCTAAAGGTTTACAACTGAACTTCCTTTCAGATTGTACAATCAGTTAGAGGAAGTCAAACAGAAGAAGGAGCTGCGGAGCCGTCAGGAATCATACGCTAAGAACCGAGAGAAGGCCAGAGACTTCCAGAAGGTGAGACACGAGCAGGACACTCACACATCAATTATTCCTGCAGCTGATTCAGGTTTCTCACACACTTCACATCTGCCTCACGAGGATCTTTTCATGTCTGTGCTTGTGGGCTGATTTATGACTGAAGGTCTGGACACGATGAGATGTGATGTGTCTCTCTATCTCTTGCAGAAGACTCTGGAGAAACTGAGGGCCAAACTGAACCGCTGAGGTGTTTGCAGATCCATTGCTGCTGTTTGTCATTAGTCTCAATCAGATTTTAAAGTGCCAAGCAGTTTTATTTTTCTGTGTCTGTTTGTTGTGTATCTAAAAGTAAAATGTTTTAATTTAACGAGTTGTCAGTGTGATTGTGAATAATACACTCCTTTGTCTTCCTGTATTCCTCTGTAATCGTCAGTCTGCAGTAAACGTCAGTCTAAAGAAGATTACATTAGATCGGTCACTAGTCATTCAGGACTGAACCTCATGTGCCTGACCGAGTCCTGGATCAGACCAGAGGACACTGCTGTGTTAGATCGTCTCACACAGGTCGCCACTAAACATACTGCTTTTAGATCTCAGTGGAAGCACCAGTCTAATGGCTTTGGGCTTAAATATTTATAAGGGTCAAGCAACAAATATTGAAAGTTTGGAAAACCTACTTTTTCAGGGTCATCTTTGAGGGTTTCTCTGATTTTCACAAAGTTTGGCTCATGTCATGTGTAGATCATGCTGGCAAAAAGTGTAGGAACTAAAGTTGATTAATCAAACCATTCTCAAGTGATGTGCAAACATATTTGACGTAGAAAATGCAAAAAAGAACATGAGGCTGTATCTCCGCGATGTTTTAACATCTTGAGACCAACCTTGTTGTGTTATAACCATGACTTGAGGCTACCTACACAGTTTCTCATAGTGCCACCTAGTGATCAGGAGATGTGAAACGTATATTTTAGCAGTGTCCGCTCCTTGTCTTCCAGGCCAGCTCAAACACCCCTTCTGCCCCTTGGTTATCTGATGTTAATGGTGAACATTGTTCCAAGCTCAGGGCTGCTGAAAACAGTGTGGCACAAATCAAAATATCCTCCCGACCTTAATGTGTATCACTCACTCCTCTCTTCCTTCTCTGCTAATGTCTCCACTGATAAAAGGACATACTATCATAACAAAATTAATGATTCGTCTTACTCTTGCATGTTCATTAAAACATTTTCCTCGCTCCTTTATCCCCCCTGCCTCCATCAACTCTGACAGCCTGTCGATTCTGACAACTTTTCCACATTATTTTTTAATACAATAAAAACCATCAGTGCACAATTTTCCACACTACAATCTGTCACGCACATCTTTCCAGCAGAAACTCCTTCATATCATTCTCTTTTCCCATCATCCTACTACTTGCCCGCTTGATCCTATTCCATCTCATCTCCTTCAAGCCATTTCTCCTGCAGAAATACCTGAACTCACTCACATCATCAACACTTCCCTCCACACTGGTGATTTCCTTCAGCATTTAAACAGGCTCGTACAACCCCAGGGCCAAAAGATCATCAGATTTTAAGTCCTGCAAGTTCACAAAGAAAATTTAATCCAACAAGTGAGAAAAAATATATACTTTGTCTATTTTCAGAGATGTTTTCAATCAGTGGAATGGCAGTTTACTTGAAGAACCAAGATCTGTCAAAGTCAGATTATGTTTGTGGAAGTGAATCATGGCACAAACAAGCTGTTGCTAGAAAAGATTACAAAAACATCTCTAAATAATTTTGACTCCACAAATCCACAGATGTACAAATGGAGGAAATTAAATTCAAGTTTATTTGTATAGCGCTTTTTACGATACAAATCATTGCAAAGCAACTTTACAGAAAATCAAACTTCTACAATATTTAGTAGTAGCTTTATAATATTTAAGACATAATCAAACAGACGTTGAACATTATTAACAGCAATCATTATATGATGCAGTCACACTTGTAGTAATATTAGTTAGTTCTGTTGTTGATTCAGGGTCAGCATCATCTCTTCTCAGGTGTTCTGGATCCAGACTGGAGCTTGTGTAAATCATAGTTACCACGGGATGAAGATCCCAGCAGAAACAGAGAAACACATAGAGACATCATTAGCAGAGCTGCTGATCCAACAAAGTAAAATTAGTTTAACCCAAGCTAATGAATAAAAATGCACATTTGATCAGATGCAACTACACTCACAATTTAAGAGATACATTATTCGAATGCTTGGTGAAAGAGATGTGTTTTTAATCTAGATTTAAACAGAGAGAGTGTGTCTGAACCCCGAACATTATCAGGAAGGCTATTCCAGAGTTTGGGAGCCAAATGTGAGAAAGCTCTACCTCCTTTAGTGGACTTTGCTATCCTAGGAACGACCAAAAGTCCAGCGTTTTGTGACCTTAGGGAGCGTGATGGGTTGTAGCGTGGTAGAAGGCTAGTTAGGTACGCAGGAGCTAAACCATTTAGGACCTTATAGGTAATTAATGATAATTTGTAACTGATATGGAACTTAATAGGTAGCCAGTGCAGAGACTGTAAAATTGGGGTAATATGATCATATTTTTTTGACCTGGTAAGGACTCTAGCTGCTGCATTTTGGACGACCTGTAGCTTGTTTATTGACGAAGCAGGACAACCACCTAGAAGTGCATTACAATAGTCCAGTCTAGAGGTCATGAATGCATGAACTAGCTTTTCTGCATCAGAAACAGATAACATGTTTCGTAGCTTGGCAATGTTTCTAAGATGGAAGAATGCAGTTTTTGTAACATGGGAAATATGATTTTCAAAAGACAAGTTTCTGTCTAATATAACACCCAGATTTATCTGGTATATCATCAGCATAACGGTGGAAAATAATCTCGAATTTTCTAATAATATTACCAAGGGACAACATGTATATTGAAAATAGAAGGGGACCTAGGACGGATCCTTGTGGCACTCCATATTTTACTGATGATAAATGAAATGACTCCCCATTTAAGTAAACAAAATGGTAGCGATCGGACAGGTAGGATCTAAACCATCTTAGAGCCTGCCCTTGAATACCTGTATAGTTTTGTAATCGATCTATGAGTATGTCATGATCTATGGTGTCGAACGCAGCACTAAGATCAAGTAAGACTAGAAATGAGATGCAGCCTTGGTCTGATGCAAGGAGCAGGTCATTTGTAATTTTAACAAGTGCAGTTTCTGTGCTATGGTGGGGCCTAAAACCTGACTGAAATTCTTCATACATATCATTTTTATGCAGGAAGGTGCTCAATTGAGCAGACACAATTTTTCTAAACTTTTAGACATAAATGGAAGATTTGAAATAGGCCTATAATTTGCCAGTTCACTATGATCTAGTTTTGGTTTCTTAATAAGAGGCTTGATAACCGCCAGCTTGAATGGTTTTGGGACGTGACCTAAAGATAACGACGAGTTAATGATATTGAGAAGCGGGTTCTTCGGCTACAGGTAACAGCTCTTTCAGTAATTTAGAGGGTACAGGATCTAATAAACATGTTGTTGGTTTAGATACAGTGATAAGTTTATTTAGCTCTTCCTGTCCTATGGTTGTAAAGCACTGCAGTTTATCTTTGGGTGCGATGGATGAAACTGAAGTGTTAGACGCTGTAGAATCTACATTCACTATTGTATTTCTAATGTTATCTATTTTATCAGTGAAGAAATTCATAAAGTCATTACTATTTAACGTTGGTGGAATATTTGAATCAGGTGGCGTCTGGTAATTTGTTAACACTGTGCTAAATAAAAACCTTGGATTGTTTTGGTTATTTTCTATGAGTTTGTGTATATGCTCTGCCCTGGCAGTTTTTAGGGCCTGTCTATAGCTGGACATACTGTTTTCCAAGTTCAGTTTAATGGGGGAACAGCTTCTAATGTATTAGAAAAGATATAGTGACCATGTTGCCACACTATTGTTACCCTCCACAGGAGTGTCTGACCAGCAAAGACACACAGGAAACCAGGGTAACTTCTAAGCAACTAAAGGTATTTTCCACTTTGGCTGATAGAAATGTTTAGGAGTCCAACCAACAGGAGAACAAGAATGGTGTTGTCCTGCAGTTTACTAAAGATCATGTGGACAAACAAAAGAAAAGTGGGTCATGCAGCTAGACAATGACCCCAAGAAAACTCCAAATAACGGTTAAAGAAGGACAAAGTGAGTGTTTCAGAATAGCCGAGTGAAAGTCTGAACTTTAATCCAATTAAATCCAATGTGTTGTGTAAGGACTTGAAGCAACAGTTCATGTGACGAAACCCACCAACATCACAGTGTTGAAGTGCTTCTGTACTGAGGAATGGGCTAAACATCCTACGAGCGGTTGTGCAGGACTGATCAACAGTTATTAGAAACACTTACTGCTGTTACTGCTGCAAAAGGTCAGACCAGATACTGAATGCACTTTTGCCACTGACAGATGAAAGTATATGTTTTTGGCTCATTAGACTCCTACATAAAAACATGCATTAAATTAACCGGGAATTGTTTCCGCACTTACATACTATGGCTCTTTTGTTGGTTTGATTGCTTCTATTGTCCTCATTAGTAAGTCGCTTAGGATAAAAGCATCTGCTTAATGTAAGTGTCTAAAACTTGTCTAACTTCATTGTGAGATGTAAACTAGCAACTGAGAGAAACTAACTCGTACACACCCTGGCTGGATTTACAGACAATGGTAATTATAACAATTGCACAAGAGCCTTTTACAGGACAGCTCAGGCTTGTAAGGTGTATAGTTCATTCTGATGAATGAATGTGTTTGATGGCAGTAGATATGAATGACTGGCTGATGATCTGAGGCAGCGTGATCCTCCCGAGGGGTTCATGTGAATGGACGGCAGACAGCCAACAGTCTTTAAACGGCAGCTAATGAAGTTTCTGTATTTGAGTCGATATTTGCATATGCGACATGGTGATTCACCTGAATCCATGTATTTAGATGTTTAGTTCAACGTTCTTTCTCAGGGAGAAAAGTCTTGATTTAACTAACTGTAATAGTATTGTAACTATTTATTATTTTATTTTAACATGGTAGATATGAGTAAAGCAGTGCTGCAATAAACTAAAGAAAGCGGACAATGTTCCCAGACCTTCTGCATCAGTTTATTCTTGGCATATTGAAAAAAAAAAGGAATTCTGTGATGTGCATTCCACCCACTCTAATTGGAAACAAATTAGAAATTAGGTAAGAACAAACAAAACAAAGACAAGGTTGAGTGTTTTTTTTTTTTTTTTAAGTCCCTGAAACTTCATCAAAGCCGGTGTCCTGACGATTTGTGCTACTCTCAAATTTTACTACCTCCCATTGAAACGGACAGTAAAAATAAACAATAAATAAAAATGCTACACATAAAAATGTTTATATTTAAAGCCTATATCTATCCCGTCTCTAAACCAATCAGTAATGCGAAGACAGTAATTATGTGTTCAGCGTGACAAACTGACGCAATATTGATGTGCGCATGCGCAGTAAGCCCTGGTAGGACGAAATATCAGGACACCGGTCTTGCTGTTGTAATTTTATTTTGTAGGATACATGTTTTAATTATATACTGAACGTGTTCAATAAAGACAATAAAAAGTTAACTCGTATTTCCTGTTGGAGACTCCTGACCAATCAGCGCGGTCGGTGAGTGAGGGGTGTGATGTGATTGGCCGGCTCAGAAGCCCGCACCACTCAGAGCTGCACTGTTCGCCGGAGTGAAGCGAGCTTTCCTGCGGACACCGGAGGCGTCTCTCCCCGCCCGTGCATCAGGTAAGCCGCATTCATAAGAGCTCGTGAACTTACACAGTTCAGTGTCTTGTTGATGTGTTGTTGTGAGCAAATGTTATCAGAGCTGTGTATGAGTGTGTGCCGGTGTTTGTGCAGCGCGTCTGAAGCCCCTGAGGCTGATGCAATAACTGCTCAGATGAATGAACGCGTTTAACGCCTCGCTGCCGCTCTGAGACTCTAGGTTCCGCGGCTGCATACTAACCAGTGCTCAGCATGACCACCGCGGCGCACACACAGGAGCTGTTCCGGCGCGCGGACGCCGTCTGCTTCGACGTGGACAGCACCGTGATCCGCGAGGAGGGCATCGACGAGCTCGCCAAGTTCTGCGGCGTCGGGGACGCGGTCACGGAGATGTGAGTCCCTCAGACAGACACACAAACATTAACACATTAACACACGTGTGCTGGAGCAGCCTAGCTAGTGCACAAGTGCTCATGTAGTGTGCTGTGACCCGCAGGACCCGGAAGGCCATGGGCGGCTCGGTCTCATTCCAGACAGCCCTGAGTGAGCGTCTGTCCATCATCAAGTGCTCGAGGGAGCAGGTCAACAAGCTGATCACTGACCACCCGCCCCAGCTGACCCCAGGGGTCAAGTGAGTGAACCGTCCTGTTCCTGGAGAGATGCTTCAGAGCGGTTCATTTAGACTGTTTTACAGTGACCGTTCTGCTCAAGTCTCAATACACAACAACAATAATATTATCAACCAAAACAACTGCATTTTGTTAAATATATGCACTGTATTGGTAGTTTCTCTAAACCTGTAGACATGAGATGAAGCTCAACACCTGTAATGATGTGTGTGTGTGTGTGTCAGGGAGCTGGTGGAGAAGCTTCATCAGCGCGGCGTCCAGGTGTTCCTCATCTCCGGAGGCTTCCGCTGCATCGTGGAGCACGTGGCCTCGCAGCTCAGCATCCCTCTCCATCACGTCTACGCTAACCGCCTCAAGTTCTTCTTCAACGGTGAGAGCTGCAGCCGGCTAACACCAGTGTGTGTGTGTGTGTGTGTGTGTGTGAGAGAGCTGCAGACGGCTAACACCAGTGTGTGTGTGTGTGTGTGTGTGTGTGTGTGTGTGTGTGAGAGAGAGAGCTGCAGCCGGCTAACACCAGTGTGTGTGTGTGTGTGTGTGTGTGTGAGAGCTGCAGACGGCTAACACCAGTGTGTGTGTGTGTGTGTGAGAGCTGCAGACGGCTAACACCAGTGTGTGTGTGTGTGTGTGTGAGTGAGAGAGAGAGCTGCAGCCGGCTAACACCAGTGTGTGTGTGAGAGCTGCAGACGGCTCACAGGCCGCGGGCGCTAGCTGGAGACTAACACGTGTGTGTGTGTGTGTCCGCAGGGGAGTACGCCGGCTTCGACGAGTCCCAGCCCACAGCTCAGTCCGGAGGGAAGGGGCGGGTCATCAGCATGCTGAAGGAGGAGTATGGCTTCAGGAACGTGGTGATGGTTGGAGACGGAGCCACGGATCTGGAGGCCTGTCCTCCTGCGGTGAGTGCTGCGTCTGCTCCAGTGTGAGCACGAGTCTGAGCTCAGGCTGATGCTGTGCTGTCTCCTCAGAGTGCTTTCATAGGCTTCGGGGGGAATGTGGTGCGTCCTCAGGTGAAGGAGAAGGCCTCGTGGTACGTCACCAGCTTCGGAGAGCTGCTCAAGGAGCTGGAGAAGATCTAGAGAGCAGAGATCTACAATCATGCACTAGCTTTGTGCCTTTCCTAGTTTTACCTAACGCACAATTTTTAATGATCAGATGTTTTTAGAGTTTATTGAAAGGATTGTTTCTATAGAAGATGATGCGCACCAGCCGAGGTCCGGTGTACTGTACAGTTAGTGTTTTAACTGATGAAACTGGACTAATGTTTAACACTATATCATGTGACTGTCTACTTCACTAAGTGTATTTGAAGAGAGAATAAACAGAAGTAACAGCTGTTGTGTCTTTTATTATCAGAGTAAACCCGACAGTGTGTGGTAGAAGCATCATGTATGATTTATTGATTACAGGACTGATCTGATGAATCAGAGTACAGCAGACTGAGCATGCCACGATCACACCAGAACTAAATCAGTCAGAACCGCAGGCATTTCACAACACAAAACACTGGAGTAAAAATCAAATACAACTAAGAAAAAAAAATCATTTTGCACACAATATGTCCCCGATGAGGCTTGTCCAGCTCCAGCTCCACAGATTGGCTTAAACAAGGGCGATTTAGTCCCCAACAGTGTATTTAGACTTCATCTTAATATGTAGGATGGGTTCTGCTGTATGTTATTAAAACATTAGATAGTCATCATGTGTGGGGGTTATATTTACACCTTATAAATATGTAATAAATACAGGAGTAGACTGCAGCTCTTTCTCAGCAGGGTGAACAGGAAGCGGTTCATACACATCTGCATTAACTGAGGCTTTCAGATATGAGGAATCAAAGATGTACCGAACCAGAAAGGGTTAATACTCTACACCTACAGTCATTTAAAGCACTTTTACAACCCTTCCTTTAAATCCTCCAACGAAACTTTATTTAACAGATCTCTGGCTGTGTTTCCAGGTAGATTTCAGATCACTGACAGTAACAGCCTTCAATCCTGACTTCAACAAGTGTGTGGTGCGTGATGGGAGACGGCAGTGAAGGTGTCTGATGTCTGGAGCTCATGGGGATGAATTGGTGATGGTTTGCTGGACGCACTACTGGAGAGGAGATGCTTTCAGCGGGATCATGATCCTGGACTCCATGTGCTGAATGAGAGGCACTGAAAACACAAACATCAAAGATTACGATATCACCAGACACCAGCGATAATTTAATGTAAGGAAACTGGCTCTGAATCTGAGTTTCCATGCTGTGTTGGAGTGTTTACCGGTGTAATAGACCACTTCATCCCAGCCCTCGTGCTGCCAGGCAGCGTTCCTGGTGTCCTCTCGGGACTGAAGGTCCTTATACGCTGAAACACATGGACACCACCGTACATCAGAGCGGCTTGATACTGACTACTGTTTCTAAGTAGTGTCTGAAGGAAATGAATGTAAGATGTGCTCTTAGACTGAAGTCTCCGGGTCGTAGCATGTGTGACTCGGTCTGAGCTCACAACCGAGCTCTGTTGCAGGAAGCTTTACAGAAGTAAACGTGACTTATGTGCTCTTTCTCACCCCAGAGATGATGGACCATGTAGAGGTTTCCAATCTGAGAGAAGAAGCCGCCCACTGCCTCGCGGTTGTGCTGCCGGTAGCTGATGGCTCTGGCCCTGAGGAACAGGAAGAAGAATCACATAAAGACCAATCACTGACGAGAGCTCTGCTTCAACCAGGAATGAAGTGATCAGGCAACACTGATGAGCTTTCAGGCTTTATGTACGCCGACTCGACTCTGTGATACTTTCTTATTAAAAACACACGATTATAGATCAGTAGATGTAACACACATCAATCATAATGACTTCTGACTTCATAAACACTCCAGGAATGAGAGACTGAACTGATCTGAGAACACGTTCTATAGCACTGAGTAATGAGCTTGAAAGCATTAAATATGCTACACTACAGCAGTGCATGCACACAAATACACTTCATTTCTATAATCTGAATTCTATTTTGAGCTCTTGACATTATAATTCAAGTTGAAACAGCTCTGTTGTGTAATGCTTGTGCTCTTACCAATAGTTGCCCCATTCAATCATGGTGCCCGGCTGCAGGAAACAAGAAAAACAGCTGCATTACTAAACTAATGAGTGTCATTATTAAGAGAGATAAGATCTCACACCAACAGCTTCAGTGAATCAGTGCCACACATTCAACAGTGTTTCATCACCGCTCCAAAACATTATATACAGCTGGAACCAGGACTACCACACACACACACACTCTCACTCACATATGCTCACTCACACACACACTCTCTCTCTCACTCACTCACACACACACACACACACACACACACACACTCACACTACTCTCACTCACAAACACACACACTCTCAACTAGGGCTGCACGATGTGTCGTTCAAGCAGCGATAACGCGATGTACGAACCCATGATAGTCACATCGCAGGATGTGTGATGTAGGCTGTCGTAGTTGATCCGTTATTCATTAACTGTACGGGCCAGCTGCTCCCCGGTCCTTGACCAATGTGATTCACGGAGAGCGCACGAGAGAGAGTGAGAGCGAGAGAGAGAGAGAGAGAGAGAGCGCTTCAAACAACACGAGCGCTGTCTTGCTCTCTCTCCCTCGCGCATATTAATCAATTGACACGATGGTGTCGATGTTTAAATCATTTAAAAGGAGAATGTAAATCTGCTCACCCCATTTTTGTTTGTAAGAAAAAAAAAATATCGCAATATATATTGCAGAAAAATAAAATATCGCAATGTCATTTTTCCCCCAATATCGTGGAGCCCTACTCTCAACACTCACTCACTACCACTCACACACACACACTCACACTACTCTCACTCTCAAACACACAGACACACACTCACACGCACACACTCACACGCTCACTCTCACTCAAACACACTCTCACTCACACGCTCACACACTCACTACCACTCTCACACACACACACACACACACTCACTCTCACTCATTCTCACTCTCACACAAACACTCATTCTCTCTCTCTCTCACACACACACACACACACACACACTATCATTCACACACACACTCACTCACTCAACATACTCACATGCTCACTCACACACACTCTCACTCTCTCACACTCGCACACATACTCTTTCTCATGGACAAAAACACACACATACTCTCATTCACACGCTCACACACTCTCACTCACACACACACACACACACACACACTCACTCACTCACTCACACACACTCTCTCTCATGGACACACACACACTCACTCACACATACTCTCACCCTCACTCTCACTCACTCACACACACTCTCTCTCTCTCTCACTCACTACCACTCATACACACACTCACTCTCACTCGTTCTCTCTCTCACACACACACACACACATACTCTCTCTCATGGACACAAACACACTGAAAGATTATTTGTTTTTAATTAACCTTAGTTGAATGTATTTGCAATCAACTGTAGCCAGCTGTACTTTGTTCACAAAAGTGTGAACCAAATGGCCCATATAATTAGCAATGAATGGGCTCTCCATGGGAGAGATCCTATCAAGTCACCAAAAGGTTACACTATCGTTGGCTCTCCATGGGGTGTTATTGTATTGTTTGTAGCACATTTGTTAACAGGTATAAAGGTCTGGTCTCACAGACAGTACCTTGGGTTAAGATTGTATGAAGGATGACATGATAACATCACTGCTGAAGAACTGCTACACTGCTACCTTCAATAAATTCTTCTCCCCACAAGAACTTTGATCAAGCTTACTTATTTTATGTATTAGAGAAATCTAGTACATTGGCGAGCCACCCAAACTACTGCTCAGCCAAATACAGCAAAATCTAACAATTTGGCGGAGCCAGCCAGGAGAGACTGACAAGAAGAGAACTCACCAATTGCAACAAGAAGTGAACAAAAGAGTTTTGGAAATTCTACAGTTTTTGTGTTGAAGATCAACAGACCGCATCTGTGGACATAAGTTATTTGAATCAACTTGATCCTTTCTCAAAGATTCTAATTTGGTGAGTGAAACTATCAGCTCTCTAAAAGAACTTAAAAGAACACTTTTTCATAAGTAAGCAGATCATTTGATGTGTGTAGTGTAACCATAATAACCAGTGTAGCACTGTTTAAGAAATGTTTGGCTTAGGCCTTTCTCTTGAGTCTGTAGGAACCTTTTAAATGATTTAGTTAATTCTCCTGAGACTGTAGGAGCTATAGAAAAAGTGTTTATAGCTTGGTCCAGTCCTCTTGAGTCTATAAGAATCATTCAAGAAAGAGGTTTAGTCCGTTCTCGTGAGACTGTAGGAGCCATAGATGTGTAATTATAGGCTTAATCCTGTTCTCTGGAGTCTGTAGGAATTGTTTAAGAAACAATTTAGTCCGTTCATCAAGAGACTGTAGTAGCAGAGGCTTGGTCCTTTCTCTTTATGTCTGTAGGAATTGTTTAAGAAACAATTTAGTCCGTTCATAAAGAGATTGTAGAAGCAGAGGCTTGGTCCGTTCTCTTTTTGTCTGTAGGAATTGTGTGAAAGAAACAATTTAGACCAGTAATCAAGAGACTGTAGAAGCAAGGGCTTGGTACTTTCTGCTTGTATCTGTAGGAATTGTTTAAGAAACAGTTTAGTCCAGTAATCAAGAGATTGTAGAAGCAGAGGCTTAGTCCGTTCTCTTTTTGTTTGTAGGAATTGTGTAAAAAAACAATTTAGTCCATTTCTCCAGAGACTGTAGGAGTCATAGATAGAATTGGGACTGATGTTGCTGCAAGAATTGGGAACTCTTGACTGGGTGCTAATTCAGTAGCCACTAATGTAGATTTAAATTAATGTTCAAACCGAATTAGAAAATGATGGCATAAAACCATGAAACTATAAGTTTGTTTGCCTTCCATAAAAATACAGAAAAAAAAAAATATATATATAATGTAAATTGTCTAAGGGACAAATTTGAAAAAGGCATTCAGCCTTCTGAGCTAGAACTCAATTCAGACATTAAACAAGGAAAGTTAGCCTGAATGTAAATGTTTTGTTTTAAATGGAAGATTGAAAACTAAGCTGAGCTTTTAAACTAATGATTTGTCTGTGTAACTGAAAATGGTCAGTCTAACAGACTGCTGTGAATTTAAATCTGAATAAGCACCATTAACGACTGTAACACCTTTTGTTCTGCTTCTCTACATTTGAGAGCACATCTGCTGTACTGCCATGGCTGAGTCTACACAAGTCAAAAATAAGAACCCTGCAAAGAGGCCAACCACAGAAAAACATGGAACAGAACCTCCAAATGTAACCATTGATGAGATGATGGATAACCTGTCTGAATATTTGGACAAAAGACTGGGACTGAGAAAGTGCCATGATGATATGTGCCAGAAATATGGAATAAAACAATCAAACAGTGGACTATGGGACTTGCAGGACATTAAAAAGGCTTATGGAAAGACAAATCGTCTAAGAGTAAATACTAAGAGAGATGGATTATCTGTGATTTTAGGCAAACAAATCCGACAACACTTGCAGAAGTGTGAAACTGACAAATTACAACGAGAGATCAATGCAGAAAAGGCAAAAGTTCGAGCACTAGCTGAACAATTGCAGGATGAAAAAAAGGACAAAGAAAGACTGCTAAATGATAATGACAAGTTGCTGAATTTGCTTTCCAAAAGAGTGGAATCAAATGACTGTTCTGGGCTAAAGACTCAACCCATAAAATCTGTCAAAGAGGCACATAAACAGTCTCTTTACCCATTTAAAGAGCTCAAGAAGATTGAGGAACAACAACATTATAATCTGGTTGGAGAAAGTGACAGCAGTTCAACTGGGAGTCCTGATGACAGTGATGTTGAACTTGACACACACGCTCATGTCACTAAGAATAAGGTAAAGGTTAGACTTGCTCCTGTAATTGTCAAGAACAAAAGGACTGAAATTGATGTTGAAAATGAAGAGGAGTATGAGGAGGATGGTGAGAGACGAACCCGAATTGTAAAAAAAACAGTTAAGAAATATGTTCCATGTAAGACATACCAGCCAGCCACACCAGAGCAAGTTGACAAGTGGTCAAAGGAATTGCCAGATGTCTACAAACAACCACGAAGAGTCTGGCAAGTTATACAACGCCTCCAGAAAATCTACACCTTGCATCCATTAGATGGAGCAATGATAATTAATATCAATCTAAGGGACAATGATCAAAAAAGGTTGACAAAAAGTGTTGAAACCAAGGTAGGCGAGTCTCAGGAAAACACTGAGGCTGGATGGGAAGCTGTACAAACCTTTTTGTTTGAACTGAAACCTGCAGAAGTTAATTGGGCTAAAATTACTTCCTGTTTGCAGAAAACAGGAGAGAGTGTTGTAGAATATGAAGAACGATTCAGACAGATTTGGTTGGAACATGCTGGTTTAAATGCCAATGAGGATCTGGACAAGGATACTAACATGCCTCTAAAAACTGCTTTTGTAAATGGACTGAAACCTGAAATTTCAAAAGCCCTAAAAATCCGATATGATGACTGGGATGGCGTTGGAACAGCTTTCAATCAGATTGTTGAGTGGTCAGTAAAAATTGAAAGGACATATGAGGTCAAACTCAGAGCTCTCCAATCTAGACCCTCAACATACAGTTACAAGAGCACAGAGAATGATCTTCAAGAAAAAGGAGGACGAAGATACACACAGACAAAACCACAACGACAAGGAAGATGTAATTATTGCAACAAAGAAGGACACTGGTTTCGTGAATGCAAAATAAGACTGAGAGATGAAAATAAAGATGTGAATGACTTGGACAAGAGATTTCAGCAGCTTACACAAGAACAAAAACAATCCCTCCTAAATGCGGTTGAACCACAGGGAAACTAAAATACCCCTCTCTGCAATACCTCCTAGCGGCAGTTCATCAAAAATCTGATGGACTTTATGTGTGTGCAAAAATAAATGATTCTGATATCTATTTTTTACTGGATACTGGAGCAGAGTTAACGGTCATACCTACATCTTTGGCCAACAAGATTGAACTTTCACTGAGTCAGGAGCACATTATCGCAAACGGAGCGGGGGGGGGAATATCACTCTAAGAAAAACAGAACCCACTATTCTATGCATTGGGCCTCATGAAGTGGAAACCAAAATTTGGGTAGGACAAACTACACAGCCTTTATTAGGGCTTGATGTATTGTTGAAATTCAACTCATCTCTAACTTTTGAAGATGGCAAAGCAAGATGGAACGTGAGGAGGCTTGGAAAGACTGATTTGCAATGGCATAGTATCTGGTCAGAAGATAAAGATGACTGTGGATTGCTACAAATGACACCAGTATCATTCACTGGGAGGACACCACCAAGCACAAAACAATACCCCGTCAGCAAAGAATCTATCCAGGGAATTCTTCCAATTGTTCAACAGCTAGAGAAACGTGGCATTTTGAAGAAGACTCAAAGTGCATCCAACAGCCCAACTTGGCCTGTAAGAAAAGCTAATGGCACATGGAGACTGACAGTAGACTACAGAGAAGCTAACAAATGTGTAGATAAACTGACACCTCTAGTAGCTAACCCGGCTACCATTTTTAACACCTTGAAACCAGAACATGAATGGTTCACTGTCATTGACATGGCTAATGGCTTTTGGTCAGTGCCCTTGGCAGCAGAGTGTCAGCCCTGGCTTGCTTTTACTGTTGATGGACAACAATATCAATGGACACGTCTTCCACAAGGGTTCCATAACAGCCCTACTGTCTACCATCAAGCTCTCAGAACACATTTAACATCTCCAGAAATGCCAAATGTGACATCAGAGGTCATACAGTATGTGGATGATGTACTCATTGCCTCAGAGACTGCACAAGAACATGAGAAGGATGTCAGAGCTCTTTTGGATCATCTAAGCTCTAAAGGTCATAAAGCAAGTTTAGAAAAGGCTCAGATTATGCAGAAACAAGTGATCTATTTAGGACAGAAGATATCCAAGGGTGAAAGAACAATAACCCAAGATAGAACTAAGGCAATTAAAGAAACCCCTGAACCTACAACAGTTCAAGAACTAAGAAAGTTTTTAGGACTCTGTAACTACAACAGATCTTGGGTAGACTCATATACAGAAATTGCCCAGCCCCTTTACGACTTGCTAAAGGGAAATCCACATTCCAAAGAAAACATCACCCTCACTGAAGAAGCATGTACAGCCTTTCAGAAGCTAAAAAAAGCTTTAAGTGAAGCACCTGCCATCGGAATACCTGACACAGGTAGACCTTTCACCATGTTTGTGAATGAGAAAGATGGATATATGACAGCCATGCTAACACAAGAACATGGGGGTGAGCAGAGACCAGTGGGTTACTACTCAGCAAAATTGGATAATGTAGCTTTAGGCTTTGGACCCTGTCTGAGAGCAGTGCAAGCTGTTTACCTGGCAGTTGGACTGGTTTCCAGTCTGACACTTGATCAGAAATTGATTGTCAAATGTCCACATACAGTACATGCTCTACTAACAATGCACAGAGCTTCACAAGTAACAGCAAGCCGATGGGGAAATTGGCTGGCAGTACTAGAAGCAAGTAACATTGTAATTGAGAAAGCCAGTGTGTCTAATCCCTCCACCATGATGATTACAGCAGAGACTAATGAAGATGATCACAAGTGTGAAGAGATTGTCACCACTTTGGAAACTGATCAACATATCAAAGAAACTCCACTGCAAAACCCTGACTTGGTTCTCTTCACTGATGGATCATCAACTTGTGAGATGGGGGTGAGAAAAGCTGGATGGGCTGTAACATCAGACACTGAAGTTTTGGCAAAAGGATCAATGCCTCCAGGAACATCCGCTCAACAAGCAGAACTTAAGGCCCTGATTGAAGCATGCAAACTAGCCCAAGATAAAACAGCAAACATATACACAGATTCTAGATATGGATTCGGCGTTGTTCATGATTTTGGACAGTTGTGGAGACAAAGAGGATTCATGACTGCAGCTGGGACACCTGTAAAAAATGGACAACTAGTTAAGGAACTTCTAGAAGCTCTTCAGTTACCAAATGAAATCACTATTCTAAAGGTAAAAGCACACACAAAAGACACAACAACTGAAGCCAAAGGCAATGCCCTAGCAGACTGTGCTGCTAAGCATGCTTCAAAAGAGAGGAGTGTGGAGACAGTATTATTAAGACAAATGGGAAAAGATAAACAAACCATATCCGACATCAAAGAAATGCAGAGTAAATCCCCAAGAGAAGAAATATGGTCATGGATGGAAAATGGAGCAAAATTAAATGATGATAATATTTGGCGATATGATACAAGAACCGTTGCTCCTGAATGTCTTTTGCCCTATTTAGCCACACAAATTCATTCATTGGGCCATGTAGGTGATGATAAAATGATCCACAGATTCAATCAAGTGTGGTGGAATCCCAAGTTCCGGATACAAGCACGACATGTCACCAGAAACTGCATCACATGTGAAAAAAACAATCCAGGAGCCAGAATCCAGACTCCAGCTGTGGCAACACCAGCTCCACCTGGTCCATTCAGACACCTTCAGATGGACTACATAACACTTCCTAGGTGTGGGAGATTTCAGGATGTGCTGGTCAAAATAGATAAATTTACAAGATGGGTTGAAGCATTCCCAACAAAACATGGCACATCAACACACACAGCGAAAATACTAGTCAAGGACATTATTCCAAGGTGGGGTCTGCCAGAATGTATAGATTCTGACCAAGGAACACACTTTACAGCTGCAGTGTGTAAGGAAGTGTGTAGAATGTTGAACATTCAATGGTCATTACATTGCCCTTACAGACCACAAGCCTCAGGACAAACAGAGAGGATGAACAGAATCATAAAGGAACGATTATCAAAATGTCATCAGGAAGGAATTGCCTGGCCGGATGCCCTACCCACTGTGCTCTGCAGCATTCGGGCAACACACAACAAGGAAACTGGATTAAGCCCCTTTGAAATCATCACAGGCCGTACTGTGAAAGACTCAGCCTGGCAGTACAGGGTGCCGAGAAGCAAGTTCGGGAAGCATGGGAGCCTCCTCCAGAAGGGGGGCATAGTCTAATTCCTGGTCAATGGGTAATGATTCACAAACCTCAGAGACTACCACTGGAAACAAGGTGGGAAGGTCCATTTCAGGTTCTTTTAGTAACTAATGCAGCAGTTAAAGTATCTGGAAAGAATAAGTGGGTTCATGTGAACCATTGCAAATTAGCTAATCCACCTAGAGGAGAGGGATAGGTGGCAGTGGTGTTTATCAGAGTCCATATATGGCAGGACTAAAGTTTTTAGGCTTTAGCTTGTTGCCTGAGGATGAAGATCACACTATCACTGATAAACACTGTAGTGTCCTGCCAGATTAAATAGGGACAGTTTTAGCTGTAGTAAGTAGCTGCTCAAATGAAAGTAACTGCTCAAATCTAAGTGCTATGGCAAGATATGTTTTTCTCTCCTTCTTATGTGTTGCAGGTCTTCAGTGTCCTAAAAAATCTACACCATTCCGCACATGCCTTCAAGCTGACACCTGTTGCAAGATTGGGATAACACAAATTCAACTGTTAAGTGAACGCTATCACAAGACCATATTCCAAGACACCTCAGAGAATGGCATCACTCACCATGCAAGCAATATTACTTTCATTAATCAATAGTGTTTTGAGTGCCAAAATGAATGCTGTGGATAATAAAAACATTTACATGCAGCTGGTGCAGATGACAGCCAAACATGCTAACAGGACTGGCTGTTATATCTGTGGACTAATACCACATTCTGCTGCACATGGTTTTCCTATGATGTCTGTACCTGTCACTCCCAAATATAACAGTGTAAATTCTGGATCTAATGAAATCATTGTCAGGTCTAACCAGAGGCTGGATGATCAGCCTGTAAACATCGTTCTGTCCCTTGGGCCGTATCCATGGTGTGTTAAACAAAATGGCTCTGCTTTTGTGGGAGAGACTGTGGATTGTCATAAGGTTATAGACAATCAAACCCTTCCAGAAGTGTATCATACTGCTGTGGGAGTTTATTGGATTTGTGGTAACAATGCCTATTCTCACCTTCCTAGCATATGGTCTGGCATCTGTGCATTAGGCCATCTAGTTCCGGCCATGAGGATTGTTTCAAGTTTGCCTGACAGAATTAGATATCAAAGATCAACAGATCTTCTTGGAACTCATCATCAGTCTATGTGGAAGAGAGCTCTTGGCGCTCTTCTTCCCACTTATGGAGTAATGTCAGCCTTGGACCAAATTGGTGACCTCTCCAAAGAAGTAGAAATACTAGCTAATAACACAGCATTGGGCTTAAGCAAGATATCAGAAGAATTAACTGCTGTTAGATTAATTGCCTTGCAAAACAGAGCAGCACTGGATTATCTACTATCTGCACAAGGTGGGACCTGCAAAATTATTGGAATAGAGTGCTGTTCTTACATTCCCAATAATAATGATGATTTGCAGAAAGTGATTTCAAACATTCATAATGTCTCCAGGGTAGTACACGAAATATCAACAATTTCAAGTTCTGGCTTCTTCAATTGGATAACAAAATATGTAGGAGACCTAGGAAAAATAGC